>NC_141696.1:425686431-426258931 GCF_964263255.1 Lissotriton vulgaris
AGAAGTCGTGAAGGGACAGCAGGAGGCCCTTGCCTCCGCAGCCGACGCCTTGGCCGGAGCACAGACCACCAACGAGTGAAGCTTGGAACATTATGCGCCTTTGTTGTGACTCTCTGAACTCTGGTGGACGGCGGGAGGAGCCGATCCCCTCCCCCCCTGATCACGTTATGAGCCCCAATTTGCCGACCACCCGGCCCCTCCGGGTTGTCGAACTCTATCCCAGACAATGGGTTTTCTCTTTACCTTTGACTTCTCTGTTCCTGTTAGAGACACTGTTATTGGTGCAAATTAAAAAAAAAAATGTTGTTGGGTTGGGTCCCCTAGTCCACCTCCCCTGGGTACCTCTGACACTCTACTCCTATTCGGACCTCTGGCAACTGCTCGCTTTCCCTCGCACTGCTGGATCAGACAATGCACAACACAACCAACGCCACGTATCGCATGCAACACTGACCCCAGGTTTCTGATGGCGCACAGTTCTCTCAAAGTTCTTACCCTCAACGTGCGTGGCCTGAATAACCCAATTAAACGCAGGGCCATACTACACTACCTTGAGCATTCTGGGGATGACATATGTTTACTCCAGGAGATGCATCTCCTTTCCAAAGATCACCATAGGTTGAGGGCTAAGGCATTTCCCATACAACTGTTTTCCTCCAACGTTACAAAATCCGCAGGGGTGGGCATTCTGGGTTCCTGGACCTTCTTGGGGAGGGTTTTTCAGAAGCAAGCCGAGATAAGGGGTCGCCTGCTGACATGACCTTTGTAGTGGGATCTATCTATGCACCTAACGAAGGGCAACATAGCGGCTGCTACAGCGTATAGGCACTTACTCCTTGGAGGGGACCTTAATGTACTCTTTGATAATGATATAGATCGCTCCTGCCAGAGGACAAACCAGGCCTGAGTGTTCTCACCCTCGGGCCAAGCAATACTCCGGGAGTTGGGACTATCTGACCTCTGGCGCCACTCCCACCCCGCACTCGCAGCTATACCTTTTATTCAGGGGCACACAAAACCTATGCACGCCTCGACTATCTCCTGGGCTCCTCCTCCCTCCAGACGTATGTGTCTAAGGTGGACATCCTGACGGCCTGTCGGATCACTCCCCGGATCTGGTTTACTTTCAGCTTCCACGCTTACCTCGCCCTCTCAGACATTGGTGTTTGCGCGACACGCTGCTGAAGCTACCTCAGGTTCTTGCCAAATTCAGTAAGCTATCACGGACTTTCACTCACTTAACGCTAACTCCGACACCTCAATAGCTACATAGTGGGTGACCTTGAAGGCCGTGCTTCGGGGGGAATTCATTGCAATCTCCTCGGCCCAAAATCGTGTTTGGGAACGTAAGAGGGCCGAACTCACCCAGAGGGTTTCAGAACTTGAACAACTTTATCAGAGAACAGGGGCCTCTAGGGCATGGCACCAACTTTGCACAGAAAGGAAACACCTTGCAACCCTAGATCAAGACAAAGCAGAATACACAGCACTCAGGCTGCAACACTCGTATTACACGGGCGGGGACAGGTGCAGCC
Source organism: Lissotriton vulgaris (assembly GCF_964263255.1). NCBI lineage: Eukaryota > Metazoa > Chordata > Amphibia > Caudata > Salamandridae > Lissotriton > Lissotriton vulgaris. Next base: position 425,687,967 of record NC_141696.1, read on the forward strand.
GCCTCCTGGCCAACAAACTCCGTGAGACTATGCAGCGACAGGGAGTTCAGGCCATACACACCCCTGAAGGCGAGTCGGTAACAGATGACGCGACTATAGCCGAAGCCTTTAGAGATTTCTACGCAGATCTCTATACTGCGCACCCACTTGATCTTCAATGCAGCGCAGAGTACATAGCTGAGTCCGGCATGCCCTCCCTCTCCCAGCGCAGGCAGACTATCTAGACAGGGCCATACAGGCCCCGATGGCTACACGGCGGCCTTCTACAAGGCCTTTTGCAGTCAATGGGCCCACACTCTGACGCGATTGTTTAACACTTTTGAGCTCACTTGCGCCATACCAGGGGAGGTGCTGCAGGTAGCAATAGTCGTGATCCCGAAGCCCGGAAAGGATGCGACGGCCTGTAGTGCATGCATATAGACCCATCTCATTGCTTAATATAGATATTAAACTATACACCAGCATTTTAGCAACCCGCTTAGTGCCCTACATGACACAATTGGTCAAACCTGACAGACAGCTAGAATGCACCATGAGAATGCAGATAAGAGCTTCCCACCACTTTTGAAGATCCAACACCCGGACTGCTTCAATGGTGGAGTAATGTTCCAGACAGTCCAATGTGGCAGGGGCATCGGGCGCGATGGGAATATCCCATAGATGGTACATGGCATGCATTTCTGCCCACAGTAAAGCAACTCTGTGTCAAATTGGTATACTGACTTTTTACCGACCATACTAAGACACTAATTGTTCAGCTACTGTCCAAGTCCTGGATTGTTGACATGGAGTGGTGGTTTGGACAAGAACAGACTTTTTTTTTTACCAAACCCACTCTAGTAAAAGTTCAGCTTCAATGTAGCTACCAGACCCTTGCAATGACATACAGTGTGCATGTTGATGAGTGTGTACATTGCACATGGGTAGCCAATAGAGGAAAGCGATTCTGTGTGCAACATGAGTATGTTTGCTGTGAACAGCAAAAAAAATGTTTATGGCCCCCGATTAAACACTGGATAAGATGGGGCATAGCTAGAGCTTACCCAGACAGTGAAAGTGCATTGATAGGATTCCTGTGGCTGGAAAATGGAGACACATACATTCAAGTGAGGGCACATAGAGACATAGCTACCCTTAAATATTCTATGAGGCCATTTTCCAAAGGCTTTCCTGACTAGTGGGGGTTCCACAGAGTCGTCGTTAAATCTTGGCAGGATTCTAGACAGGGCCCTATTTTTATCTGTCCCAAATTTCTACTTTTAGAAGACTAATGACAGGAAAAGGGCAGTTTTCACAATTTATTGCACCCAGGTTTACAAAACTCCAGCTTGGAGTCTGCATCCTCACTACTTGCTGCAAGAGTCACCACTTTGCACAAAGGCTACATGTGCACTACAGCCAGAAAATCACATTTGAAAGGACCCACCTCAAATTGGTTCCAGGACCTTAGGCACAGAAACCAGATCCCGTCTGAAAATGGAGTAGAAAATGGGAGCTCAAACCACCCAACTTTGTCTACCACACAGACTGTCTTGCTACTATATATGTGCCACCCACATCCATCATGCACACATGCATATGGGATGCAAGAGCCAGTGTCTCTATAACACATCTAAGTAGGAACTTTATGTGAGTGGGGTCGGTAGGCCGCACCCACGTAAAGCAGAAAAAAGGTCTTCTCAGAACTATTTATCCACAAAGAACACTGCTACCACTGCCTCATGCCAGTTATAAAACACATGGACAGCTGTCCAATATCAGAAAAGAGGGCCCAATTATTCAAAGAACAGGCTCTGGATCTTGGCTTTACCAAGGACAGGCCCAGGCCTCAGCACCCACACTAGACTAACATGTTAGCTAGGCACAAAATAAGATCACTCAGTACTGGGGTGTATGCTAGATACCATGCAGTGGACATTCTCATCCCAGCAGAGTGTTTCTGGTCAAGCAGGAGATCAGAGAGACCTATGTTCTGTGCAAATTTCAGAGAGATGGAGATCCGGACATACACTCCACAGTAGTACTTTCGCTCATCAATTTCAAGATCAACTTTTTTTTTGTGCCATCACTGAAATAAAGTATTTTATAGTTCTGCATGCTCAAAATTAAAATGAAGGGAAATGTTTATTTATTTAAAATAGTAAACCACACTTTCACTTTACACTCATAATCTTCCAAACTATGGTGTTCATATTTTTCACCAAAACAAATGCTGGTGCAGCTATTTTATCCTTTCTACCTTTTAATATTATCCCTTTTCTAAGAGATTTATGAATAGGCGTCTACCAATTTTCGAAAACAAATAAATGTATGCTGGGTTTAATTTTTTATAGTATGCCACATAAAAAGAATACAGTGAAGAATTTTGGAAAGTGAACTAGTGGGAGATGTTGGCGCTAATAGGGGAAAACAGGATATCTAATTGGTAAAAGTTATGAAGCCTGTTTGAATTTGGACTTAACGCAGGGTCATCTCGAATTTATTTTGACTTTTCGCTAAACCCTATTTTTGCTGGCTATAGACCACTGTGCTCTTTACTCCTGCTAACCAGTGGCCTATGTTGGTTGCAGTCCTTATGGACAGAGGTTTACCTAGGTCGTGGACAGACTTCTGACTTGTGGAGCAGAATTGGTCACATTACCTTGTTGGCCATGGTAGTACAATCTGTATACTGCGATGCACCTGTGAGCAAGCTAAGGTTAGGAGCCTCACAGGCAGATGCGGAGAAGGGTTCACCATGGGCAAATACAATGGTGCCAGATGGGTACAGATGGTCATAGAACAGACAAGTGCCACTGCAGAAGAGGCAAACTGTCCATGTTCTATCGCCTAAGCAGGGACGTCCATTAAAGTATTATTAGTCTACCCAAGCTTTTGGCTGCGGGGTGGGGCTGTGACGAAAGCCTGTCTACATGGTTTCTACAGGGTCAATCAAATTTGTTTTCTCTTTTTCCAAACCCTATTTTTGCTGGCTATAGGACTCTGTGTACTTTACCCCAATCAACCAGTGGATAAGTGTTTGTGCTCCTCCTTTCAACATGGTAAAATTGGTATACTCCTGACTGACATATTTAGCGTACCTATTAGTCTTTAGTACATGCTACCAAAGTGGACTGCAGCATATACTGAGCCATCCCCTGCGGTGACAGAGTAAACATGACTGCAGGCTTGCCAAAAGTGGCCTGGATGTGCAGGTTTTAACTAATAATTCGACCTGTCAAAACCAACCCCTTTAGACAAGCCTAAGTCTTCCTTTTAAATATTTATGAGTCACCTCAAAGCAGAGTTCACTCTAAGGTGAGCCCCTGGGCAGCAGTGCACACTATCACTACCCTCAGCACAGATGGCCTACAATGGCGCACATAAAAAAGATTATCCCTGGTGCCCCAGAGAAGAAGTCTATCGAATAAGGAGTAGTTTCTTACCTGTAGCTCCAGTTCTGTAGTAGGGGTATCTCTGTTATAGTCCTAATCATGGGAATAGTCCCGCACATTTGCGTGGACCCCGGAGCACTTCAATAGAAATAGTCTCTTAAGTTTTCTTCTTCTGCAATCCTGCACAGACACTTAAGAGAAAATAAAAGACAAATGGTGCAGCCTGAAACAAGGCTACACTGGCCAGTACTTCATCCTGAAGTGAAAAAGATAGCTAGATAACAATTAAACTTAATAATTTTGCTAAGTTTCACACAAGGAAAAACTCCCCTTCACAAACATCCCTTTTTCATGATAGAGAGGAAGGGCTGGACAGACAAGCCCCATAGGCTGCCATTATGTGTCTGTAAATGGATACCGTGCCTTTAAGGAACCCTCCAGAGACCCTCGGTATACCATTATGCACAGCCAAAGGCCAGTTACTTTCAGTTCTTTTTGAAGGTGTATAAAGCCAGGCCTGCTGCATTCAGGATAGTACTGTTTCATCCACCGGGGAGAAGGGTGGGTTGATTAAGACTATGACAGAGATACCCCTACTACAGAACTGGAGTTACAGGTAAGAAACTAATCCTTCTGTAGTAGGGGATCTCTGTGTATAATCATAATCATGTGAATAGAATGGCAAGCCCATCCCAAAAAGCCAAACCCAGCGGTGGAAGAAACAGACAAACCCACTACTGTGCAAATAGATTCCTCAGCGAAGCATGCCTAACCTGAGCATCTGCCCTGGCATCAGAGTCCAGGCAGTAGTGTTTAGCAAAGGTTTGGACTGACTTTCAGGTGACAGCCCTACAGATTTCTGCAATAGGGACATTACGGAGAAAAGCCGCTGTAGCAGCTTTACCTCTGGTAGAGTGAGCCTTAGGCTTACTAACTAGAGTCTTGTTAGCTTTCTGATAACACAGTTGAATACAGGACACAATCCACCTAGTGATGGACTGCTTGGAGGTAGCAAGACCAGTCTGACAGATCCATAATTAACAAATAATTGATCCGATCTACAAATCTCCTTAGTCTTATCTAAGTAGAATTTCAACACCCTTCTCACATCAAGGGAATGAAGGGACCTCTCCGTTAGAGAGGAAGGATGCTGAAAAAACATGGGCAAAGTAATAGTTTGATTCACATGGAACTCTGACACCACCTTAGGAAGGAACTTTGGGTGAGTTCTCATGACAACCTTGAATGCATGAAACACAGAATAGGGCTCTTGGCAACAGAGAGCCTGGATCTCACTCACCCTGCGAGCCGTTGTTATAGCTACAAGGAAAGCTGCCTTCCAGGACAGATGCGAGAGAGAAGCCTTATGAATGGGCTCAAAAGGCTCTTTCAATAGTCTATACAGCATCACTTTAAGCTCCCACGGAGGCGAAGGACGCCTAATGGGAGGAAACACCTTCTTTAAACCTTCCAGAAAATCTTTGATGACTGGAATTTGGAAAAAGGAAGTTTGTGAAGTGCATTTCCTATACACAGTTAAAGCTGCTAGGTGAACCTTAATGGAAGTAAAATTAAGGCCAGCTTGAGCCGAATGTAGTAAGTACAGGAGAATGACATTCTCCTTGCAGGATGTAGGGTCTGCATCCTTAGACACGCACCAAATGCAAAATCTCTTTCATTTGTATGCGTAGGAAGTCCTTGTAGACAGTCTTTTTGCTTCTTTTAGTATCTCCATGCAGTTCCGAGGGAGATTCAAAGGTCCATATTGCAGTAGCTCAAGAGCCATGCAGCCGAATTCAATGACGAGAGGTTGGGATGCACCATCTGCCCTCCGGCCGACACGGAAGTTGAAGATGCGGCAGGAGAGACAGCATCTTGGCAATGAACCACCACTGCCGAGGCCATTCCGAGCAATGAGGCTCATCTTGGCCCGGGACTGGGACAGCTTGATCAACACGGTCGGGATCAGGGTAATGGGTGGAAAAGCGTAGAGAAAGCTGCCCGACCAGTTGATCCACAGTGCATTCCCCAGCGTCCCCGGTTGGTAAAACCTGGAGGCGAAGTCTCGGCATTTGCTGTTTTCTGCAGTGGCAAACAGATCGATTTCTGGAGTGCCCCATCTTGCGATGATTTCTCTTAACACCTCGTTGTTTAAGACCCATTCGTGATTTTCTTCAACAAGTCTTCTGAGCGCGTCTGCCTGAGTATTCTGCATGCCTGGCAGATAAGTCGCCGTTATCGTCCGGTCCCTGGCCAGCAGCCAGTTCCAGATCGTCTGCACTTCCCGAGACAATGTGTGCGATCTTGAGCCCCCCTGCCTGTTGAGGTAATACATTGTTGTTGTGTTGTCCATCTGTACAAGCAGGGAACTGGTTCGAAAAGATGGCTGGAAGGCTTTCAGTGCCAAATGAACCGCTCAGAATACCAGAAAGTTGATGTGATACTTGGCCTCCATCTGGGACCACGTGCCTTGTATCTGGAGGTGGTCCGAATGCGCTCTACCGCCGTGGAGAGATGTCACAATGGTTTGAGTCTGTATCTCTTTGAGGAACGGAATCCCTCTGAGCAGATTGTGAGGCGAACACCACCACTTTAATGACTGGACAGCGTGTACAACAGTTGGATCCTGTCCTCCCAACTCCCTTGTTTCTGGTCCCACTGATCCTCCAGACATTACTGCAGAGGCCTCATGTGGAGGCGTGCATGTGAAGTGAGAAAGATACAAGAGGCCATGGAACCGAGAAGAGAGGACACAGTCCTCACCGTTGGCGAGGGAACGGACATGAGAGTCTGAGCCTTCCGAAGGATTGATAAGCGTCGCTCCCCCGAAGGACACACACTTGCCTTGAATGTATCGATGGAGGCTCCCAGGTACTGCAGACACTGTACAGGAGTCGGGACAGACTTCAACATGTTTTTATTTTTTTGTTTAAATGTTTTTATTAGTTAAAGCAATATCATGTGCATAGGAAGGACAATACTTTTCAACTTACACAAATTCCAGAGCTGGACAGTCAGCAAACAAGATTTATACATTACAGACACTCTGCACTTTCTGTACGTTCATGCATTTGCAGTTTCACCATTGGGGACACCACAGGATCACCTCGATATTTATTCCATTTTGACCATTTCCGGTCCCATTTTTTGGGGCACCCCCTTGCTACGAAGACTTCCGTTTCCGTCAGCATGCATCTATCAAGCTCTTTCGCCCACGTGTGGATACTAGGTGTGGTTGCTCTCCCCCACCCTCTTGCTATCTCCCTTTTAACTAGTGTGCATCCCAGCATCGTAAACTGTTTTTCCACTTCCTTCAGATCAGTTGCCTCCCATATAATCTACAATCCAGCTGTGGCGTTAGAACAATCTCCTTATGTAAGGCCTTGTGCATGTGTTCCGAGGCACCCTTCCACAGGACACGCAGCCTTGGGCAGCTCCACAGAGTGTGGTAAAATGTGGCCTGTTGGTCACATGCCCTCATACAGAGATCATCAGATCTGGAACCTAATTTAACCAGAGTCTGTCCCGGCATATACGAGCAGTGCAGTAGCCTAAGTTGGATCAACATACATTTTAGTGTAATGGCTGCCTCCCGGGGGGACATCAGATCCTCCGGCCAGTCCTCATCACTAATCATTCCCAGATCGACCTGCTATCTCTCCCTGAGTCTCGGAAAAGTATCTGGAAGGTTATTGCATAATTTCTTATATATTCGGGATATTGCTTTCGAATGCAAAGGCCCGTCTAACAGCCTATCTTCAAGCGGTGAAGAGTCTGGGATGTCTGTAAAAGACGAGAAAGCCGTCTGAAGGGCATGGCAAATTTGCAGATATCTATACGTTTCTCCCCGAGCCAGGTGATATTGTTTCTGGAGTTCCTCAAATGTGAGTATAGTCCCCTTTCTGACCAGATCTTTCACTACAGAGATACCTATGAGGTGCCATTTGTCAAACCAGGATTGGTAGCATAACATACCCAGTTTTTGAGTATACCAGAGTGGAGCAACCTTTGTGAGGATGCCAGCCCATCCCAGGCGAGAATTCGCTGTACGCCAGATCTCTAACGTGTGTAGGGTGGGCCCAAAGAATCGCCCCTTGTTTTTCTTATCACTAACATACAGGGCCCCCAAATAGCCAGATCGGTCGGTTTGGTATTGGTCAAGGGCGTACACCGGATCCTCTAGAGGCCGGTATATCCTGTGATTGACGTCACAAGCTGTGCTGCCCAATAGTGAAGTTGCAGGGCGGGGAGTGCAATGCCTACCTCATACCAACTTTTTGTCAGCTTCTTCAGTGCCACCCTTGGGGCCTTTCTATCCCACAATAACGTACGGATCTCCCCTTCCACCGCTTTGAAATATGAATCTGGAACTTTGTACGGGCAATTGTGAAGGATATACAAGAAGCGAGGAAGGGCCAGCATCTTAAAAAGCACAGCCCGGCCAAGCAGCGAGAGTGGGAGGGACCTCCAATGTTTCACGTCCGCTCGCAATCTAGCCAGCAGAGGGGCCAAGTTGGAGCTGTAGAACAGATTGGGATCCGATGTGACATAAACCCCCAAGTATCAAAACCCATCCAACACCACTATGGAGCAGCCTGCCGGAAGCCTAGGAACCTGTCCTCGCAACATTAACAATACAGACTTATGCCAGTTAATCGCATATCTGGAGTATTTGCCGAATTTCGTGAAGATGTCAAGCACCACCGATATGGATTTGTATGGGGAAGCCAGGTACTGCAGTATATAATCCGCATATAGAGATATGCGATCTTCTACGTCTTCCGCCCACCTCAGCCCTCTTACCATAACATCTCGGCGTATCCATGCAGCGAGGGGTTCCAAAAGAAGGGAGAATATTAACGGGGACAGATGGCAGCCCTGTCTGGTACCTCGTCGTAATCTAAATGTCCTGGAAGTATGACCATTTACCCGCACTTGACCAAAAACATCTGTGTATAGCAATCGAACCCAGGCTATAAACTTGGGACCTAGACCCACCCTCTCTAAAACTTTAAACATGTACGGCCATTCTATGGAATCAAAGGCCTTAGAGGCATCAAGAGGCAACAGCGCGGCATCCTCCTCAATGTACTTTCTACGGGCCATCACGTTATGTAGGCGCCTTAGATTGAGGGCTGTATTTTTTCCAGGCATAGACCCAGACCGATCCGGGTGGAATAGTGTTGTGATAACCTGCACCAGTCAGTTGGCGAGGACTTTAGCTAAGACCTTTGCCTCAACGTTAATCAGCGAAATTGGCCTGTGAGAGTCACAAACGTCCGCCGATTTCCCTGGCTTGTGAATCACCACTATTGTAGCCAACCTTTGATCCAATGGTAGCCGGCCCATCTTTAGGCTCTCCTCGTACATGGCCTTCAAATGCTTTATCGTACGTGAGGCAGTGGCTTTAAGGAATTCAACCGGGACACCATTGGGTTCCATCACCTTCCCCGATTTAATCTGCCCCATAGCTTTACCAATTTCTTCATCTGAGAGATATACATCTAAGGTCTCCCTATCTGCCTCTGAGAAGTCGGAACGTCACTATCCCGGAGGAGCTGGCGTGATTTCTCAGCCGTGTAGAGAGTAGAGGGGGAATATACCTGTTCTAGGTGAGCAGCAAATTCCTCTGCTATTTCCCGCGGATGTGTCACGGTGTCACCTCCTAAGGTTGTCAGTGTATGTACCCATCTCGATTCCTGTTCTTGCCTCTCCAGCCAAGCCAGTGTCCTGCCCGCCCTATCCCCCATCTTATATATTCTATGCTGGGTTTGGCGATACTTAGCCTACATGTGTTCCCTGGTTCTTATCCGATACTCATCTTGCTTCAGCTGAAGCATATGGGCAGTATCAGGCGAGGGATTCTGTGCATGTTCTTGCTCTAGGTCAAGAAGGTCTGTTTCCGTCTGCACCAAAAGCTTGCGTTTCTTAGCGATGTATCCCATCTTCAAAGATAGGGCCTGCCCCTTCAGAACTACCTTATACGCCTCCCATATTGTCTGAGCGGATGTGACCGAGCCCGCGTTTTCGGCAAAGTAATTCTCTGTTCGTGTTCGAAGTTTCTCTCGAATGTCTGGTTTGTGTAAAAGCCATGGATTAAGAACAATGGTGGTGCGTGCCTGTCTTTCCCAGTGTATGTACCAGTGTATGTACCAGTGTATGTACTCCATCCTGACCGGGGAGTGGTCAGATATTCCCCTTGGTAGAACCTAGGATTTGACAAAATTTGCTACCGCTGACAAGTGTGTGAGGAAATAATCAATACGTGATAAGCTTTGGTGCATGTTAGAGAAAAAGGTCAATAGCTTGTCCGTGGACTGGAGCGCCCGGCCCACATCCACCAATCCCAACACCTTCATAAAGTCGGCCATTAAGGTATTGGATTTTGCTTTTGACCTAAGTGGATGGCGGTCGACTGTGTCATCTAGTGTCATATTATAATCGCCTCCAATAATCAATGTGCCTTCCTGTAGTCCCGTCAGCTTCCTACCTAGGTCTTCCAAAGCTATTTTACCCAGAGTAGGCGGTAGATAGACTGAAATTATGTTGAGGTCCCTACCATCCGATTGGGTCTCTACTCTTGCGAACCTCCCCGCCGAATCTGTCCATAACTTACGAACCATGAGGGGTACGGACCTCTTTACCAGAATTGCTGTCCCCCTTGACCCAGAAGTGTAATCAGCATGGACCAAGAGTTTAAACCCCCATCTAGTGAGGGCCTTGGTCTTCTGCCCCACCAGGTGCATCTCCTGTAGCAGTACCACATCAGGAGAATGTTGTTTTAGATACTGTTGCACTATTCCTCTCTCCCCCCCCCTGAAATGCTGAAAATGCATTGGGTACTTAACTCCCGTCCCATTCAAATGACAATTCACTTGTACTGTAGCCATCCACTGTTCGTATTGAATAGTCCCATTCAGATCACATCATTTAAACCCACTAGTCTTAACCCGTACATCAGGTCCCTTGTAGTAAGTCACGCACCTGGTGAGTATATCGGAACCCGACCCATTCCTCCCCTAAGACTTCGACATGTTAATATGAAGACCCAAACGATTCAACAGAACGGCCGTCCTGTTGAAATGTAGCTGCGCTTCCTGAGACGTGACGGCTTTGATCAGCCAGTCGTCCAGGTACGGATAAATGAACAACTTGTTCTTCCTCAGGTGCACTGCCACCACCGCCATGCACTTTGAAAAAGTCCTGGGCGCAGACTACAGGCCGAATGGAAGCACTGTATATTGGTAATGATAGGTGCAGACTAAGAACCGCAGGAACTTCAGATGCTTCCTTGCAATGGGTACATGGAAGTACGCGTCTTGCAGATCTATGGCGCATAACTAGTCCCCCTGATGCAGCGGAGGATAAATCTGGTGCAGGGACAGCCTGCAGAACTTTTCTCTGCGGATCGCAAATCGAGAATGGGTCTTAATTAATTTTTGTCCTTTTTGTGTACAAGAAAGAACCTGGAGTATAGACCTTTTCCCCTTTGAGGAGGAGGAACCAGTTCTATCGCCCTTTTTAGGTCTCGCTGGTGTTAGCAGCGCATAGCGCTGCTCCAGCGAAAGACCTATTGTTGTGGGTTTGCCGGGAATGGCGGACAGGGGATGGTTACGCGCTTTTCCTTGGCGATTTGACCTCGTAGGCGCGCACTCCAAGCCCGGCGCCGTGCATATCTCCTGTCCCACATTCACAGCCTCTCTCAATCGCGCGCAGACACAGCCACACTCGCGCATGCGCACACACACACACATACATACATCCACGCAGGCACATCAGGATGCCCTTACACAGACACACAGCCCCACATATACACACTCACAGCTACACACGCGCACACACACAGCTACACCCACACACGCGCACACACCCCCCACTCACCGGGCTCTTTTCTTGTTTTAAGAAAGGAAAGAAGTTCCGCCCCTGCACCCGTGGCCTGAAGTTACCGAATGCTGCTGGAATGGCACCTAGCCCCGCCACTCAGTGTGGATAGTGGCTGCTACACCCAGACATCGTGGGACTAGACTGAGATCATGGCGGATTCAGGGGCACCCGAGGCCGAAGGGATGCGAAAGTGAAGGCGTAAATCACAGAGCGTCATGTGTAGATGCATGGGGAACTGGTGTAGCAGCAGGACACCTCTGCGGCTCGGAGAGGTTGCATAGCGAGGGTAGTTTAAGTAAGTGGGTTCTAAGCTCTTCAGAAGTGCAGAATACGTTTTTACCCTGCTGCAGCATCGCTCCACACTACTCAAAATGAATACACCATCTGTGTGCTGGTGCAGAGGTGTCAGTGGCCCAGCATCGGCCATTGCAACCAGCCACCTGATGAGATCATGAAAGCAACGTGGGTGTCACTGCTAGAGCTTTGGACCTACTACCCGTCACATATTATCATTACTCTAGTAGTAAAAGCCTTAGTTTTCAACGTGAGGTGGAGCGCAGTGATTACTTAGTTTATTCACCCAGATGGCTCCTGCAGCCTTCTACTTGTCTGGCGTCGTTTGTGATTTGGCTGCCCTTTTATTTTTGGGGATACTGTTTGTAGCCCGTCCTGTTAAGCTTGCTGACCCATAAGCACCTGGGAATGTTGGTGAGGCTGTTGTCTTGTTTGTTAATAGATTTCAGGGACGGAGCAGGAGCTTAAGCAAAACCTAAAAATTGAGTTAATCTTCGGGAGTGCTGGAGCACATTACCGGCTTTGGCCATGCTAAAGCTGAAAGTCCGGCCTCCTTTGATGACACAGTCTTACGACAGAGAAAACTGACAGAGTAGTAGGGGATAATGTGAGAATTGTTTTTGGATGTATCTTAGTACTTAACAATGCAAGGCGCGGTGGCAGATGCAGAGTGGTTTGAAAAGGTAACTTTTCTGAATGTTAAGTTTTCCTTTCTCTTGTTTACTAAGCGACTACAATCGTTTCATTCCACATCGTGTTGATAGTCTATTACAAAGTATGTTCATGCTTTTTCATTTTGACTAATTTATTGGTGCTGTGAAGCCATTTATAAGTCTGTCTCTCTCTCCCAAATGCTTTACGGTAAAATGCAGTACTGTCTTTTCCTTCTAGTTCGCAAACAATATATGGGGGGGGGGGAACCCACAAAGTTGTATACATACCGTAAAAGGCGATTTCTCCTCCGCCCCTCCCCCACCAAATTAATTTACAAACCATAAAATACAGAAAAAACACACCAAATGTTGTTTATTACCTTCACCTAAATTATTTGCAGCTGGAAATTTAGGGGTATAGCACTTTGGGATATATTACCTGTGTTTATGGCCACTTCAATAAAGAAAATGCTATAGGTGTCACATTTGCGAAAGTTGTAGCTATTAGCATTGTAAATGACAAAGCTTTTAATTTAACTATTTTCAAAAGCAACACATAAATAACAAATTTGTCATTTTCAATATCAATAGCTCAAACTTTCCTAATGCGAGACCTATTGCATTGCAAATGCTTGTTCTTAACAGGGTATCGGCCTCCACTTGAAGTTCGTGCAATAGGTATTGTGAACGAACTGGTGGAATCGATGGAGGAGGGCTGATGAAACGTAGACAGTATCCATTACAAACAATATTCAGCCCCCAATTGTCCTAAGTTATCTTTCTCCACTCTGCCAGGTAATTTTGAATGCTTCCCCCCACCGGAGTGGGTAACAGTAGAGGGGGAAGTAACCTCTCAGGGCTTAGAACCAGCGGGGGCCTTGTTCCCCGATGTCGACTGCTGGTTACCCCTACCTCTCTGACTTCTCTGAAATGGTTGCCGCTGAAACTGCTGCTGCTGTTGCTGCTGTCCAGCCTGACAGCCCTGTCCGCGTTGGAACCGTTTGGTAGGGGCGGAAACTCCTACGCTGCTCCCTAGGCTTTTCCAAGCCAACATCTTTGAGAGTCTCAACTTCAGCTTTCATTCGAGCCATCTCCTCGTCCGCATGGGAACCAAAGACGGTGGAATCCGAAAATGGGAGATTAGCGATGCGCTGCTGGGCCTCCGGTTTCAAGGAAGTGAGATGCAACCATTAATGGCGTCGCAGAGTCCCACCACGACAATATCCATGGGCTGCAAGGAGAGAGGTGTCCGCAGCCGCACTGATAATCTAATTAGAGACCATCAGACCCTCATTGAGATCCTCCTGGAAATCCTCACATTTGTCTCTAGGCAGGAGTTCTATGAACTGTTGAAGAGACTCCCACAAAGAGCGGTCGTACCTGCCCAGGAGGGCAGTAGAGTTCATTGCTTTCATCGAAGTTGCTGCAGTGCTGTAGACTTTCCTCCCCGCAGAATCAAGCCTACGGCTTTCCTTGTCCGGTGGAACTGTGGTCGAAGGAGCAATAGAGTGCTGCTTCTTCGCCGCCACCGCTATGACTGAATCCGTGGGGGGGGGGGGGAGGGCAAGGGAAGGGGGGGGGTGGGGGGGGGGACGGGTCCGCCTGAAGGAAGGTAGGGTCCGAGTCCAGGGGGCGGTATTTCTTCTGAAGCCTCAAGGGTGCCGATTTCACTGAGGCAGGCATCAGGAACAATTCTATTGCCGGTTCCTCCAACCCAGGCACCAAAGGAAGCAGAGGCAGAGAGTCTTGCTTCCGCTGTAGTGTCTCAAAGATCACCAATGTAGTAGGGGCAGACCTGGACAGTGCAATGCCCAGTTTCGACGCTCCCCTTACGAGAACCTCCTGAACCGTGGTAATGTCATCGACAGGTGACACTCTCGGATGTGGAGAATCCGACAGGGTAGGCGAGTAACTTCCTCCACTAGAGGACTCTGTATCTCTAGTATATCTGGAACGTGACCTCTCGTGATGACGACAACAGCGAGATCTGGTAGAAGACCGGTGCCGGCTGCGAGAGTGATGTCTTGGCCGGGATCGAGATCTTGGCCTTCTTGGTTCCGCCGGGATCACTGGCACAGTTGGAGCCACCGGTGGCTGTGGAAGAGGCGGAGGAGACGATGGTGGTGGAGGTGGAGGAGGAGGAGGCAGCAGCGGAGTAGGCATCCAAGGTCGCAGCGGTGACTGACGAGGAGCCACAGGCTGAGCTGGTTGCGGTGACCTGGTCAGAAAATAGGTCCTGGAATACTCCAAGTGTGAGGTAGAAGTTACCCTCCTCGGCTTGTGAGCAGGCCTCGAAGAGGAAGCTCTGGAAGCGGGCCCCATGATGGCGAATGTCGATGTTGCGATCTTGAACTCTCAGAAGAGGAGAGGCTGACCACAGACTGTGACAGAGCTCCGATGGTACCTCCTCGACGTCGACCGTCTCCTCGAAGTCTACTTTCTACGTGACGTCAAACTTCTCCTCGACAGTCTTCTCGACGGCGACTTTCTGCACAACGTCAAACTTCTCGTCGATGGCAACCTGAGAGTGGACGGCGAACAGCGGTGTCGCCTTGACGGCGAGCGCGATATCTCCTGGACCCAGATCGACGACTATGTGTCAATGTCGTCTGGGATGTCCTTGACGTCGACCTCGTCCGAGGTCTCGACGTCCTTCCTCTCGACGCTGATCTTCGACGTCGTTGAGACCCAGAGACCTGGGTCGAAGGGGATCAGATCGTCGTCATACCTGATTTCGACATCAACGCTGTCGTCGTCGACTGGGACCGGGACCGGAGTAGTTACTGGGCTTTTTTTCGACTGGGGAGCCCCCTAGAGGCAGACGCATGGGTTGTGGAAGAGGAAAGGCTCTCTCCATGCCCAGATGTCTCGCCTGCAGCCTGTTGTCTTCTCTGCTCCAGGCCTTGAAAGCGAATCTTCTCCCTGTCACGCAGGGTCCTCCTGGAGATGGACTTACAGATGATACAGGAGTCAGGAACATGATACGTAGGAAGACAGAGTATACAAACTCTGTGAGAGTCCGACTTGGCCTTCGTCCTGCCACATTCTGGGCACTTGTCAAACAAAGATGGCATTTTGACAAGAAAATGTGGGCTAACTGCCCCAAAAAGACAGTAAAAGGAAGGTAAAGGCCCAAGACGTTGAGTGAAACACTCAAACTAACAAAAAAGCTCAATAATATGAAGATATACCACAAAAGGTAGAGCTCAATGCTCCAGGGTCCTGCTAGCAGGTGCCGGAAAAAAGAACTGAAAGTAACTGGCCTTTGGCTGTGCATCATGGGATACCGAGGGTCTCTGGAGGGTTCCTTAAAGGCACGGTATCCATTTACAGAAATATAATGGCAGCCTATGGGGCTTGTCTGTCCAGCCCTTCCTCTCTATCACGAAAAAAGGGATCTTTGTGAAGGGGAGTTTCTCTATGTGTGCAATTTAGCAAAATGATTACATTTAATTGTTATCTGGCTATCTCTTTCACTTCAGGATGAAGTACTGGCCAGTGTAGCATTGTTTCAGGCTGCATCATTTGTCTTTTATTTTCTCTTAAGTGTCTATGCAGGATTGCAGAAGAGGACACCTTAAGAGACTATTTCTATTGAAGTGCTCCGGGGTACACGCCTATGGGTGGGACTATTCCCATGATTATGACTATACACAGAGATCCCTCAACTACAGAAGTTACTTACCTTCAGTAACGACTTACCTGGTAGATCTAGTCACAGATTTCTTACATTTTAATAATCCCCAGGCTGGATCAGGAACATTTTCTACAGCAGTGCTGCTGCTCGTAGGTAGAGGCAACGGATATGACACCGACAGAGTCCATATAAGCCCTCTCCTGATGCGCGGATGTCAGTTTCTTCCGTGACCACATTCCGTGCTTAAACACAGAGCCTCTTATAGAAACTGCTAGTAAACAGTGTGCCCAAACAGATTTTCTATATAAAACGTTTGATCTAATATTTGTATTTTTTTTTTTTTAAACTGAAAGGCAGAGGAATGTCAGAAGGGATCTGGGAAAGGAAAGGACAAGACAACCCAGTTAGCAGAGCGGGGGCGCGGTCAG
This sequence comes from Lissotriton vulgaris, assembly GCF_964263255.1. Classification (NCBI taxonomy): domain Eukaryota; kingdom Metazoa; phylum Chordata; class Amphibia; order Caudata; family Salamandridae; genus Lissotriton; species Lissotriton vulgaris. The sequence goes on from NC_141696.1 coordinate 425,704,237, forward strand.
TAAGGAATTAGTGGCTAGATGCTGTCTCGACCAGATAAGGCGTTACCAAAAGTTTGTAAATAATTCATCTGCTAGAGACATCTAGCCACAGATTCCTTACCTTTGAATTAGATGCCAAAGCAATAGAATCCTCGGGGGAGGGTCTGCGAACTGGTCCAAGATAGATCCCGGACTAGGACTAGCCAGCATTTATAGGTGAGAGAGAGGTACTGGCTGTTAGAAATGTTGGTGAGGAAGAAGACACCCTAACAGAAATATTGTAGAGAACACAGGAAAAGGCATCCACAGCAGAATAATAAGGATGGGTTAGAAGAACACTTCAGGTAATTACAACACAATAGAGCATCCCCAAACGCAACTGGACCATTAGTGGATGGGGCTGAAGGCCAAGGATAATGGGGTGCGTGTTTGTAGGAGGGAGCAGGGTGGGGTGCTGTGTGTAGTTTGTGTGGTGATGGTGGGTGGGACGATGCATGTGAAGTGACAGTGGGTGCAGGCGAAAGTTCCTTCTGTGTCACATGGGGATATGCATTCCAGGTATGGAGATTGGTGGAATGCTGCAGAGTAATGTAGTGGGGACGGAAAAACCAAAATTTGTGGCATTGGGCGCAGTCCAGACGATCGTCTTCTAATTGCTGGATCCTCTAACTATCTAGAACACCCTGCGTTTTAGGGGAGTTAGCAGAAAGGCATTAAGGAATTTCCACACCATCTCTTACTACTAGAGGCAAACAATGACACTGTCCTTCTGTTATTGGTGTTTCTATACCGACTCTAGAATATATCTCTTCGGCAACTGTTGACGGAAGCTCTGTTGCTGTCTCTGGTAGGTTGAGAGGGTGTGTGAAGAGGTGGTTTTAGTACTTGCTGTATATGGAGGCCTGCAAAATAAGCCCCTAGGAGTAGCTGTGAAGAGCACACATGGCTTTTGCAGTGTCTGTTATTATTATTATTTTTTTACTTTTCCAACATTCGGTCAACTTGGAGTTCAAAGAGGTGTTTGCCATTGAAAGGCACGTTGAGTAAATGTTGTTGAACCTCTGGTTTAATGTCTGATACTCACTGCCAGGGTGTCGCCTTATCATTCCACTTGTATTGATACCTCTTGCCATTGTATAAACAAGTTCAAGGGCACAGAGAATAGCTGCTTTGAAAACGGTCTTCCCTTCCACTGCAAGTTCCTCACCCCTTTGTTTACATTCTTCTGGTAGATGTTTGAGGACAATGTGTACTCATCCCAGTGTACACGGTCCTATCTGAAGAGCAAACCAACAGAACTGGCAATTTTCCAATGGGACCCTGCTTGTACTGCTAGCCTCTTCTCCACAGTATCTATCTTTTTGCTCTCCTTATTTGGAGGGGGAGTGCCTTATGTGCCCTATGCATTTGTATGCTTATACGTGGTCTGAACTACTAATGAATCCAATAGTAACTGTCCCTGAATGTAAGATGGTTCATTTTCAGAGGCCTCAATTTTGTCCTCAAATGGAGGGGTGACAATTCTGGCCTTAATAGGCTCATTACAGGTCTCTGCTGAGGATTTTAGCATTCCCTTTAACATGGGAAGAAACTGGACCATGTGATATGTTCTAGAAAAGTCTCCACAAGGAAGCCATCTACTTCCTTAAGGACGTCTATGCTCACCTTCTAGTAGGTGGTCGGCCTTGGTATGACCTTGTGATAGGAGATCGTGTCATCTGGTGAGGATGGCTTCACTGGATAAACGTTGGTATCCTTGCATCCCGGTCAGTCAATAGTGTAATCCTTTCATAGCTCTTCTGATAAACCAGGTTCATACAGTGCATCATTGGGGTGTGGAGGGTAGATTGGGCTCCCCACAAAAGAAGATTGAGGTGACTCCTCTAGGAAGTGCATAGGAGGGGGTGATGGAGGAGATGGTGGAGCCTCAGGAGTAAGTGGAATAGGTGGAGGACTGGTGCTGCGATCTTGGTATTTTCAATACTTTGGGGGTGCTGGAGGAGCCAAAGCAATCTCCTCTTCAAATGTTAACCTTCTTTTTTTAGGCAGAGTGTATGTTCATTTTGTCAGAGCCTTGGATCCAATTCTCCATGTCTGGGGATGAATAAAAAAGCGTTCCTGTTTGGGTATGGAGCTCATCTTGTTTAGAATCATTTGATGCAGTAGAAGATGCTCTTTTCAGCGCTGACTGGTGTCTCGGAATCAAGAGTTATTTCAACATCGAAATGGACTTGGTTCTTGTACTCGCTACTTGTTTCAACATTGAACTTGGCTTTGGTGTCTAAGTTGGTTTCGGAGCCGGAATTGGTTTCTTTGCAGCTACAGTCCTCAGTACTGAAGCCGACCCTGAAATATCTTTTTGCCTCGAAGGCCTGTGCCGAAGGCAGGGTCTGTCTCAGCTCAGAAGTTTTTGCTCGGTGCCGACCATGGCTTAAAGGCAGTGGTGTGGCTACTGAGCGTCTGAGATCCAGGGCTAGAGGCCATGCCTTTACGGTGGGAGTTGTCGCCCTCAGCTCAAGACCGCTGGGCTGGGTTGAGGTGGCCCTCAGAGGACACACTGCTCACAGTCAATATCTTTGATGTACTGGAGGCGACTCAGAGCTCTTCCTGCTCTTTTTCCTCAAACTTCGAGGAGAACCCGGTCTCGACATTTGGAGACAACTATTTAATTTCTTGTTCTGTTTGTCCAGACTTTTCCCCCTGTTGTGCCTTGATGTCGTCCTACCCAAAAATGTCAGGGGTTACCGGTTCCTGGGGTTGCATTCTATGGGTTCACCTGTGCTCCTGTTGGTGCCAAAGGGTCTTTTTGGACCTAAAGGTACAGCAGGATGACCACAAATGTTGTCAACGTGTTCTGGGGAGAGACAGAGGTTGCAGACTTGGTGGTGATCCTTCTAAGTTTACTTGGAGTGGCACTGTGGACAATATTGAAAAGGTTTTCTTTCCATCACTCCAGGGGCATTTTCGTCCAGAAAGTTTGAAGGAAGGTGTAAAAGCCCCAAAGTGGGCCCAAGGTCCTGTCACATGCAGAATCTTTTAGCCTTCTAATACAGTGATTTGCAAAGAAAATTGGAATCTATCGTCTTTGAAGTGTTTTTCAATGTTAACGGAGTCAAAAAGATGAATAGAGAAGACTCAAAAACTGCGTTGTTCACACTGAACACAGAGCCCCATCGATACACATTCAGATTCTAAAAATGGAGGTGATGCCCATGCACATTCCAAGCTAAGGGAGAAGTCACTATAATTGTGACACAAAATACTTCTTCAAAGAAAAACAAAGTGCAAAGGTCCAAGCAAAACACTAGGTGGCAGGAGTATGCAGTGCATGTGTATCTACAGCAACACATGCTTTGAACAGGTACTCACCTTTGGCAACGATGCTTCTGGTAAATACTCCAGGTACATAGAGATTCCTCACAGATCCATCTCAGCACCCCTTTCTAAGGAATAGTCACTTACATCATATCCACAGCCTTAGAGCTTCATGACACAGCAGGCGGGACCCCACACTGTACAGCTAGTTTATGTAACACTTCACTGCTGTGTTGTACATAAAACTTTGGACACATTACACAAATGGTGGGTGGGAAAGCCTTCAGCGCAAATTGTTCCTGCAGGTTGATGTGAAAACCCTGCTTCCCTGCAGACCAAAGTCCTGATATCCAGAACCTGGAGATGACTGCCCCAACCAAGTGAATACATCAGTCACCAGCATGGGCACTGCTTGTGGCAGGCACAAGGATTTCCCAAAGATGAGATTGTCCTCCATAGACCATCACTGAAGGCCTGTCACTCTTTTCAGGTGGATTTTATTGTTGTCCGTCACATCACTCCCATGTTGGAACCACTGCAGGCAAAGGCATCAGTGGATGGCCTGCATGGGGCAGCCAGGGTGAATGGCAAGGAGGATGCAAGTAGCAAAGCACTGTTTAGGTGGGGGTGTGGGAGCAGCTCCAAGAGATGTAGGGTCCAGCACTACCTCTATGAATGCAAGCTGACGTGAGGACTCCAGGTGTGATTTTGGTAGGCTGATGAAAAATCCCAAGTAAAACAGCAGAGATACTGTCGTGTTCAGAGGGTCTGACACTAGCTACAGCAAATTCGCCTTCATCAGTACAGGATTACTGAGATTTCGGTCCTGCACAAATATTCTACTACCATTGCCATCCTCTTGGTGAAGACTCAGGTGCTGATGTTAACCCCATCGGGAGGGACGCTAAGTACTAGTGGGTGGAACCTACCACAAAGGGCAGGTACCTCCAGTGGGACTGATGGATCATAACATTGTATTGTATTGTATTGTATATTGGATTTATATAGCGCTTATCACCCAGGGGTCTCTAAGCGCTTGCCTTGGGAACCCGTCCTGGCTTTTCCCTGTGAGATAGCCCCTACTGGGCATCCCCAAGGTGAAAGCCAGGCATCCCGCCGCGGGGGCCGTTATGGAGATTAAGCAAGCTTAATACCCAGAGTTGCAGAGTGTGAACCCATGATTAGGTCAGGCACCGAAGCGAGAATTATCGAGTCCGTGGACATTTGAGCTCAAGACCCTGCCGCGTCGGGAATTAAACCCTGGTCCCGGGTCTGACCTCTGCTTCAGGGTCTGCCTGCTCTAACCAGTGAGCCACACTTCTCCACATGAAACATGGGCCCTGCAAGTCGAGAGCCCCATCCAGTCTCCTAGTTCCAGAGCCAGAAGAAACTATGCTAGGGTCAACACCTTTAATTTCTCCTAATGAAGAAATACATTCAAGATAGTGAGGTCTAGCATGAGACGTAGCTGATGAAATAAACTGGAGGAATGGAAGTGAGAAAGTGTTGGAAGGGAAGGGTATAACCCATTTCTATAAGCTGCACGATCCACTGGTTGATCCTGATGGCCTGACAACCCATTACACTATTCCCCCGAGAATCGTTTGCTACCCTGAGGGAAAACTACAGCAACTTAACGGCTGACAGGAGAGGAGGAAGGTAACTGCTGAGCTTGCCAGCTACTAAACTCCATCTTGGCTTCTGTATTGCTACAGGAATACATTAGGTTGTTGAAATGGCTGGGAGGGCTGGAAGGAATGGGAGGGCTGGCACGGGGAAAAAGGCTTACACCTTGCAGGGGAAGCCAGCCCTACGGAATGAGCCGCGACTCCTCCCTGTTTACATCAATTCACAGTTGAGGCAACCTTTTTGCCAAAGAAGCAGGACAAATCAAAAAGCATGTCCATTAGGTTCACCTGGACATCCCACACGAGAAGTTCCTCAAGCAGAGCCAGACATATTGTGTAATGGCCACCGAAGAACCCATGAAACTTGCCAATTAATCCACAGGATCCAGAACAACCTTCAGGATCTGCTTCATAGCATCTTCTCCGTCATGGTCCACTAAAGCAAAGTTATTCATAAGATGATCCAAAAGACCAGGCACAACCATCTGTACCATTTACTACAGGGCAGGGTGGTACCTTGCCTGGCAGGGGGTGATGGTTACTTGAGAGTCAAACTTCCTGAGGAGAAACATTTTTCCCACATGTATTCTATTTTCTTAGATTCCAGGTTAGAAGATGCTTTATACAGTATGATACATGAACCACCAGGCGTTCAGACAATGGTGGGTTGACAGGAAGGTTGGCTTCCTCTTGGCCAGTGGATGGGAGCGGGCAATCAGTCTGCCCATAGCCTTGGTGGAAGGTAATTTGACCAGTGTGGCTTTAATATGTTTCATCAGACGTTCGCTGAACTCGAGAAAGAGCTCAATTGATGAAGCAGCATGTAAAGGAGTTATGTCAGGAGGCTGCCCTTATTTCCCCCATGGGTAGAGGTATTTCTAGGACCTCTGCAATTTTATTGAGGACTGCAGTAAAATAACCCACTTTTGCAGAAGGTGGTCCCAAAGAGCACTCAAATGTTACCTTGGGTAAGGTATTTAGGTCATTACATTTTGGATAGTCCGTTAATCGGCTACGTCCATGCTGGTGAGAGCTAGCAAGCTGGCTAGCTCGCTACTACTGCCAGAATGGATGATCTGAGGCATTTGTATATGGTCCCAGCCAACACAGAAAATGTCATTCATGCGCTGGAAATATTCATCCATACGCAAAACTCTTCCTATACAGGGCCTTCGATATCAGTGTCTGCAACTGCATCCTTGAGTGCATGAGAATGTCCCTTGTTTTTAGTATGGGCTAAGGAGCTGGCATTGAGGGAGAGGCTACAGACGGAGTCTTGGCATCACTACAGCTCTGGCACGGTTGGTGGAGTACCCTAAGTAGTACCAGTAGGGATATTCAAATCAAAGGCTCATCAGGTTCCATGGGGCCTAAAGAAATACCAGAAGGAACTGGGGCACTATGAAAGAGTGCCAACATGGCTTGGGTAACACAATAAACTATGCTGCATTAGAGCTGGGCACAGAATCTCAGGGTACAGAGGGGAGCGTGTTGGTGCCTAAGTAGGGCACTTGCATCGGTGCAGAAACTAAAGCTGGCTCCGGCGTCCAGGTGACCTTGACCAAATCCGGCTCGGAGGAAGGTTTGGTAGCTCAAGCAGTGTGGACTTACCCTTAAATGAGAATGATATCTGACCGAGGAATCGTCTTGTCTACGCCACTGCTTGTGCTTCCCTTTTGATAACTTTTAGAAAGAAGCTGGTGCTCGTCACGCACATGTGCAATTAAGAGCTCCGTCTCCCGCTCGCTTATGGCTTTAGAGTGCACGAAGGTCGCATTATTGGCATTATTTCAAATTATGCTTAGGCCCCCAAGCACCCAAAATAGAGGGGCCAAAATGGACATGTGTCCATGGCAGAAATGGCAGGATTTGAAATCTAACATTTTAGGTGAGAATATCCTGTCTAGCATTGCAAAAAGCTAACTATTGTAGAAAAAGTTCCACAGAAAGCTGCTCCGGATCCTCATTGAAGAGCGCTGGGAAAATGATCATAGGGTGGCACTACATGGCTCAGGTTAAGTCGAGGTCGCACACAACACCAAAATGGAGCCGAATGCCAGTGTAGAAGTGCTAATGCCATTTCTCAGGATCCAGTCTGCTACCTGGGGATATTAAAAAGGTGAGGAGTCGGCAGGTACAAGTATCCATCAGAACAATGTATACTCTGTTCTAAAAGCAGGCAACGACAAACCAGGTGTGCCTGAAGATAAATAACCACCTCCAGCATACATCTATCTAAACACAACTATTCCACTCACCTGTAAGTGGACCCATTGTAGCAGTAGTTTGGGAGAAAGTCGTAGTTAAGCTCCCAGAAGACATGGAGAGTTATTCTGCCGTAAGGGGCAGACACGTTGTGGTTGGCTTCTCTGAACATAGCATCAAAGCTATCCAATGTCATGTATCGACTTAGTAGTTTATGCGTCATACGGTTGATTTCAATCAGCCCATCGAGCTCCTGAAAAAATATGAGAACTCACTATTAAGCTTCATCAATGTCCCCTGAATCAATGATCTGAATGCTACAATCAAAACCTAACACAAAGTAAACACTTCATTAGTAAAGACTGTATAATTATTAGTTCTAAAAATAAATACTTATAAAAAGAGTATTTTACTTACCATAAAAGCATATTTTTCTAGCGTGTAGTGCTGCAGATTCACATGCTGTGCATACTCCTGCCATCTAGAGTTGGGCCCAGACTTTGCAAGTTGTTCTTCCTTGAGGACGTTTTATGATCAGCGTCGTTTTCTCCTCCCCTCGAGGTATTGCATGTATTCAACAACTCATTTGTAGATAATGTTTTTTCCCCTTGAAATATACGGAGTGAGGATATAGTTTGATAAGTTAGCATTTGCTGTTGAACATGCTGTATTTGTGTGTATTCTTCTCACAATCTAATACCTGCTGGGAAGGCGGGAGGGGCATGTGAATCTGCAGCACTACATTCTACGAATAGATGCTTACAGGGCAGTAACATACTCCATTCGCAGCAGGTGTTGGCTGCAGATACACATGCTAAGCATAGATTGCAAAGCAGTACCCCTCTCACGGTGGCTTTAGGTATGAGATGGTGCGCTTGTTTGAAATAATGTTTGAAGGACTGTTTGTCCAACTAGGGCTTGTTGTCTTGCTTGAACATACACACAATGTTTCATAAATGGATGTGGATTCACTCATGTAGCTGCTTTCCAAATGTCACTGAGGGAGATATTCCCTAAAAAGGCTATGGTTGCTCCTTTATTCCTTGTCGACTGAGTCCTTGGCATAGTTGGTAATGTTTGTTTTGCTTTAGCATAAACAAATGTGGATACATTTGACAATCCATCATGCTATTCCTGATTCTGACATAACCTTTCCTTTATGTGGATTTGAAAACAAAACAAATAGTTGTGTTTTTCTGGAGGGTTTTGTACGTTCTGGGTAGTACAGAAGTGCCTGTTTAACATCAATTAGTTGTAAAGCACGCTCTGCAATTGTCTCTGGTTTTGGAAAGAAAAATGGTAACTTTAAAGTTTGATTAAATGGAAAGGAGATATAACCTTGGGTAAGAACATTGGGCTAGTCCATAAACACACTTTGGGAAAATTGGAAATATGGTTTGTGAGAAAGTGCCATCTTTCTTGCATTGGTATGCCCCAATTTTTTGCTGAACTGCTGATGTGCTGTGACTGAGTGTGCCCTGAGCATCTGCCAACCAGGTGCCCAGGCCCTGTGTTCCTTTCCTAAAGCTGTGTTGAAACAAAACCCAATTGGCATCGCTGGCCACCTGTCAGCCCCTAGTAAATGGTACTTTAGGTACCCAGGCATGGTGACCAGAGAAATCCCCTAAGGGCTGCAGCACTTATTGTGCCACCCTTAGGGGCCATGCACCCTGACACCCACACACTGCCTTTGTCTAAGTACAGAACTAAACAAAGAGTCGACATGGCACACATCCCTGTGTGCCATGCCCACAAACCCACTGCCCTAGCATACGTCAGTCACCCCTCTAGCTGGGTGCCCTATGCCAGTGGTGTGGGCACAGGTGTAGGAGCCCTGTGCACCTACAGTACCTAGGCCATTCCTGGGCACTGTAAGTGCAGTGATGCCATTAAGAGTATATGGTTCTGGGAGGTTGTCATTACGAACTCCACAGCACTATAAAGGCTACACTGAAGACTGACAAGGAGTAGTTTCTGCCCTGTTATTCCAGTTCTGTAGTAGGGGTGTCTCTGTTATAGTCATAATCTAGTGAATAGTCCCGCCCATGAGCGTGGACCCCGGAGCAATCAAAAAATAATCTCTTAAGCTGTCTAAAAATGCAGTCCTGCACAGACACTTAAGAGAGAATTTAAAGACAGATAATGCAGCCTATATCCACAGGCTACACTGTCCAGTACTTCAACTAGACATTCCACCAAATCCACAAACAGCACAGACTGCCAGGTTTTCCTCATAGAGAAAAACCTCCCCTTTTACCAACAAAGCCTCTGGAATGATAGAGAGGAAGGGGTGGGCAGACAAGCCCCATAGGCTGCCATTATGTGGCTCAAAAAGGGATACTGTGCCTTTAAGAAAACTTTCTAGAACTCTGAGTATCCCAGAATGCACAGCAGGTTCCATTTACTTTCAGTTCTTTTTGAAGGCGTATAACGCCAGACCTCTAGCATTCCGAACATGAACATCTTTCTCCACCGGGGAGGAGGGCGGGCGCTTATGACTATAACAGAGATACCCCTACTACAGAACTGGAGATACAGGACACAAACTACGCCTTCTATAGTAGGGGAGCTCTGTGTATAGTCATAATCTAGTGAATAGAATGGCAAGCCCATCCCCACACCAAAGCGGCGGTGGAGAAATAAGAAGTAAAACACCACTACTGTGCGAACAGATTTCCCAACGAAGCCTGCCCAACCTGAGCGTCTGCCTTGGCATCAGTGTCCAGACAGTAATGCTTAGCAAAGGTATGGACCGACTTCCAAGTGGCCGCCCTGCAGATTTCTGCAATGGGAACATTACGTAGCAAAGCAGTCGTGGCAGCTTTGCCCCTGGTGGAATGAGCCTTAGGTTTACCCCCTAAGGTCTTAATAGCCTTTTGATAACACAATTGTATGCAGGACACAATCCACCTCTAGATGGACTGTTTTGAGGTAGCGAGACCGGTCCTGACTGACCCCTAATTGATAAACAATTGGTCTGACCTACGGATATCCTTGGTTTTATCCAGATAAAATTTCAACACCCTCCTAACATCCAGGGAATGTAGAGACCTTTCCGCTGGAGAGGAAGGATTCTGTAAAAACGTAGGCAAAGTTATGGTCTGGTTCACATGGAAATCAGAAATAACCTAGGAAGAAATTTAGGGTGAGTACGCATAACAACCTTAGCAGCATGAAAACGGTATAAGGTTCTTGGCAAGACAACGCCTGGATTTCACTCACCCTGCGGGCCAATGTAATGGCCACGAGGAACGCCGCCTTCCAGGACAGGTGCTGTACAGAAGCCTTATGAATAGGTTCAAAAGGTTCCTTCATCAGTCTGGACAGCACCACATTCAATTCCCATGAAGGCGAAGGAAGACGAACAGGAGGAAACACTTTCTTCAAGCTTTCCAGAAAATCTTTGATCACAGGGATCTGGAAGAAGAAAGTCTGTGAAGGGCATTTCCTGTAGGCAGTCAGCGCAGCGAGATGAACCTTAATGGAATGAAAATTAAGGCCAGCCTGCGCCAAATGTAAAAGGTACGGAAGGATGACATCTTCCTTACATGTTGTTGGATCATAGTTCTTGGACTTGTACCAGATGCAGAATCTCTTCCACTTGTAAGCATAAGAAGTCCTAGTGGAAGGTCTCTTGGCCTCCTTCAGTATGTCCATACAATCTACCGGGAGATTCAAATGGCCATATTGCACTATCTCAGGAGCCATGCCGCCAAACTCAAAGACGAGAGATTGGGCTACACCCTCTGCCCCCCGAACTTCGCGAGAAGGTCCTGCCGGCACGGCAGCCGTATGTGAGGAAGGAGAGACCGGTGAAGCAGGTCCGTGAACCACCACTGCCAGGGCCATTCCGGGGCAATCAGGATCATCCGCGCCCTGGACTGAGCCAGCTTGATGAGCACCGTCGGAATCCGGGGAATGGGTGGAAAAGCGTTCAGAAAGCTGTTCGACCAGTTGATCCATAACGCATTCCCTGCTGGTAACACCTGAATGCGAAGTCTCGACATTTGCTGTTTTCGGTGGTGGCGAACAGATCCACGGCTGGAGTGCCCCACCTGGCGAAGACGTCTCCGAGTACTTCGTTGTTTATGACCCATTAGTGGTTTTCGTGAAGCAACCTGCTGAGGGCATCCGCCTGAACATTCTGCACACCTGGCAGATAAGTTGCCGTTATCGACAGTCCTCTGGCTAACAGCCAGTGCCAGATCGCCTGCGCTTCTTGTGACAGCGTGCGCGATCTCGAGCCCCCCTGCTTGTTGAGGTGATACTGTCCGTCTGCACAAGCAAGGAGTTGGTCTGGAAGGACAGATGAAAGGACTTCCTTGCCAAGTGAACAGCTCTGAGTTCCAGGAAATTGATGTGATACGTGGACTCTGTCGGAGACCATGTTCCCTGGATCTGTAGATGGTCTGAATGCGCTCCCCAGCCCAAAAGAGACGCATCCGCAACGATAGTCTGAGTCAGGATGTCCTTGTGGACAGAAACCCCTCTGAGGATATTCTCTGCTGAGCACCACCATCTCAGGGACTGTTGGGCGTGAAGAGACAACTGAATCAGGTCGTCCCAACAACCTTTCCTCTGGCCCCACTGGTCCTCCAAACATTCCTGTAGCGGCCTCATGTGTAGGCGCGCGCACGGAGTGAGGAAGATCCAAGAGGCCATGGATCCCAGTAGAGAAGACACCGTCCCCACTATTGTAGATGGAGCAACTATGAGAGCCTGAGCCTTCCGAAGGATGGATAAGCGTCTCTCCTCCGAGGGAGACACGCTTGCCGACAGCATATTGATGGAGGCTCCCAAGTACTGCAGGCACTGTACCGGAATCGGGACAGACTTGGACAGATTTATGTGCAACCCCAGACGGTTCAGCAGGACGGCGGTCCTTTGAATTGCAATTAAGCTTCCTGGAAGGTGGAGGCTTTGCTCAACCAATCGTCCAGGTACGGGTAGACAAACACCTTGTTCTTTCTCAGGTGCGCTGCTACCACAGCCATGCATTTCGAAAAAGTCCTGGGTGCAGACTTCTGTCCAAACGGTAGTACGTTGTACTGATAGTGATTGGTGCCGATGAGGAAGCGCAGGAACTTTCGATGTTTCGGTGCAATGGGCACCTGGAGGTACGCATCCTGCAGTTCCATAGCGCACAGCCAGTCTCCACTTTGCAGCTTAGGATAAATCTGGCGTAAAGACAGCAACCATCCATTTGCTTAACGCAAAACCAGAATGGGCCTGAACTCGTTCTGGTCCTTCTCTCGCACCCAAAAGCACTGTGAGTACAGACCCTCTCTTAGAGACCGAGGGACATCTTATCTCCCTTCTTCTTAACAAGGTAACGGCCTCCGCTCGGAACTCGCGCAGCTGGAATTGCGAGCGAACCTGTGGAATTGCTGGGGGAGGGCTGACAAACGAAGACTGTCTTAGACCCGGCCGGCCCTTGTTCGCCGAGGAGCATCAATCTCTCCCGCGAATGCACACAATATACTTGTGAATTATTAAATGGCGGCCCGGGACCACAGAGAACTCCTGGGAGGAAAAACGCTGCTGGAAAGGGCGGAAGGCCTTACGCCATTCTCCACGCTTCCCCAAACCTACAGCCTTCAAAAGTCTCAGATTCAGACTTCATGCGGACCACTCACTACCCTCATGGCACTCCAAGGGTTGCCCAAAGAACGGGAGAGTAGAAGCACACTGCTGTGCCACTGGCTGCAGAGATGTCAGACGAATACAAGTATGGCAACGTAGGACAAACCCAAGGCAATAGCTGGGGGTTGCCAGGAGAGAAAAACTCCGCTCCAACACCGATGATTAGATCTGAAAGTATCAGGCCCTTTAGACTATCTCTTGTAAGGCTTCCCTCCGGTCTCTCGTCAGGGGAACCATAAATCGGTGAAGGAACACCCCCACACAGGGATCTTACCACAACGGCCCAGCAACAGTGGGCCACAGCATGCTGTCTGCATGCAGTCACCCCTGTGACCAAGTCAGGAGTACGTTCGAAGCCAAAATTTCCTGGCAGGTGGTAGTGGACGACAGTTACGTACCGCCCACCAGTGAACAACCCGCTAGGAGGAAAATTCGTAAGAGTAGGAGAGCACCTCCCGTACTCATGGAAGATGCATCCCTGGCATCAAGGCACGGGGGTTCGCAGACTGAGGGGCCAAGGCCCCTGAGGTGGTGGGTGGGAGAGGGACCAGAGAGAATTCCAAACATCCCCGGTGGTCACACCAGTGGTGGCAGAGCAGGAGGCGACCTAGACGATGAGTAGGTATGCGAATACTCAAAACTATGCATAAGGACCAACGTCCCTCGCTTAGAAGTGGTAAGTAGCCCCAGACTCCCCATCAGGAGGGTTCCTCGACGCTGATCAACTGCTCGGGGTCGAGAGTGGACGTTGCCGGGAACACAAAGTCCCCTCCTACGATGAGAGGCTCACCACGGAGCGAGGCCTGAAACAAGACCCAGGCGTCAAGCGCCGGCAATGATTCAGCGGCGTTGTCCATCTCACTACGACGTCACCATCACTAAGACATTGACTGTCTCTACGACATTGACCAACACCCCAACGTCAAGACGTCACTGCGGTGTCAAACCCTCTTCACTTCGACATCAAGCAGCACTGTACCGAGACGCCTAGCCATCCATGACGGTGACGTCTGGACCTAACGGAAGACAGCGGAGCCCAAGCAACCAAAGCCCCAAAATGAGCATGACTGCCCTTCGACGTCGAGCATGAAGGCCCTTTGACGTCGAGCATGACTGCCCTTCGACGTCGAGCATGACTGCCCTTCGACGTCGAGGCACTCCATGACGTCGCGGCACCCCATGACGTCGCGGCACCCCATGAGGTTGCGGCACCCCATGACGTCGAGGCACCCCATGACGTCGAGGCACCCCATGACGTCGAGGCACTCCATGACCTGGGTCCTGGAGTCCTGGGTCGACGGAGAGTATACCAGCTCTCGACGTCGCCGTCCTCAACGCTGACCGGAACCGCTTCATAGTTCAGACGCGCTCCTACTGGGGAGAAACCCAGAGGTCACAGCATGGGACTCGGTAGAGGACCTACCCTCTCCTTACCCAGAGGCTGAAGATGCCTTCAAACTCCCCTGCTCCAAACCTGGGAGCCGAAGCCTCCTGGAAAAGAAGGTACAGAGAAGACAGGTGTTAAAAGACACAGGCAAGCACAGAATACAAACCCTGTGAGCTTCAGCTTTGGCCTTTAATTCAACTGCAGGCAAAGCACTTGTCAGATAGAAATAGTATAAAGACAAGAAGACTGCAGAAATTCTGCCAAAAAAACACAGCAGAATGTAGATAAAGGCCAAAGACGTCGAGTGAAGCTGCCAAAAATCCAGAAATACAAAAAAATTGAATTAAAAAAGCTCAAATTGAAGAGCTAATGCACCAGGGTCCTGCTAGCAGGAGCCGGAAAAAGAAGTGAAAGTAAATGGGACCTGCTGTGCATTCTGGGATACTCAGAGTTCTAGAAAGTTTTCTTAAAGGCACAGTATCCCTTTTTGAGACACATAATGGCAGCCTATGGGGCTTGTCTGTCCACCCCTTCCTCTCTATCATTCCAGAGGCTTTGTTGGTAAAAGGGGAGGTTTTTCTCTATGAAGAAAACCTGTCAGGCTGTGCTGTTTGTGGATTTGGTGGAATGTCTAGTTGAAGTACTGGACAGCGTGGATATAGGCTGCATTATCTGTCTTTAAATTCTCTCTTAAGTGTCTGTGCAGGACTGCATTTTTAGACAGCTTAAGAGATTATTTTTTGATTGCTCCGGGGTCCACGCTCATGGGCGGGACTATTCACTAGATTAGGACTATAACAGAGATCCCCTACTACAGAAGTTTGATATCAAACTTCTCAGCACATTAAACCCACACTGATGCCAGTGTGAGATTTAATGTAAAATCCACTACAGAGGGCATCTTAGAGATGCCTCCTGAAACCTAACCTACAATCCACTTCTAGAAATAAGCCAGGCCTGGTACAGGTAAGTATAATAATACCTTGCAAGATTTATGCAGTAAATTACAGTTTAATGCAGGTTAAAATGCAGTTGGTTGATTTACAGATAAGTAAACAGTCTTTTTCTACTCGCCTCTCTCACCTAAGGGGTGGACTTTGCACAGATTGGCACACCCCCCTTCCTGATGTAGGGTTTCCTGCCAGAGTGGGGGTTAGAACTGGTGGGGGCCAGTTGCTGAGTACAGCAAGTGGCCTGGAAAAGCTCACAAAAGCGGCAGGCCTTCGAAGCTTCCCCTGCCCATCCTGGGGGAGGAGACCTAGCACCTCGCCCAGGATGTGCATTGTTGCAGGCCCAGGACAGCGGGGGGCTCTCCACCCAGGGGTCCAGCGACATGTCTGTTGTGTGGCAGCCTAGGCAGCCACTCTGACCAGACAATAAAATACAACTAAATAATATATTTGTATACAAACAAATTAGTCTGAGTTCAGTCTTTGAGTGTGTGACATCATTTATTGCATGAGTGTGTACAATAAATGCTTAACACTACACTCTGATAAAGCCTTACTGCTCGCCCACATTACCACAAATCAAATCGAGAGTAAGGTATTATCTACTTTTACCTTTGCCTACCTTTGGGGTTCCACTGGACTGTGCACACTATACCTTACTTTGGTATAGTATATACAGATCCAGCTTCCTACACTGTTCTTGTAGCCTCTGCGATAGTATCCATGCCCTTGCTGGTGATTCTGCTGTTGCTGGCGCTATGTGATGTTTTCTGGGGTAGAGGCTTTTGCTGCTCCTCGCCCTGGTAACACCAAATGGGCTGCTGCTTTTGAGGTGTTGTTTATAAAGTACCCATGGAATTGGTTGTGTCGGTGTCCTTTTTTATTTTCTCTACCTATGTGCCCACAGCGAGGCCAAAGAGGTTTTCCCCATCGAATGGGAAATTTAAGGCTGTGCTACCCCACCTCGGGTTTGAACGTGGATATGCGTAGCCACGCATGTCTACAGAGTACAATTGATGTATTGAAGCTCATTGCAGCAGTCTAATGCACATTAGCTTGTTGTATTTGATATCTGCCTCCCCTCATTTATCAGGTCTTTCGCTCGTTTATTGTATTCACCTAGGAGATGTTGCATCAGGTCTTGCATCTCATCACTGGTAGCCCTATTGTATCTGGAGAGTAGGCCAGTTGAATTGCCAATCTTTCAGTGGTTTGATTGCCCTGCTGCTACTCTTGTGCCTGCTGCATTAATCTGTTTACTTTCTTTGTCTGGAGGAGGTACCTCTCCAGTGCCTTGTGCTGCAGCTCTCTTCCTAGGTGTGGTGACAACCAGGGAATCTGCCTGGGGAGGTCCCGTATGTAAATTGGGTCAGTTGGAGATGACCTGTATTTCTCTATGCGAGAAGTTAGAACCCTAAATTTGACTGGGTCTTTAAAAATGTCTTTGGTTCCGATGAAGACTGATCCAATCATTGGCAGATATTGAATTGTGTGCTCTGTGAGCGAAAGTGTTTAGACTAGGAAGTCAGTTGGCTTCTGTGCAGTGTGAATGGGGAGCTTGTGGTACTCTGTCACTTTTCGAATGACACTGTGGTATAAGGATGTCATCTGGTGGTGACTACTTAGTAGATACTGTCTGCTCCATGTCTAGGTCAGGCAGGACCATATAATAATCATTCCATGGGTCAGGAGTATGATGGGTGTCTTGAGTTCCTTGGGAATCTGTGTCCTATATCGCCCCCATGTTCCTCCTCGTGTGTAGAGGGAGCGTGTGTTTGTGGGGACTCTGGGGGGCCGAAAGTCATTGGGCTTGTGGCCCTGTTTTTTGTGAAGGCTGTGGCAAGAATTGCTCCTGAGCCGGTCTTTTGGCACTTTCTTTAAGTTTTTCCTGCGTAAATTGTTGCAGTCCTTTAAAGACAATGCCTTGTTCTTCACTTACTCTTTGTGTACGAGTCATGTAGTTCTTTGGAGCTGGTGGTGTCTTCTCTGAAACTTTGTGTGGTTTTGTAACCCAAAGGTGAGACTTTTTTTCTGGCCAGAAGAGTGACCATGTTGTTTTTAGTCCTCTGGATCGGGGACTGTTTCGATTCCAAGGCACTTAAGTCAGAGCGTTTCTTCAGATTCTATGATTTTCTTGGGGTCGCAGCCTACTTGGCATTATTCGGTGCCAATGTGTCTGCCGGTGCCGACTTATGTTTAGGTGCCGGTGGCTCAGTCAGTGCCGACTTATGCTTCGATGCCTGCATAGTGCCAGAGCCATTCCCATACTGTGGCTTCAAGAACATTCTTGTCCCTTCTCAGCTCTGAGGCGTGCTCACTTTGTCACCCTGAGCCCGAGGGCTGCGGCGCACCACGGCATGGCGGAGGTAAGTGTAAGACCTTCTTTACACGGGGTTCAACAGTACTCACCGTATGTGGCGTCATCTTGGTCCTTGGCCCAGATACAGGGATCAGCCTCAGCAATGTGGGCCTCTCTTCATGCACTGGAGCATGTTCTTCCCCAGAGAATGAATCGGAAGCGACGATAACCACCCCACCACCTACCGGAGCACTTGGCTCACTTTCCACTTTGCTGTTGTACAAGAACTGTGCCTTGGCTGCCAGTTCCTTGGTGTGTGCCAGTTGTCGATCCCTATGGGTCCAAAGTGTCTTTGTGTTTTTGAACAATGCACAAGCCGCACACTCATCTTGTTTGTGCTCCAGAGATAGGCCCAAATTACACACTTTGTGCGTGTCAGAGTTTGATTATTTGGCCCGCACTAAAGGCACCATTAGGAGAGGTCTTTCTTTGCCTCCATCACCTGGAGACGGTCATTCTCGACGGGCGTTTGTATTGAGTACCGGGTAACTGGTCCTAGGGAGCCTAGGATCAGTGGGTGTCATCTACTGGATCTTTGGTCACGTCTTTGCTTGACCGTAGGCGTAGAATGCTGCAGAGCTCCAATGCAGTCCGGCCGAGCCCAATGGCGGGAAAACAAATTCTTACCATAGACACGCGCGATACCTTGAGGGGGAGGAGAAAACAATACCAATCCTAAAACTTCCTTGAAAAAAAACTACCAGCAGAGTCTGGGCCCAACACTAAATGGTAGGAGTAAACATAGCATGTGCATCTGTAGCCAACACATGCTACAAATTAGTTTATTCCCAAAATATACTGCAGGACAGCGGGAAAGAGGAGAATGGGCTAATGGTTATTCATATGGATAAACGTTTTAAGATACACGGTATAGTGGTTAGAGTATGGGGTTAGATATATATGGTGAAAGGTTTGGACTATAGCATTTGGGTAATAGGGTTAAGGGGCTCAGGTATAGGGATTCAAACTAAAGAGTATGTGGGTGGGTATTAACGGTTAGGAGTTATGGGACTAAGGTTAACAGTCATGTGTTAAGGATTTGGTGTTTAGGACTTGGGGTATAGGATTAGAGGTTGAGGTTAGGTGTACAAGGGATGAGGATATAGGTTCAAAGTTATAGGATGTGGGTTCACAGTACAGGATAAATGATTAAGGGTTAAGTGTATAAGAAGAAGAGAATAAGAGTAAGTGGTTATGGGTTAAAGGTTTGTGGCAAGGGGTGCAGATGCTATGGGGATGGGGTTAAGGGTTAGTAGTCTTATCAGGGTTATGATTGAGGTTAAAGGACTTAGAGTAAAATTTTTGGAGGGTGTGGCCAGCATTAAAGAAGGAGGTCACAAAGTTTTGAGCTCCTCCACCAGCCTCCATCTCATCCGCTATAATTCTGCGCGTTGTGCCTGCGAAATGAAGGTGACCAGCAGTCTCCCCCGGAGGCGAATCATCCCATTTACCCTGACCAAGGGGCCGAGGTGGAACGCCACATCAACCTGAAGCAGCCTGCAGTGGGGAAGACGCATGCGGAGGGTGTGGCTGCGACTGACTGAGAACCGCTGCCCTTCAGGAGGCATGTTGGGGGCCGCGGACTGGTGCCCCTCGCAGGTATCTCAATATTGGTGCCCCCTGCTTCAAGGAGAGGGTTGTTCTCTTTAAAATGGTCTCCCTTCCCTGGTTTTTATACAACCTACAACACTACCCTGAACCTGATGATGCCCGCTTTCTTTACAGACTTAAAGGCACACATTACCAGCTTTATCTGGGAAGGAAAAATACCCAGGGTATACTTTGAGAAATGTCCCTTCTCCCCCTGCGAGGAGGGCCTGGGGAGACGTTTAAATGTATTACTGGGCTTCACAATTGATCAATAGTAATCACTGGATCCGGGCAGAGGTGACCCCACTCATAGACTAGAGTTGGAGCTGCTCCATCGAAATGGTATACTCAAACTGCTGTACAGTAAGTCCACCTCCTCACTCACTTATCTATATAGAATTTTAGACATTTACGCAAGTTCAAAGAACATAACAATCATTCTGCTTTTGAAGATGAGTTTGGAAAGAAGAATCTAAAAATGACAGGTTCATCTACGTGAAAGTCAACAGCAACATTTCAAATGAATTTAGAGTTGGTTCTGAGAAATACTTTGTCCTTCATGAACCGGAGAAAAGGTTCCTTGAGGATGAAAGCTTGAATATATTCCTCTCTACTAGCAGATGTTGAAGTCAGGAAATGTGCTGTTTTCATGCAACAAAATGTAAGTCTGCTTTATGTATCGGTTCAAAAGGAGCTAATATCAGCTGGCTGAGGACTGCATTAAGTATCCATGGAACTGGAGAATGATGAAGATGTAGAAATGCTCTGAAGAGCTCTATCATAAACTGTTAAATGAGTATTTGGGAAAATAGTAGATGTTGATGTTCTCCTAAATCTTGAAGGTGCAGCATGGTGGACACTCTCTAAGAAATACTAGAGCCCACTCTTGTCTCAATTTAAGAAATATAGTAGGATTTCAATAGGTTTTATTTGAAGTGGATGATGACCACTGGTCCTGCACCAGACACAAAACTGCTTCCATTTAGCGTAGTAAGTCTTATTAGTCGCTGGAGTACTAGCCTGCACAAGCATATCTTTACATTCTTATGGCAGATCTAACTGGCCAAATTCTAGGTGGTCAGTTGCAATCATCCACCTTAGCCTTCCTCCCTGGAGATCGGGGGAAAAGGAGGAAAGGCACAGGCAAATATCTTGGACCAGCTGATCGAAAGAGCATTGCCCATAGTCCCTGGATTCTAAAACCTGCTGATGAAGCACGGGCATTTCCTGTTGTTCAGAGTGACAAATAGATTGATTATGTGGTGAGCCCAATGATCGAAAATATAATCCATCTGCTTCTGTTCCTAGTTCCCACTCATGGCAATCTGATACTTGCCGACTGAGTGCATCTGCCTGATCGGTGGCAACCTGGCAGATGTCTATCTTGTGAGAAATGGACCAGTTCCACAGCAGCTGAGCCTCTTCCTTAAAAGGTATGGACTGTGTTCCTCCTTACTTCGCTATGTAGAACATAGATGTTGTGGCGTCCATTCGGACTAGGACTGGTTGACCTGCTAATGTGGGGAGGAACGTTTGCAAACCTATTCATGTAGTGCAGAGTTCCAACATATTGCTGTGGAGCCCCTTCTCTGCATCTGACCAGAGCCTCCTGGTTGAAAGTTCTTGCAGGTTAACTCCCCATCCAACCTTGGCAAATCCATAGTGAGCATTATCCTTTCAGTTATAGGCAGAAAAGAAAGCCCTGCATTTCGGTTTGCTGGTATACTCCACCACATCAGCTTTTGCTGGACAGGTCTCATATGGAACCTGCAAAACAGAATGAGGCTTCTACATGATGGCATCAGACCCAACATAGACTTGTATTGCCTCACTGCGACTGATTGTTTGGAGCAATAGTTTTAGCTACCATCTGCAACTTTCTCACCCTTTTCCACTGATGGAAAAGTTTTCCCCAACTGTGTATCGAGAATTGCTCCCAGGAATTGTATCTATGTCTGGGGTTCTAACGATGATTTCTACTTTTTCAAAGTGAGACCCAATCTCCGGAAGGGACTGATGCAGGCCTTCGTAGAAACCTTTGCTTCTTCCCTTGATGTCACTGTGACAAACCGGTTGTCCAGGTAAGGGAACACCTGGTGATCTCATCTGAGAAAACTGGAAAAAGACATTTGTTAAATAATCAAGACGCTGATTTGAGTCCGAAAAGTTGCGCCTTGAACTGGTAGTGCTGCTCCGCTACCAAGAGTCAAAGGTACTTTCTGTCAATAAATGGGTATGTGAAAGTCAGTAGCAGCTCACACAGGTAAGAGCAGTGAGGCGATGGTGGGGGGGGGGGGTGGAAGTCGACAGACCATAGGCTAAGTAATATTAAATAAATAAATAAAACCACTTACTTTGAGCTCGCCACAACGCTGCATCAAAAGTAATTTGCTTTATTTATTTACTATTACTTATCCCGTCGTCTGTCTACTTCCATCACTCCCCACCTCACCTCACCGCCCTTACCTTTGAGCGGCTACTAAGTGAAAGTATGTGTCCTGAAGGTCCAGGGAGGTCATATAATCATCCAAAAAGGTTGCTTGTTTAGAAACTTGTTCAGCTGCCTCAAATCCAGTACTGGGTTCCATTGACCCGTCTTCTTTTTTATTAGGAAGAACCTGAAATAAAATGCTGGGTTTCCTTTAGATTTAGGGTCAATTTCTATATCCCATTTGAAGAGAAGCATGAGAATTTCCATTTGAAGGTCCTTCAAATGAAGATGATGTTACCTATTTGGTGGACAAACTGGGGGTCTCTGGATAAACTCCAACGTATGGCATGGTTGTAAGATGTGATTTACCCATTTGTCTGATGTTGTAATCTTCCATGTGGGAGCAAAAATGTAAATCCCCCTCGCCCACTTCTAAGAACTAGATGGAAAAGCAGAGAGTTATGCTCTTTTCTGATTGTCATGGTTATGTGTGAGGAACCTCTGTTCCTCACTGAGGACCTCCCATAAGATTGTCTTTGATTCGAATGAAGGAGTATCCTTGATCATCTACACGTTTGCCAAAAAGAGCGAGGCCATAAAAAGGTACATTCAGAATTTTAGACTGGAAGTCAGTCCGGAAGGCTGTGGACTTTAATCAGCCTTGTCTTCTTAAAAGAGTACCTCTTGCTAGCTGGCCAAAACCCATATTCGACACAACCATTGCTACGTTAACAACAAACAAAGAAGTAAGCACCCCTTCCTCTAGTATAGCTCTTGCTGCTTCCCGCTTAGCTTTAGGAATGAGTTCCAGTAAGGGGCGATGTCATGCTACATCTGCCAATCTTAGCAACCTGGAATTGCCAGGGCATTGGTCGTCTTAATTGAGGTCACTGCCATAGACTAAATTCTTTGGCCCAGATTATCAATGCATTTGCTATCCTTTTCTGGTGAACAGAGGAGGCCATTACTGGGGTCTTAGGGGCTCATTAGGAGGGTGGGAGGACTGCCACCGCCGGGCCGGCGGTGACTATTCTGCCACCATCACAATGAGATTTACCCACCGCCAAATTAGGATGGCAGTGGGTATCGCGGCGGACGCAAAGTCCGTCCTCTGCTTTTCCGCCAGTGGCAATCGCACCGATTGCCTGGTGGGTAGGAAAGGGCCACTAATATGGTGGTGCTGCCTAGCAGGCACCGTCCGCCATACTAGGATGTGCCCTGGTAGAGGACTTTCCATGGGGGCGATGCCGCCATGGAAAGGCTAGATGGGATTGGGTTTGGGGGCCCGTTGCGGGCCCCCTCTGTGTGGGGGGAGGGTGTAGGTGCACTGGGTGGTACCCATAAAACCCCCCTGCATTTCCATGCACAAGGGGGCAGGCACTGCGTGGTGTCTGCCACGTTATGCGCAGAAATGCACATCGTGGCATTTTAACATTGTGAACGGTGCTGCAGGCATCAACACTGTGCGCAATGTTAAAAGGCCAGGATGCGGCCGCCATACTGGCGGGCGCATCCTAATTGGGCTGGTGGGAGCGCCGTACGTCTGGCAGGGGGTCCCAGCACCGCTATGATGGCAGGCGGACTGTCAGTCCGCCATCATAATGAGCCCCTTGGTTCCTCTCTGATCTGCTCAATAAATGACTAAATCCAGTTTTGTATGACCAGTGAGGCAAGCCAGAGCTGAATCTGGAGCATTATACTTTTTTTCCAGACGAGTTATCATACCTGGAACTGTAGACGGTGTCTTCATTACTTTCAAACCTTGCACCCAGACATAATCAAGAATGGGTATTGACTTGACAGACTTTTGAGGGTGTTTTTTAAAGTCATAAAGAAAACATTGTTGATCCACAGACGCCATTGGTAAGTTGAATTTCATGTAAACTCTTCCTACTAATGAATGACATTTTGAGATATGATCTGTAGAATCCAGTGGATGTGGCCCATCATCATTTCCACTTGGGACAATTCCTGTGCATTATGTTGCCCTTCATCATCTTTGCTCCTCCTCATCTATATCAGAATATATGGAATCATTGAAGTTAACATCATCCATATCCTGTATGTGAACAGATCTGGAAGATGGTTCTTTTGGTAGTGGAGGTAGTAAGGATGGTTGTCAAGGGGGCAAGAACGATTAGGGAGCAAATGGAGGAGGTGGCAGACTAGGTGTAGCAGGTAACACCATTTTAGGATTATTAGCTGGTTGCTGTGGAAATAACTTATTGAAACTATCCATCCTCTGTTGAAACGTTGATAAAAAGGACATCGGCACTGGGACCATATCAGGTTCCATATAATATCTTGGTGGTTTTGCCCTCATACCAATTCAAGTAGTTTGAGACTTATATTCTTGCTGATGAACTCCTCATTGTCCATTACTTCTCCAAAACCCGAGACATTTCTTAAATCTAGTTGCGTTGGGCTGTAAGCTGGCAATGAGGCATAATCACTAATATCGGAGTTGTAGATAAATCTGATACCTTTAATGGTGAAAAAACATCTCTTCTTAAGTTTATCAATGACAGTCTGGCCATCAACGGCGTTGTCATTGATGAAAGAGCTGTTGTCAATGGTACCATTGACGGTGATTGTCGTCCATAAATGTGTGGTCGTGTCATGGATGAATGTGTTGATGGGGGGGCGTGGCTTGGGCGCCGATGGCGATGGTCGCCTGAGAGCTCGGCTCCGGGACTAAGCCCGAGATTATCCTGAAAATCGGAGGCTGCGGGGCACCCCAGACCCCGCATTCGGCTGAGCGAGGCGACGACACCCTGCCGGGGGCCTTGGTGGAGTTTGGACGAGGGTTGCTCCGAAGAAATGCCGAAGTTTGCGGAGTTGCGGAGTGCGACCCAACATGGCGCCCGGACTCCTTTGTCCCCTTGATCGAAACTACTGAGTTGAAGAGGTGTCGCGGGTGTCGACTGGCGCCCGGCTTCACCATCCTCGGTTGTTCTGGACATTGGACATTCACAGGATTGGACCTTTTGCATCGGGTTCATACTTGGTTGGACGGCCGGACGGGTGCCCGCGCACTGGAGGGCACCGGGTGCGGGTGCCCTCTGATCCAGGCGGTGGACCACATCGCGACTCCGCAACTAGCTACGATTTTCTGGCCAGTCCAACTACATGGGAGGCGCGACACTCTGGCGCCACAGATCAACCGAGGGAGTTGGTGGCCCTCACCCCGGAGCTATAGTGGGTGAACGGGTCTGCCCGACCCGGCGACGGTTGTCTCCGCCCCCTCATCGGTGCCCTCGGACGCCGTGGCGGTGGCGTGAGCCGAAGCGGCGGAGTCTCCACAGGCTCTGGAGAAGGAGATCGCCCATACCCGACGTGAGAACGAACACCTGGGAAGGTCGTGATCGACACCTGTACACGGAGACGCCTACACCGGGACCCTCACGGAGAGCCCCTGGCAGCATGGGGAAACCTAAAGGAGCCAAGGGATCCATCCAGACCACCTCGGACTCTGAAGCCCAGGACAAGGAAGAGCATGGGGACTCGAAAAGATCTGGTAGCGCACCACTGCAGCAACAGTTCGACCGTGTACTGGAGGCGATAGAGGCTACGCGGTCGGCCCTCCAACAGGACATTGCTCAGGTGGCGACGGGCCTGGGCCTCCTTAGGGCGGACCATGGCAAACTCTCAGACCGGGTCAAGGAGGTGGAGGGCACGGTGAAAACTTTGGAACCGGCGCAGAGAACCTTGGCTGCGACGATAAAGGACGCCTTATCCCGAATCGAGACCCTCGAACGGAGGGCGGAGGATGCGGAAGGCCGCAACAGGAGGAATAACATCCGAGTGGTGGGCCTGCCGGAAAAAATCGAGGATGGCGATATGGTGCGATACTTGGAGACCTGGCTCCGAGACACGGTGGTCCCGGGGGGTCTGTCCTCCTTCTACACTCTAGAACGGGCCCACAGAGTCCCAGCACGGCCCCTACAGCAGGGACGTACCCCGAGGCCGGTGGTGGCGCGGTTGCTACATTTTCGGGACAGGGACTTGATCCTCAATGCCGCCAGGCACAATGGCCCGTTCCACGTTGCGAACAGTCAGGTGAACATCTTCCCTGACTACACCTACGAGACGCAGCGCAAGCGGTTCTCCTTCCTAGCGGTTAAGCGCGAACTCAGGAGTGAGGGCATTCAATATTCACTCCTATATCCTGCAAAACTCCGCGTCATTGTCGACGACAAAACCCAGTTCTTCGACACCCCGGAGGAGGTCTGTGACTGGCTCGAACTGTACCGGACAGGGAAAGATGGTTTTGGCTCCTCGACCTAACAGGCGGATGAGCCGGAACAACGGAGGCGATCCAAGAGGGTCAGGAATCGCCGCGGCCGCACCGGAGGGCCCTCGACTGCGGAGACATCATCGGAACGGAGGGGAGTGTTGGAAGTTCTGTCGGAACTGTCGGGAGCAAGAGACGAAGCCATCGAGGAGGAAGAAAACCCGGGTGCTCAGGGGGCACCATCGGACTCGGAGGATTCAGTGGCAGACAGTACCCATACACCGGTGATCACACCGAAATCGGTGGAGGACCTTCTGGATGGACAAGGGTAACGGGGTATGCTGCCTTGTTTTGGGTGGGGGCCCGGCAGGGGGGAGGCGGTTGCCGTCCTTTATTGCTGACAATGAAGGAGAGAGGGTTGGGGGGCCTCTGCTCTTGCCCCGGAAGGTTTTGACACTGGGGGGGGCTTGCTATAGTCCTGGTAGCCTGGGCGACGAGGGCCCGCTGCCTCCGCCCAGCCCGCACCTGGCCCATAAGGCCTTCCTACGGTGGCGACCGTAGGACTAGTGGGGGTTCTGGGGTTGATATACGTCGAGGTTTGGATGGGATCTAGATGGTGCAGTTTGGGTCCTGTTCTGGGGTGGTTGGGGGGGGGCTTTGTTGGTTTTTGGGTGGTTTGGTTTTGGTTGGGGAAAATGGCCGCCATCAGCGCTGGGAGGATTGATGCTTCTTCTTTGTGGGGACCCGAACGGGGAGACTGCAAGAACACTCTGGGACAATGGCTGATGTTGCTAACTTGAAATGTGTTACTTGGAACGTAAGGGGGCTTCACACTATGTCCAGGCGTCACAGGGTCCATGCTTATTTAGTGCGTAGGGGAGTGCAAATGGCGCTGCTGCAGGAAACGCATCTGAACAAGGCGGAAGGGGCGGCGCTTCAGCGTAGATGGCGAGGGCAGGTCTTTTCCACGGCGTACTCTGCTTATGCCAGGGGGGCGCTAATATGGATCAGGGCAGGGGTCCCCTTCCAGGTCACGAGGACAGTGTTGGACCCAGAGGGGCGTTTCGTGGCCATCTCAGGCACTCTAGGAGGGAGGGACCTGAACGTTTGCTGTGTGTACGCTCCTAATGTAGACCAGACTGCCTTCCTTTCCAGGTTATCGGGCTCGTTGGCCCACTTTTTCGCCGGGCCCCTCCTGTTGGGGGGAGACTTTAACTCCGTAGTGGATGTGGACTTGGACCGCTCGCATCCCCCGCTCCCCGATTCCCCGGTCCGTCGCACGGCTAAGGGTCGTCAAGATTGGCAGACCCGCTGGGGTTTGACGGACGTTTGGAGGGCGCATCACCCCGCGTCTAGGGATTATTCATACTTCTCGAGCCTCCATGAGCTGCATGTTAGGCTAGATGGCTTTCTTGGTTCGCCCGAACTAGTTTCGGCAGCGGTCCGTTCAGAGTACTTGTCGAGGACCATCTCGGACCATAACCCCCTCCTGCTGGACATTCGCTGGTTTCCTGGGACGCCGGCGGTACCCACCTGGAAGATGCGCCCCGAGATCCTCGAGGACAGTGTCTTCAAGGCGGACCTAGGGGAGAGAATCTCGGATTATTTTGCGTCCAACGGCGGTTCCGCGAGTACTAGGGCGTTCGAATGGGACGCTTTTAAGGTAGTGGTGAGGGGCTACTGTATCTCTAAGAAGGTGGGCATGAGGCGTGTTATCCTGGCTGATTTAGACACAGCGGACCGGGCACTCCGCGAGCTTGAAGTTAGCCGCCCCGGACGCCCGGAATTGCAAACACAAACGGTAGAGGCGAGGGAGAGGGTAGCGGTGGAGGTCGAGCGGCTCCGCTGTTTTGATTATAAGGCCTATACGGTCCGGTCTATTGCGGAGGGAGACAGGTCGAGTGCGTTGCTGGCGTGGTTGGCCAACCCTACGCGCCAGTCCCAGACGACGACAAATATGCGTAGGGCAGATGGGACCGAGGTATGCACCCAACCGGAGATTCTTAGTTGCTTCCGGCATTACTACGAAAGTTTATACCGCAGTCGCTCCGCACGTGACCCAGACCGGCTTGATAACTATCTTCGCCCACTGGAACTCCGCACAGTAGGACAGGAAGTAGCGGAAACCCTGGGCTCTGATATCAACTTGGGGGAGATCCGCGGGGCCATCAAACGGATGGCGAGGAACAAGACCCCGGGCCTAGATGGCCTTCCGGTGGAGTTCTATGCAGCTTACGCTGACCTCTTGGCCCCTCGGTTACTGGTGATCTACAGGGAGGCGAAGAGGTTGGGTCGACTCCCTGGCTCGATGTGTGAAGCGTTGGTGGTTCCTCTCCTCAAACCGGGCCGAGACTCATCTGACCCGGGGTCCTACCGTCCCCTATCAATGCTGACGGTAGACTACAAAATATTGAGCAGCATCTTGGCCTCGAGGCTGCTGGGACATATGAGTTCCCTAGTGCATGAGGACCAGGCCGGCTTCATCCCACGGCGGAATACGACTATGAACATCCGAAGGTTGTTCCGATTGCTTGGGGAACCACTTGTGGATGCCCCGTCCCCGGTAGTCTTGTCGGTGGACCTGGAGAAGGCTTTTGATAGCCTAGAGTGGGACTACCTATGCACGGTGTTACGGAGATTCGGCCTCGGGAGGGATTTGTCAAATGGACTGCGGTCCTCTATGCTTCCGCTTCGGCCAGGGTTAGATCGGGCCCTTTGATTTCATCGCGATATCCGGTGGAACGTGGCACGCGGCAGGGGTGCTCCTTATCCCCGCTTCTTTTTGCACTAGCGGTGGAGCCACTGGCGATGCACCTTCGCTCGGGAGCCCACTATACGGGCTTATGGACGGCAGCGGGCCCGCATTATGTTTCGCTATATGCGGACGACCTGTTGCTCTTCCTGGAGGATCCGGTCGACGCTTTGCGGGGAGCGGAATTGGCGCTAACGGAGTTCGGAGCGGTTTCAGGCCTCCGAGTGAATTGGTCTAAGACCTGTCTCTTTCCGATGCGCAGGGGTACCCCCGCCCCTGCGCTAAGTAGGGAGATCAGATGGGAGCCCGACTGCTTTAAATACCTTGGGGTATTTGTTTACCACGACCAACCCGACCTCCTAGATGGGAACATTGCCCGTTGTATTCGAGCACTTCGAGGTTGCATGGACTTTTGGGCCACGCTGCCGCTCTCAGTGGCGGGACGTATCGCCCTGCTCAAAATGGTGGCGCTCCCCCGGCTATTGTATTACTTCCGAACTTTGCCGATCTGGGTCCCACCGGCCACGTTTCGTCGCTTACGTTCTATGGTGGTCGGGTTCCTCTGGGGAACGGGCCGGCGGCGGGTGGCCCTCAATGCCCTGATGAGGCCGAAGGACGAGGGGGGGCTTGCTGTGCCGGACTTCGAGAAGTACTATCTGGCGGCGCAACTCCAGACCTTCGCCCAGGAGATAGCCAGGGAATTCAGAGGCCCGGAAGACAGTAGAGGGACGGGTATGGCCAGGCACGTCCTCTCCTTTATCGCGCTGCGACAACGCTTGGTCCTACGGGACTTGTCGATGGAGGAGCGGACTATCCGACTATGTTGGAATCGGGCTCACGCCAGAGGCCGCCTACGGACGCCATATGCGCCTGAAATACCGTTGGGGATGCTGACGGCCCTCCCCCACGGAGGGGATTGGTCACGATTGGCGGACTGGGAGGATTCCGGTTTACAGCTCGTCGGGGATCTGTACGAGGACGGAGCGCTCCTGTCCTTTCAGGATCTCATTGACCGCTTTGGGATCCCCCGGGGCGACTTTCTGCTGCACTCGGCCATTGTGCGAGCGATCCAGGCGCACTGGCAGAACGGGCTGGAGGAACCCCAATTGTCTCAGGTGTGCCAGTACGTGATGGTGTCGGCGGGCACGGTGAAGGCGGTCACCTGCCTCTTCGGCAGGTTGATTACCGAGGGGTTGGTTCCTCTCACCACATTGAAGTCCCGCTGGGAAGAGGACATTGGTAGGGAGATCCCGGAGACGACCTGGGCCCAATTGGTGAGACGTGCCTGGAAGGGTACACGTAGCGCCCGTTTCCAACTGGTCCACTATTATGTTCTCCATAGAGCGTACCTGACCCCGGTAAAGATCAGGCGTTATTTTGCCACGGCTTCAGCGGAATGTCCTAGGTGCCCGGCTCAGGAGGCGGACCTCCTACACATGTTATGGGCCTGTCCGGGACTGACGTCCTACTGGCAGGAGGTAGCGACGACTCTGGAGGAGGTGACGGGGAGGCACTTATCATTCGATGTGGCGGTAGGGCTCTTGCACTGGTTCCCCCACACCCCCCGGAATAAAATCTCCAGTAAATTTATCGACCTGGGGCTCCTACTTGCTAAGCGAGAGGTGACCAGGAACTGGAAGGCACGAGCTGGTCCGGCAGGTAGCAGATGGCACAGTGAGCTTTTGAAATGGGCGGCGGGTGAGAGCACGCTGAGATACCAGCTGGCTTGGAGGCAGGGTAATGAGAAGGCGCAGGAGGCCGCGTTGGAGTGGGAAACGCTGGTGCAGGCCCTCAGGGATTATTGTGCCCCCAGCGACTCCGAAAGTGAAGAAGCGACTCGCCCCGAGTCCCGATGAACGTCAGCATTGACAGTACTATTACCTTCCCCGTGGGTCAAGTAGTGGATCCTATGTTGATAAGCTCCCTGGCGCTGATGGTGGGGGGGGGGAAGGGGGGGGGGGGGGGGGAGGGGGGTTTCACAGTTAAACGGGTATTTCGAGGGGGGGGTTTATTTTGGGGGTTTTGGGTTTGTTTAGAAAAGCAGATGACGGACAGTGTGTTATCCGGACCAGCTCCAGCATTCTACTGACCCCGGTTGCATTTCGCCGCCCAACCCTAAGGTTATGGGCTAGTTGGCTGTGTACAGACTTTACGGAGGGGGGTCGGTGGGCTTTATTCTGTATATGTTGCTTATGATACAATGCTGGTCGCTACTGTATTGATTTACTGATTCCTGCAATAAAAATATATTTAAAAAAAAAAAAAAAAATGGGTGAATGTGTTGATGTCGTCGTTGACGGTCTCATCCTTGCCGAGGTTTCGTCTGAGATTTCTTCTTCTCTACAACAGGTTGATCCCCTCTATAGTGCTTAGAGGTATGCTTATCTTTTGTATTACCTGAGGAGGTGGCCGCAACTGCTATACCAAATAAATTATGCTCAGGAAAGTATACAAGTCTTCTCTTGTGTGCTGCCTTTGTGGGTGTGCTTGGAAGGGCACTTTTCACCGAATCCTCTCCTGAACAGGGGGCACTTCCTTTAAAAGGAGGACAGTTCTCTTCATCCATAAGGAACAAAGTCAACCTTCTTTCTCGGTCCTTCGGTATTTTAGTTGTAAAAGTGTTACAAATATTTGTTTCTGATGCCTTATGAATTGGATAAAGACAATAAATACACTCAGAATGTAGGGCATCCGTGTAACTCGTTTTGTTTCCACAAGATGAACAAGGTTTAAATAGAGATTTTGTCCCTCAGTCAATCATGATAACAGTTGGCTGTCAGTTCAAATGATATCCCTGGTCCAGAAAATATAGTAATCTTCCCTAAAACAACTCACAGTACTTCAGTATTGAAGATAGGGCTAGCTCAAATCCAGGGGAGACCAAAAAACATAATAACTTCAGGTTCACTGAAGGGTTAGGGCTGAGCTCTGACAGTGGACTCCCTCACACAAGATGTGCTGTAGAAATCTGAGCTATGATGCTAAGTTAATGTACCAGGGATTTTCAGCCTGACAACCGGGAATGATTCAAGCATGTGAACATATTGTGTATTTCTACAGCCACATTCACCCTAGGGTATCTTGGCATTGAATAACAGATGTTTATTGTTACCCAACTCAATGGCACTCATTTCATCGACCTCAGAAGGATGAAAGGCTGAGTGAACCTGCCGGGATTTTAACCTGTGACCATGAGGTCGAACACATGCCCCTAAAGTAGACGCATTAGTCCACTAAGCCACCAGAACCGGTGATAAAAGATCACTTGTTGGAGAATTTCTTCCATTAACACAGGGTAAATTGGGATTAAAGCAGTATAGCCACAATTGTCCATGAATAGTGTATAATACATGGGAAATATTTTTAACGGTTAAGTAGAACAAGTTATGTTTTGGTGGATACCCTATCTAACTGCAAAATCATCAGCTTCAGAACATCCAAAGGCCCCAGTTTGAAAACAGAGTATTTCAACAGCAGTGCACCTGCGAGCTGGGAGGTGGCATTGTGAGGCTCTTTGTTGGGTTTGCACAGTCACAGTGCAGAGCCGCAGATAAGGAAGTAGCTCGGGCAGCTGATGTTAGTTCCTGGTCTCTGCCACTTCACGCTCTCAAACACAGAGCTTATAACAATTGCTGGTGACACTGTGCTGATTTCTAACTTGGGACATTTTTTGGTGTTTAAGGGACCAGTTCACAAAATGGGGAGTTGGGAGGGCTTTGGGGAATCTGGGGTTAGATGGAGTAACCACCAGAAAGAGCATTACCAAATGTAATTCGCTTGCTCTTGTGAGGGATACTCCTAACCGCAGATTCCACACCTTTAGTATGGATATAACTGGAGTATCTCTTAAAGGTGGAGGGCATGGAGAGTGGACTCATACCAAAATGTCAGGCAGAACCAAGCGGGATAAATGACTCTCTAATCAGACAAACTGTCAAGGCTGTGATGTTTCATGAACATAAGCACCAATGCCAATGTTGTAGCATGGCAGAGGACTAGAAGCACAAGTTACTTACCTTCTGTAACGATGAATCTGGTAGAGACGATTCTAGCCGCAGATTCCTTAACGTAGAATATCCCCTAGGCGTGAGACTGGACCCGGAAAACTTTCTGGATCAGCATCCCTGTGGGCCGGGGGTGGGGGGGGGGGGGGGGGGGGGGGTGGGGGGGAGCGGTGCCACCCGACTCTGCCCGATGTCCTCTGCAGGCGTGACGTCAGCGAGGTCACATAAGCCCCACCCAGGCGCGCTGTCTTCAGTTTGCTTCGGAGAACTTTTCCGCGCCACAACGCAGAGCCATCACAACAACACTGAGGAGAGCATGGGAACAGTGTGGAAAAACCAGAGAACAAATAGAGAGAAATAAAAGGAGAGGCACACCACTTGACGGCCCCAAGGCACCAGAAGGCGACAACAGCGGGCCAGAGCAGAAAAGGAGCAGAACACCACACTAAGGAACAACTCGTGCAAGCCAAGGCAAAAGCACCAGGTGGTAGTAAAGCACCAGAAGGCTGGAGCAGCAAAGCCATAGCAAGAAAGCGCAAAGCACCACTCAGTGGAACCACCCTGCAAGCCAAGGCTAGAGCCATCCTGAAGGCACAAGCATGCGAAAGCACCTCAACAGAAAGAGAGAAAAAGAGTAAGAAAGTCTGCAACTACAAACCCCGGGACAGAGAAGCAAAAGTAACCCAACCCCAGGTCACCCTGCCAAAGAAGGGCATACCTCCTGAAAGGAGGAGGAGTCAAGGACAGGAAACCCATCCGCGGACCACAGTGCCATCTGAAGGGAACAGGAGGCCATGGACAGGTAAAAGAACCCCCCACGACGAAGACCATGTGGGGATCAGAAACTCCAACAACAGAGGCAAAGAGCAAGGTAGGCCCCCACGCTGAACAGAAACCAGCTGGAGGGAAGCCGGACCGAATGAAAACAAAGAGGATACCCACAGAAGACAAGGTACCAAGAGGGAGGCAACTGCAGAAACCCAAACAGAGGGTCCTTGCAGAAACGGGGAGGAAGGGTGGGTCGTGAAGGAATCTGCGGCTAGAATCTTCTCACCAGATACATCATTACCGAAGGTAAGTAACCTATACATCTGATAGAGACTGTTAGCCGCAGATTCCTTAACAAAGAATAGATACCCTAGCCATACCCAAAGGGAAGGAGGGTCTGCGAAATGACCCACCAGCCTGGACTCGACACAGGTTCCCGAGGGGATGAGTCAAATGGACAGGGAACAGAGCCCCGCCTCCCCAGGCAAAAAAGAACTTCCTCATCCAGAAGACCACCAGTCCCAGAGGGGATGCGGGAAGACGAGCAAAGAAGCGGCCTGACCTGCCCGGCAGGAGGAAACAAGGACAAGGCGAAGGGAGGCCAGAGCACCCCAAACCCAGTGAAAGTACCAAGGATCACAACCAGATGTCCCAGAGGCATAGGCAACGCAGAGGAGCACCAAGAAAGAAGAGCTATCCAGAGACTCCTAGGAGAAGAGGTAGAACCAAGGCAAACCCCCCCCCCCCCACCCCCGCTACCCCCCCCCCCCCCCTTCCCCCCAACCGGGAACACACCCAGTGAAGTGAGCATCCAAGCCTGTCACTGCCGGAAGGAAACAGACAAGACCAAACAAAACGATGCCTCGGCAGACGGGAGAAGAAGGGACCAAAGGCACAATGGTGCAGAAGAACAACAGGCCTGCACTGGCATGCACAGCCAGCACCACAGAACGTGGCACCCGAGACAAGCCAGATGACAGCCAAATTTAGAGGCCAAGAAGGGCCCGGACACATCCCACTAAAGGGGCCGTCACACACTGGCCCACGAGAGAAGTGGAAACAGGCATAGTTACACACAAAAACGCATACAGCAGGCCAGCCCAGGCTGGCGACACAGCGATCCAGAAGAAGGACAAACCGTGGCGCAACGCAAGCCACTCCAAAACCGTTACTGTGACGCCACGGAAAGCCGAGGCCCGAAGGACTACCACACCTGCCAGCACATGACAGAGCTATATAATAGCTACCAATACCCCACATAGGGTATGTTACGTCCCAAGACATGGAAACCCTCTTAGGAAAAAGTATCCGCAGCAGAGGAGAGACAAAAAGACCTGCGGAGGAACCGCAGACAGCTTGCCAATCAGCCAACAAGAATACACAGAGGCCTAATCTCAGGGCCAACACGGCTTACCAACAGCCAAAACCACAATTAAAAAAGGGCCGGACCAGCAGCCAACAGCACCAAGTCCTAACAAAAGGACCAGAAGGCACAACAATCACACAGAACACCCACAACCGGGGCTACTCACAACAAGGCCCCTTAACACAATGGAAGAACACCTACCAAAAACCAGAAAGACTCCAGGTCATTGAGAGGGAGGAAGAGGAGGAGGAGGACGAAGCCCCGCCAGAAACCTCTCAATGACAGAGTCCACAGGGCCATGGAACAAAAGCGTGCCATCAAAAGGAAGGTCCACCAGCCGTTCCCTAACGTTCTCCGTGAACACACTATCCCGTAGCCAAACTCTAGTCGCCCGTGCCGGGAAACGGCGGATAGGGCGGTGACGCATGGGCCGCACCACCCCCAACAGGTCGTGGACCGGCCCTCGGGGACAAACTGCGACACTTACCAACAGGTGAGCAACGTTCTTGCGGCCTGGGAGAAGGACGATGTCGGAGATGCAGGCGGCGGTTCTTGAAGCCGTCCGCGGGGGACGGGCGCGGTGACTATGCCGACCTGGACATACGTGCCGAAAGAAGTTTCATCGCGTACTCCCGCCGGGGCTTCGGTTTAATTTGCTGACACTCCTCACAGTCTGTGGAGTCGTGGTGCTCCCTCAAACACCACATGCAGATGGAGTGAGGATCCGTCGCAGAAATCTGGCGCGTGCAAGATGAGCACGTTTTGAAGCCCGAGGCATTCGCACACTGTTCTCAAGAAAACTCTCTGAAACAGGCCAGGATACACGATTCAGGTCCGCGTTGCACGCCAAAAAGAAGAAAAACTGGCATCAGCGCACCGGTGTGGGGCTTATGTGACCTTGCTGATGTCACCCCCACGGAGGACGTCGGGCGGAGTCGCGTGGCCAACATGAAAGGCAGTTACGATCTCTGGTAGAAAAAGAAAAAAACTTTCTTAGGTTCTGTTTTTTTGTTGTGTATGTAAGGGGTAGGTGTTTCAGGCACAAAAACCAGGCAACGAAGTTGCCCCAGAGCCCACAGTCGATTGACTTTATGGACGGGCATCTAGCTGCAAGGATGACATCAACCACCTCGGTCAGCAAGTCAAATAAATTCAGCTGTCACCGCTAAATATCCATGCATGGAGATGTAGGTTATTGTAACTCAGATGCAGGACCCTGCGCTGTTTCTGAGAGAGGAGGTCCTCCTTAAGTGGAATCCTGATCGGAGGACAAAATGCTCATGAGCACTAGTTTCCACACTTTTTTGGCTCATTCTGGGTCAAAAAGAATGATTTAGGCCCAGCCGGTCCTGATCTTCCTCAGTACCTGAGGCAGTAGTGGTAGTGGTGGAAATGCATACAGGAGTTCTTCCTTCTATTACAGTCGCAATGAGTCTTCTAGCTAGTGACTTGGAAGAAACTTCAGAGCGTAGACTATGAGCATTCTCGTTGGCGAATAGGTCTAGTCAGAGCAAACCCTATTTCTTGAAGATTCACTGCTCCACCGTGGAGTGAAAATGCCTCACGTGATCTGCCAGATGACACCTGCTCCATTTGTCTGTTCTGGCATTCAGAGTCTCCACCAGGTGGTTGGGAGCGAGATGTTCTGATGGCCCCAGCCACAGGATCTGAACCCACACCACCCCGTTTGTTGCAGTACAACATGGAGAGTTCAATTTATTCATGAGGACCTGCACCGGTCTCCCTTTGTGTGTAGCAGTGCTGAAGTCAGCACAGGCACAACAGCAAGCCCAAAAGGGCCGACTTCATTGGGGACGAACCCAGCAGTGGAAGTTCAGAACTGGAGGGCCTGTGGCACTGTGGAGCCCAATAGCGCTCCAGAGGCAGCCAGGTATGCACTAAAGATCTGCAACATGGCTTCTTTAAAGGTCCCATTTTAGGTTTGGTCATTGACAACCTAAGGAATTTGGGAAGTACTGGGCAGGTTAGGTTCTGATTTAGGATACATTGGGAGTGCTAGTTACATCTTGACGCCCTTGAGTCTTCTAGCATGACTTTTTGAGGTGGAATGCGTTTGGGACCCGCTTGGATTGCTTGCGCTCATCTCTAGACTTTGACTTACCAGAATACTTCAACTGGGAAGTGAATGTTTGGCAGGAGAAGCTGCAACACCATAACCTCCTTCACAAAAGGGACCTACGCTTCAACAAGGACCTCTTCTAGTG
This sequence comes from Lissotriton vulgaris, assembly GCF_964263255.1. Taxonomy (NCBI): domain Eukaryota; kingdom Metazoa; phylum Chordata; class Amphibia; order Caudata; family Salamandridae; genus Lissotriton; species Lissotriton vulgaris. The sequence goes on from NC_141696.1 coordinate 425,741,073, forward strand.
CTCAGCGATGTTCAGCTTTGCCTCCTGGTTCCGAATCACCTGGAGATGCAGGAGACACTTGTTTCACGACTTAAGAATTGTACCACGAACCCAAGCACCCCAGAAAACACTTTTTGTGAGTTAGTGACCAACATCTGTTTCTTGGAGACTTGGCACATTTTGAATCCTGTTGTTTTCGGTGGGGACATTATTCCTTACCACACTGTGAAAAGTCAGAAAACGGATGAAGTCTCACCACGCAGTGACCAGGATCCTACTAAACAAAGACTTAGATGTGAATATTTTTGGATTAAGAAACTTAACTCTGCCCACCCCATTGGGCTTAATGACCGAATTGAATATTCGTGTTTTTTGTAGATTCCACCAATATTAGGCTTGTACTGTATCCGAGACCCCTAATTGAGTTTTTTACATGCATGCCTTTAATTACTGCATTTGTTTTATGTAAACATGTCGTTTATAGTATCTTTTCTAGTTTTGACCATCGGTTTATGGGATATGCTTTAGTTTTTGTCATATTAGTTTTTGTCATATTTCTTGTTTTGACACGGGTTGTTCACCCATAGTATGTTTACATAGCTAACTTCCTTAAAGCCATAGTAGACCTTACCATGTGACCAGAGTATAGCACCTCAGTGATTGGAAGGTTTTCCGATCACGTGACCGGAACTACAATTCCCCAGTCTACTAGTAAACATTTGGCGTGCAACTGTGAGAACGCCAAGACGGTAACAGTTGTATACTCCGTGCAGCAGACCCGATGGTCGCATGTAAGTAGACCCGCCGTTCGGCTGCAAGTTTAAACTACGCGATAATGAATTGAACGATAGGCATAGGGATTTCCCTGAGGCAGTTAGTTATTAAACAGTCATTCTTTATGTTACAGACAGACATCGAGATTTGATAATGTAAGGCTTTCTTAACATGGAAAATATACTTATCATAGCATGTAATGTTTAGCTAAACATGAATGTATCGCCACATTGACTATATGCATTTTTTTAGTATATATGTTCCTTGATTGTGCTAATGTAATTTTGTTGACATTGTGACTATTGGACAGTGAATTAATTGGTCCTGTTTCTTTTCATTTCATAGTCCCCTGACGAAGGGTCTATGCTTTTCGACCCGAAATGCATTGGGTGTTAAAGATGTATTGACCATTGGCAAGATAACCTTTAATGAACTGTGTTACAAAACCATAACGAATGGATAACTAAATGGAACTTTGATTTACAAATGTTGGAATAAACATAGATGAAATTCCCAAAAATGTGGTGAAGAAACCCGAGTGTTTCATTGCAAATTGAGCGCACTCATTTGTGGGAGGGAGTCTATTTCCACACTACATACTGTGACATTATTCCTTACCACACTGTGAAAAGTCAGAAAACGGATGAAGTTGTGAGTGGAGCTCCAGGTCTGCACTAAAGGGCACAGGAAAAATGGAACCAATGTCAAGATGCAGGGGTGGTGCTTATTTGAGGCTCAGCTCTGTCACTTCTGAGGCAGTATGAGGTCACTGAGGAGCACCAGGCAGCGCCTTTTACAGCACATAAGAGCACAGCTGAAAGAACCATAAAAATATTCTAAAGGTGAGGAATCTGCAGTTAGACCTATCAATCAGAAAGACTAGGGCTCTTAGAAGTGCCCTGAGGCACCCCACAAGGCAGCAAGATTAGAGATTAGGACTGAATGGGAGACTGCATCATATTCTGTGGACTGGATCAGAGCAGCACACCTGCCTAGATCCAGGATCATCCTCAGGTAATCAACCATAGCAAGTAATGCAGACTCTCTACTATGGAAGGGACAAAAACCAGACTGAGAGGAGCCCAGGAATGACTGCGTTGATGTGGTGCGATAAATGGAGATGTATGTGCTTCTCCAGTATGTTTGCAGGCAAATGCAAAAGAGAAATAGATTGATAGTTGGACAAAACGGAAGGATCTGCTGAAGGCTTTCTCAATGGGATTACCAGAATGGGGCTGACTGCACATGCAACCTTAAAAAGAAATTCTGGAGGAGAGAGATCCAAATGTGAGCCCAATTTTGTATTAAGTAATAGAGACTATCCAATGCAAAGTGAGCAAAGGAATTTCAGAAAACATAACAGTAGTTAAGGACAAGTGTGAAGGAAATATTTCATGCGTATTTGAGTAACTCTCAGCAGGTTCCTTAAAACAGCATGTAATGTTTTCATTTTTGTCACATACACATTGGGGCAAGGATTAACAAAGGTTGGCAGACTGTTGTAAAATAGGGATTTTGGAAGGAAAATGCCCTGTATGCATCTGTTCATAGCATGTGGTGCAGTAGATTCACGTGTTTTGCATGCTCCTGCCATGTATGTGCTGAGCTTGGATATTACAAGTTACTTTTCTTCAATGAAGCTTCAAGTCACAAAATGCGCATGAGCACCGCCTCCAATTTGGATTGTTTTTCGCTCAGTGGTTGAAAGATGAGAGTGTAGTGTGGAGTCATAATAACTATATGTGCCCTGGGAATTGTTATTTGTTAATTAATGTGTACTGATTATAAAACATGTGCCATCACGGCCAGCTACAGTGGGTACATGTGAATTTACAGCACTAAATGCTATGAACAGATGTTTAAAGGGTAAGTTAAGGTTCTAGACGGGCACTAGAGGTCTTCTTTTGAGACCTTTCAAAAGCACCCTGACTGCAGGAATCCTAAAAAGAAATGTGTGTTCCCTGTTCTGCACATATGCCGCCACTGCTACTAAATAGTGGTGTATTTACCTGTATGCTTAACCTGCCTCCTAAAGATGTAAAAGGTAGGAAATTATGTCCTGCCCCTTAACTTTGAAGGGGTCTAAGTGTCTGAAGAGGCAGTAGCGGACAGGGGGAGTCAGTGGTCCTCTGTTTTTGGATGTAAGGCATCAGTGTCATGTTTTTCACACATACAAGGACTACCTTGTCACGGCTAGTGACCAGAAGGCTTTGAGAGCTAGGTGAATTGCCATGAGCTCCAGGTAGATGTGCCTTTCCTGGTTATGGGTGGGGGGGTGGATCCCAGGTGTCTTGGACAGTCATGTTGATGAGATGTGCACCCAATGCAATGAGTGGTACATTAGTGGTAATGGTCAAGGGCGGAAGAGGGTCCAAGAAAGGCCTGCCTAGCAACAACTTGCTGGTGTTCCACCATTGCAGAGATTGCAGAGTGTTGACCTTTATCAACACTAGATTTTTTCACAGTCCTACAGTGTGCAACCACTGACTTGTTAGGCACTGTTGTAGTGGGTGCTCTGCAATGTGGTGTGCGGGACAACTTCTATCTAAGATGCCATCATACCCCAGACCTTCAGCACAGTTCTTACAGTTAATGGGCAATTAGATCGAAAAAGAGGCAGCAGCTGTTGAAATGCCATAAACCTCTGAAATGTGGGTATGCTTTCCCATGACAGCATTTAGGATCGGGCCCAAGAAGAGTTGGATCTGTTGAGGTAGGAGGTGGGACATCTCTGTGTTTACAGTAAATCCTAAGCTGTGGGGCAGGGTTAGAGCTTTCTGTGTAAGTCATTGCATTCTTCTGCTGCTCTTGTTCAACCAGTCGTTGAGATATGGGAAGCTGCGGATGCCCACTCTCTGTAGAGGAGTGGCCACCACTGCCAGACACCTAGTAAAGACCCTTGGATCGATAGTGACTCAGAAGGATAGTACTGTGAATTGGTAGGGCTGTCCTCTTACCACAAACTGTAGCAACTGATAAGGGTGGGGTGGGTGGGATGTATGGGCATGTGATAGTAGCCATCCTTGATGGCTAATCTCATCATGCAGTCCTCTTGTAAGAGCAGCAGGATGATGTCCTGCAAGGTTGTCATGTGAAGTGCACTGACAAGACGTACTGCTTCTGTGGTCGGAGTTGAAAAATGGGCCGGAGAGTACCACCTTCCTCTGGAATAATGAAGTACATTAGTTAATGCCCTTTCCCAACTTGTATGGGGGTAGGGGCTGCATCACAAGTTTTAGTAGTAATGCTTGGACCTCCTCTTTTTCGAGAATAAGGTGGTGACGACTGAGGTCATATCGTGTGGTGCTATTCTGGGTGGGGAGGTGTTGAAATTTAAGCTGTAGCCCTGCTGGACTACCACTAGTACTCACTGATATGAGATTATTTACACCAAGCATAGGTGTAATCCCTTAGTATCTCTTGACTGGTGGTGTATGATCAGTGTAGAGTATGGGCGAGTCAATTTTTATATGCAGTGGCTCCTTTTCCTGAGCCATGTCTGGTCCTCTCCTTCTTACCTCTGTAACTACGTCTTGAGTACTTTCTATCTGACTGGGAGTCATGGAATGCCTGTTGCTGGTATGTTTGGAGATGACTAGCAGTTGTGAATTTGCCCTGCCGCAAGACTGTTGTCTATGAAAACTCCCCTCGCTGTAGTAGACTGGACGGCACCAACAGACTTCATATTTTCTATATATTCTTATGTTTTATCCAGTATCACATTCATTTGGAGACCAAAAATATGTTCCTCATCTAATGGGACATCAAAGAGGTGCTGTACCGCCGGTTTAAAGCCCGAGATATGAAGCCATTTGTGTCTGCGCAGCAGCTCAGTGGTGCTTACACTGCAGGATTTCAGTGTCCGCGGTGTTGAGGCAACAGTGGATGTTTGCATTGAAGACAATTTTCCGTTTCCACAATCAGCTCGTCACCACTTTACTTGAAGGCATTAGATAGGTGATGTCAAAGTGCCTCCTTCTACTCCCAGTGAAACTTATCATACCTCAGCAGAAAATCTACTAATTGACAATGTGCCATAGGGTGGTTACGCCAATTGCTACATGTTTGCAAGCAGTGTGGAGGGGTTTGCTTTCTTTATCTGGGGATGGGGCATCTCCTGTTGTCTTGGCTGACACACTATCTGGCGGTATGCAAGACCATGAAATCTATTGTACTTCTTCTTCATCCGTGGTGAGATGACTGTGGCCCGATTGGAGCTTTAAAATTGTAAGGGGCGAACTTGAAAATACATTTGAGTATGGGCCAGAAATAAAAAAGGAAAATAGTGCCTGGACAGTAAGTAGTACAAGGACACAAGCAATGAGGCGATATTCCAGGGGAGGGACAAACAGAAGAAGACAAAGAAAAGCTCCCTCAAGCTAACAAATAAAAAGCAAGCAAATGAGTGACAAGAAAGTCAACCAATGGTGAGCAGTGGGCTGACTTTAAGCCTAATGTAAGCTTTTCGCAACCACATAGCTAGTGCTGTACGGTAGGCGAGACATAAATATAAACGGTGGACCAGCAACTGGGTACAAAATTAAAATAAAGATTAGATCAAAACATGGAGAAGTGGGGCTTATCTGTGCTAACAGACATTGGAAAGTAATACTTACAACTATGGAAGTCAGGTCTTCACCTTCAAACCGCCCAATTGCCAGCTCTAGTGACTTGTACATGGCTGCAGTAATCCTCTGAGTAATAAGGCGGTTGAGATCTATTGACCTCCCCAAAAGCTGAATGGAATGATATGGAGAAGAAAAGGTTAGACCACATACTGCTTATGGCATGATGCACAATTAGAAACACAAGGTTTAGGTGCAGGCTTCAATTAAAAAACACAAACACAATATGATGATTCACACAGCCCACAACTGGAAACAACAAAAGTTCCTCACACCTATCTATCAACCATTTGGATTTAGAAACGGAGGGTACTTTTGTCAAATTCTACCAAGTACCCTGTCCGTCTATCCTTAGCTTAAGTGTAAGCACACTTTATTTGGGCACAGCTGATCTATTTTTAAATGTTTCAAACATCAGTTGGCTAAGAACTCTTTTGCCTCAACGCACATTATTTACTGGCGAGGAAACAATTCTTCTTAGTATACACAGATCTTTCACTTTTTAAAGAAAGTTAAAACTTTGAAAAACGGATATAAGGTGACTTTCCCAATGAGTAATAATTGTGATTTGTTTTTATTCTATTATGACCTTGCTTGCGGGAAGAAGATGATAGTAGGGGAGACTGCTCACCTGCACATGCCTTTGCTTCAGCAGTGTCTCATACCGGTTGGATGGTGGTGATGGAATAGTCGCCCCCTGGTTCTTACAGTCAGACCTAAGCCGCTTGTCTAGAAGAAGACTTGAAAATGCAAGAAAAAGGGTGTTAAGATGGAGACAAGAATTCAAATGGAGCTTACACCAAAGGGGATATCATTTGCATGATGCGGTCTTAATACTCTCACCTTCCAGCCAGAACTTTATAGTAGGCAAATATTTGATCAGCTAGCTTGTAGACAAATTGGTCAAAACACAAATTCACCTGAAGGAGAAATTAACAATTGTAAATACTCACAACAGAACACGCATGCTAGGTAAAGAACAGATTTGTATATCAGTCAAGATCCCCAATTAGTCTTGACATAGGGAGAATGTGATCCTTCCTTCATTGTATGACAGGGGCACACTGACACAAACTGGCTTGCCAAGGATCATTGGAGATGACTAATTTCACTTTACTATAACCCCCCTCACCCCTTTCACCCCCATATCAGCCTTCTTATTGTCCCTGTTATTTGAGTAGTGGTCGGTAAAGCCAGGAGAATAATTCGTGGTCCGAGTGCTCTGAGAACATTCATAAAGTTAAACCCAGAGCAAGCCCAATGAATGACGCTGTGTTGAATGCTGCAGGGATGCCAGTCAGGACGGAGGAATCTTACAGATAAATAAAAACATTCACAATCTCACTAACATGTCAATACTCTGAAAATAAGTACTAAAAAGAAGGCTCCATGAGAACAAATGCCTTCTGGTTCACCCAACTGTATATTATGAATTATGTTTTTAAAGCAAGTTTCTATCTACCATATTCTGCAAATTAAATCAAAAACAAAGGGACAATTGAGGAGCGGGGCAATTAAAATGAAATAATTATGGTAGCAATGCTTCTCATCTCCTAAATAACAGTATCTCAATCTTATAATTATTTCAAGATTAGAACTTGTTACTTCCTCCCTCAGCGAACTGCATTGCTGGAAACATCAGTTACGCCCCTTTGCAACACAGTTCCCCATCACTTAACCCATTGCGTGAAGCCTTTAATTCAGCTCTTGGCAACACAGTTATCTACCATTCAAACCAGGTCAATGTAATTATACAGTTTGGCAAGAAATCGCCAATCTGAAGGGAAAAATAAATGTGCCCTAATTTCTACAGCTGATGGGACAGTCCCTTGAAAACACTAATGCAGAAATTCTTGTTATTTGAAGACCATGGGGTATACTGTATCGCAACGTTGGAATACTTTTCTCTTTAAGTAAAATTGTGAACTTTATACGAAGTGTCCAGTGTCCATACAGACTCATATTGACTCATTAGTCTACTAGACTTAGAAACGAGTTTCATCAAGCAGCTGCTACTCTGGGGACCATGCACATTGAAGCAGCAGCAAAGAATTCACAGCTCTATGCTATGCAGATTCAGCCTGGTCTATGAAGTCAATCAGGGCTTCATACATTAACAATTTTAGAACAACATTAAAATAGAGACGCCTCTCTCTTACATGCTATTCTTGATTTTTCATCTACATTCAATCTGGTAGACAAAAATTGAGAAATCATCAATTAAATGAACACCTCTCCCTTTTTTTTTGTAAACATAATTTTATTGCATTTTCAATTATGCATTATAACCAACCAATAGCAGGTTACTTTACTCATGTTAGCATTACCACCACATTGTTGAGAATATGTTTCCCCTTAATGTTATGAACACCTCTCCATGTCATCACTTTGTTCTTCAATAAATATTTTTATTAATGAGGTCAACCAACAATTTACATTTGGGGGTTGAGAACTCCCTAGGAGAGATATTTATTAAATAAGCAACTGGGGAAGCATTTGGGTTATTAGGGACTGTATCTCCTCAGATTGTTAATTAATGACATTTTAAATAACACATTTTTAGATTCTTGGATGGGATTTATTCTAAACCCTTTAAACAAGAAAGGCCCAAGCTGCTTAAGGGTAATTGCTATATTTGATACATAGGATGGACTTAGCAATAACGCTGCTCCAAGATCTTCCTGTTTGGGTAGAAGAGCATAGGCTGTTTCCTCTTTCATAGACTGATTTTAGGCCAAATTCTTGGCCATCGGGTAATATAAAACCCTTGTTGAAGCTTAATAATAAGTGTGTCTGATCAGACAAAATTCTATATGCAGGTTTTATACATTTCACCATCGACAGGGCTATATAAACAACAAAGCTACAGAACTAGGGGTCTTAACTTCTCTCTATTCTGTGCCACAAGAAATTATACTTAATTCGTTAGAACCTGGGCACAGATCAAACTTAATGGCACTGCTGCACTCTGTGCTTTTTACAAATGGACGCTTAAGGTAAAGTGTGCATAAGCTCCACCGCTGTTACATTTATATATTGCGGATTTACATCCATCTCTAACAGATAACCACTCTTGTCGCTCCAATTTAGGTGTTTTTCAGATTCCTGTTCAACAGTACGTAAAAAAGACAGTGCTATTTGACATAACCAAGGTAATCTCACAACACCAACTAGCAGCCCTTAAAATCTACTGCAGATCAAAAAAGCATTCCAGCAGGCTGGGGAAAAGCAATGTTATTATTTTTAGCAGGAAAGTAAAGAAGCAAGGGACATTTTTTTATGGCAATTAGGTAAAACAGCAGTCTATCTATATATACTTTGGAGCTGGGTTACCTAATCGCGAAGGCCATACACACAATCTCACCAGCCTCAACCTAAAGGCTGTCACTCTAGCATCTGCTTTTTGAAAACTGCATACGGTCCGTTCAGGGCCATCTGATGAATTCCTACTTAAGCAGTTGAAGCTAAGCACCTTCCTTCTTCTGTAAGATACAGCTGTGAGGACTTCCCTGAAAAACGGCAAGCTGGTTAGACAATTTATTACATCTTTTTAGGTCCCTGTTTCACCTTGCAAAATGTATACCCCCAATCAAAAATTAGAATGAATGTCTCAATAAACAAATTAATTTCACAAATAGTCAACCATATTCATACGCGGCTTGACATCACAAGGGCAAATAAGAACTTCTAAAAATCCTTAATTTGGGAAGAAAAACAAACTCTGCTGACCTCCGGGAACTCCTTCTGGAGCATCCATCTAAAGAAACTCCTCACTGATCTATTGTTCATTGAATCATGGTCTTTATCTCTGCCTTTCAGAAAATACTTGGTAAACAGTTCTTTCCCCTATCAAGAGTGGCTGATCTCAGTGCCATCTTTTTGGGAGATGCATTAATATTATTCATTGCTTGGACATGACCACCACTTACCTTTTCAACCCTATTCTATTACAACTTAAAATAAATGAAGAGGGGAGAATGGAGTATAAGTATCAGTAATGAGATGTCCATGCATATGAAAGTATAGATAAGAACTAAAATAACCATAGGTGTCCGTGGAGGAGAGTGGGTGCATGTGAATCTACAGCACTACATGCCAAGAACAGATGCTTACAGAGTATGTAACAAACCATTCGAGGCATGTTTAGTTGTAGATAAATATGCTTAGCATAGACTGCAAGCAGTGCCCTCCAAAAAGTGGTGGCTAACCAGTGGGCCCCACCTAGATTAGCTTGTTGGCGTGCTACAACATCCACACAATAGTGCTTGGTGAAGGTGTGCAGTGTAGTCAATGTAGCTGCATTACAAATCTCAGTTATGGGAGTGTTCCCTAAGAAAGCCATGGATGCCACTATTTTACGAGTAGAGGTGCTGTAGGGGGTATAGACAAAGTTCATTTGGTTTTGATATAGCATGTTTGGCTACATTTAATGATCCATCTGGAAATGCCTGATTTTGGAATGGACTTTCCTTTATGAGGGGGTGTATATGCAACAAAGAGTTGTTTTGCGAAAGTCTTTTGTCCTGTCAATATAATACATTAATACTCTTCTGACATCTAGTGAAGGAAGAGCTCTTTCTTCTACAGAATCTGGTTGAGGGATTAAAACAGGCAGTTCAACCGATGGGTTAATGTGGAAAGGGGACACTACTTTTGGAAGGAATTTTGAGTTGTGTAGTTGAAAAATTGGTTAGTGCCTGGAGCTCACTGACACGCCTTAGTTAAGTGATAGGTATTGTGACAGCAACATTTGAAGATAGTAATTGGAGGGGGAAATTGTGTAACAGTTGAAAGGGTGGACCCATAAGTTTTATGAAAATAATATTGAGATTACAAGCGGGTGCAGGTGGGGACTCTCAGTGGTATTACTCAACTGTTCCGAGTTCATGCATGCTTCTGCCTCTGTGTACAGCTCTCTGATCCCCGCAAGGGGTCATGGTCGCGCTTTATAAAACTTTTCAAATAAAATAAATAAGTGTTGCCTGTTTTGTAGATAGGCAAACACTGCCACAAAATGTAGATGTATGGAAGTGTACCCAAGACCTGAGCGTTGTAAATGTAAGAGGTAACAAATAACGTTTTGTACAGATGCATTGAGTGGATAATTTTTTTAGTTACCACAGTAAACAACACATCTTTTCTAATAGGCTGTATAACAAGCTATAGTGGTAGGATTACATGCTACCTTCAGAATAGTCATGTATTCTGGTGACAGATTTAGATATCCGAATTCTAGGATTTCAGGAGCCAAATTGCAAGGTTTAGCTCTTTTTTATCTTAATGTCCGATTTCCCAATTGTTCTAAAACAATATAGAGGAGGGTGGAGTGGATTACACACTGTAAGGATCATAAAATTGTCTCGAACCGGAGCACCTTAATACACGTCCAAACCCTATGGTAAAAAGGTAAAAAGAAAACAATCTAATAATGAAGTTGATGCCCATGTACACTATTACAAAGGGGAGGAGTCACTTTACCTTGTGACTCGAAAAACTTATTTGAAGAAAAACAACTTGCACACATGTGGACCCAACACTAGATGGCAGGCATATGCAAAGAATGTGTATCTACAGCCAAACATGCCTCGAACAGAGCATTACTTGAGGTAATTAACTTGTTCTTCTGATGGATACTTCTAACCTCAGATTCCTCACATGTAGAACAGATATGAAGCAATTCTGAAACAAGTTCCTCCTGAAGCAGAAACCTTATCAAAGGAAAGATGCTATTATCCAGAAGTTTCAGGTACCACACTCGCCAGTCTAGAGCCACTAGGATGAGTTGGACCCGGTTGTTCCGGACCTTCCTCAGAGCAGGCAGAAGAAGCAAGGGCAACAAACATGAGTTCCGACCTCCAATCTAGTCAGAATGTGTCTCCTGGAGACAGCCTTCTTGGAAACTCTGGTCTGCAAATGTTTTGACACTGTGTGTTCTCAACGGTCACAAAAAGATCTAGCAAGGGTTCCCCCCTATTGCTGAAAGGTGCCTTGTGCAACCTCTGGTTGTAACGGTCATCTGTGATCCGCCAGGTACCGCTGGCAGAGTTTGTCCATCGTGGAGGTAAAAGATCCCGGCAGGTGTTCAGGAACAGGGAGATGCCCTGATGCCCCAGTCAACTACAGGGGTTTAGAGCCTCTTGCCACAGGACCTAGGATCCTACTCCACCCTATGTGTTTCAATACCACATGGTGGTGTTGATGCTGTTGATGAAAAACCTCCACCAGCCTCCCTTTGATGGACAGCAGGAAGGTCTATAACGCCAGGTGAATGGCCCGCAACTCAAACAAGTTTATGCAGACTCAGGTTTCCGCTGGAGACGATATTCTTCTGGTTTTACGTCGTCTCGATGACCTCCTCAAGCCAGCAGCATCGGTTTCATCACCACCGTCGGCTCTGAGCAGCAGTCTGCACTGGTACAATTACAGTAAAGCAGCTACCACACCAATTCTTTTTTCAGTCTCCTCAGAAACATGGATGGATTCAGACAGGTTCCCTTGGTGCTGGGGGTCACTGAGAGTTCAGATTCCACTGCAGAGCCCGAATATGCCACCTGGCATAGTCGATGGGCAAGATGCCGGAGGTCAATAGGCCAAGACACCCCAGACCACTCTCACTGAGAACCCAGAACCGAGACTGAATCATAGGGATCCTAGACCCTATGTCCTGGACTGGTCATGACGAACGGAAGGTCCGGGCATGCACTGTAAACAAGACAACGCCTATGAAGGGAAGCCTCTTCGAATGAGTCAGAACTGATTCAGCACATTGATCTCAAACCCCTATGATGTCAGAAGGTAGGCCCTTGCTTGGAGGAGGTGTACTACTGATTGAGGCAAGCCCACCTTCAATAGCCAGTCATTGAAGTAAGGGAATACCAGTATTTCCAACCTCCGAAGATGTGCTGTGACCACCGCCATCATCTTCGTGAAGACTCGAGGGGCATTTGAGAGATGGAAGGGGAAGGAGTGTAAATTAAAAATGCTCCTGAACTACCTTGAAATGCAGGTATCGTTGGTGCTGGAGGATGGACACATAAAAGTAAGCGTCCTAAAGGTCTAAGGCAGCCATCCATTTGCCCAGATTCACGGCAGACTGAACCTGGGCCAGTGTGAGCATCTTGAATGTTCTTCCGCAAGAAGGTGTTCAGAGAGCAAATATCTAAAATAGTACAAAGGCCTGGATCTTTCTCCAGCACAAGAAAATAGGGAGAGTAACAACCAGCCCATTCCTATTACAGAGTCTGGTACCCTTTGTATGGCCCCTTTGGACAGAGGAGTCTGCATCACTTGCAACAAGATGGACAGGCGCTCATCTGACAGGCACTCAAGCGTGGGCAGACCATGCAGAGAATTGGAAAGCAACGGAAAAGGTATAACCCTGTTGAACGATTTGCAGTACTCAACTTATGGACACAGGCCACCACCATTCGAGAAAATGGTTGGTTCTGCCTCACACAGGGTGGACGTGTGCCACTAAGGGTAAACTACAGTGACGTGCAGCCTGATGCTGCAGGGGTTGGTGGAACTTGGAAGGTCACTGACCTGTACATTGTGCCTGATCTTCATCCCCAGCCTCAAAAGGGCTGGGAAGACTGTCACTAGGGGGGAGGCCAAGAGTTGCCTGCATGCCAAACCTCTGGAGTAGCCTCAGAAGGGCCGATACTGACGAGGGAGTAGTATGGTAGGTGTTGCAACGCCCAAAGAGCACCCTATCGGCTTTCTTTGGCGTGCTCCAAGGCAGAATCAGCTTTTTCGCCAAAAGGCGAGATCCATCGAAAGGAATATTCATAAGGGATGCCATCTTCAATAGTCTGAGGTGGAAAGGACCTAAACTCCTGCATGACTGCCAGCATGATATTGCCAACCATGTCCCAGATGCTGGGCATATATTGAACCAAAAGGCAATGTAAGGAAATTGCTCTTTTCGCAGAATCACCCCCACTTTTCTGTCCCACTCTGTGCTAAATGTTACAGGGGTAATGACTTTGAAATGCACCAAGGCTTGCTGGCCAGACCTTAGTGCATGTGCTCTGACCCTTCAAACAGTACACATGTGATTGGTTAATACCCAATTGGCATCAGCTAACGTATCTATAAGTTTCCCACTATATGGTACGATGTGTACCCAGGGCCTGTAAGCAGGGTGTCACCAGTTGGCTGCAGCACTCTTTGTGCCAGCAATGTTGTAACAACGTAAAATATGTCCCTAGCCATTTGCAGCTTAGTCGATCAGGTTTTAAAACTACCACCTCGAATTTGCAAAGTCCACTTTGCTCAGTCACAGTTACCTTTTTAAATATTTCTAAATCACTCCTAAGGTAGGCTTCAGTAGCCCTGAGGCAGGGTGCTGATATTAAAACGGAAGACATGTATGGGTTCAGTGAAAAAGGACTCTACAATAAAAAACATAACATTTGAGTTTTTTCTGTGGGAAGGTTGATTGGCTCGTTGACTAGTATTGAGTGGCTGGCACTTACAACTAAGTAGTGCTAACTTCTAAATGGAACTACCAAAGTTAATACTTCAAGGTATCAAATAAATTGTTAGATTAGACCCCAGCGCCAGGAAGCTTCGGCGTCAGTGCGCTTTACAAATGGCACTTAACATAACATAACATAACATGTTGCTCAAGTCGAATTTAATGTGACTATTTTTCAAAGGACTGCTTTAGAAAGTTGACACTTTGTTACCAAAGTTTTCCAGCAGCCTTTTATGTTGACACCAGCTGCTGCAGCCTAAGGCAGCCTGCTCCCTTCCTGAAGATGAAGTGTGAACAACTCTCTAGAAGGCAACAAAGGATCTGCCATGAGAGGAGGTGTGACCTCCTACTGGCACAATGGCCAGTGCAGTGTGAACCAGAGATGGCGAGCTTCAAAGACCAATCTGCCTCTGATGAGAAAATGTAGCTCCCACTTGTCAAGGACCCCTCTTTTGCTTAGGCCGACAGGCTGGCACGTAAGGAAGGAAAGGGAAACCTGTTGTCAAACCGGTTTACCAAAGGGAGTGTTTAATCCCAAGGTAGCCACACCTCTGGGGCGGGATTAGTAGCTCCAGACCCCAAGTGTCTAGCCAAACTGGCAGTGACCAGGTAGGTCGAGTCACCCATGGGAGCCCATTAGCTAGTTAATCTCCTAAACTCCCCAAGCTTGTAGATGGTATAAAAGTGGTACCCCTGGCACCAAGAACTCAAACAACTGCTAGACCAGAGAAGACAGAAGAAAACTGTGCCTGCTGATCCATTGGACTGAACAAAGAAGTGGTGGCAGACAGACTGCATCTGCTGCACCAGAGCCTTAAAAAATAAAAAAATAAAAGAGGACAGAGCCTACAGTTGAGGAAGTGGAGACAGTTCCCAAGGGCTGAACCAACTATCCACATGTCAATGAGCCCAGAGTGTTTTCCCAGCACTAGTTGGGCTAGTTCCCTGTTCCGCCAAAGGTCCACAAAAGACTAAAAGAGCCTTCTTGCAAGTGACCAGCTGCCCAGCAATTGGACTTGCCCTTGTTCATGCTGGTGCATGCTGAGAACGTGAGTTCTTGCCCTTGCACAGTGACAGAGTGTACTCCTCTCCTAGTCCCAACCGAAGAAAGCAGAGTTGATGGAGATGATTTTCCCCATACTACGATAACCATTTGTATATTGACTTACTAGAGGCCAGTGTGGTTGATACTTCCCTTGACACTGGGTTGGCGTCCCAACCCAATCCACCTCCAGGCCACTAATGGACGAAAGTGCGAAAAGTTGGTCCGCGACATATAGATTAACTTCACGATCACAGATCACCTTTGGGTTCACGACAGTGCATTCTTCACATGGCTTGGGGTCATTTTCCGAGCCCAAATAAAAGCACTCTCAACCCTGTCTATCACTGGCATCTGCTTCTGACAGTAGCAGCATGTTCGAACCCTGCAGTTTTAGGCTGAACTTTATTCCCTGGCACAGTGGATTTGAATTTTTGATGAAAAATTGTCACTGACAAACAAGCATTAGAAATGCAATAGGTCTCGCAGCATTAGAGTTAGTGCTTTTAGAATTGTTTATGGGTTTTTTTGTAAATCTTTAGCATGAGGTTGAGGGTGAGTGAGGGTGAGTGAGGGTGAGGGGTTGAGGGTGAGTGAGGGTGAGTGAGGGGTTGAGGGTGAGGGTGAGTGAGGGGTTGAGGGTGAGTGAGGGGTTGAGGGTGAGTGAGGGTGAGTGAGGGGTTGAGGGTGGGTGAGGGGTTGAGGGTGAGTGAGGGTGAGGGGTTGAGGGTGGGTGAGGGGTTGAGGGTGGGTGAGGGGTTGAGGGTGAGTGAGGGGTTGAGGGTGAGTGAGGGTGAGCGAGGGGTTGAGGGTGAGTGTGAGTGAGGGTGAGGGTGAGTGAGGGTGAGGGTGAGTGAGGGGTTGAGGGGGAGTGAGGGTGAGTGAGGGGTTGAGGGTGAGTGAGGGTGAGTGAGGGGTTGAGGGTGAGTGAGGGTGAGGGGTTGAGGGTGGGTGAGGAGTTGAGGGTGAGTGAGGGTGAGTGAGGGGTTGAGGGTGAGTGAGGGTGAGTGAGGGGTTGAGGGTGAGTGAGGGTGAGGGGTTGAGGGTGGGTGAGGGGTTGAGGGTGGGTGAGGGGTTGAGGGTGAGTGAGGGTGAGGGTGAGTGAGGGTGAGGGTGAGTGAGGGTGTGTGAGGGGTTGAGGGTGAGGGTGAGTGAGGGTGAGTGAGGGTGAGTGAGGGTGAGTGAGGGTGAGTGAGGGTGAGTGAGGGTGAGTGAGGGTGAGTGAGGGTGAGTGAGGGGTTGAGGGTGAGTGAGGGTGAGTGAGGGGTTGAGGGTGAGTGAGGGTGAGTGAGGGGTTGAGGGTGAGTGAGGGTGAGTGAGGGGTTGAGGGTGAGTGAGGGTGAGGGGTTGAGGGTGGGTGAGGGGTTGAGGGTGGGTGAGGGTGAGGGGTTGAGGGTGAGTGAGTGTGAGTGAGGGTGAGTGAGGGTGAGTGAGGGTGAGTGAGGGTGAGTGAGGGTGAGTGAGGGGTTGAGGGTGAGTGAGGGTGAGTGAGGGGTTGAGGGTGAGTGAGGGTGAGTGAGGGGTTGAGGGTGAGTGAGGGTGAGTGAGGGGTTGAGGGTGAGTGAGGGTGAGGGGTTGAGGGTGGGTGAGGGGTTGAGGGTGAGTGAGGGTGAGTGAGGGGTTGAGGGTGAGTGAGGGTGAGCGAGGGGTTGAGGGTGAGGGTGAGTGAGGGTGAGGGTGAGTGAGGGGTTGAGGGGAGTGAGGGTGAGTGAGGGGTTGAGGGTGAGTGAGGGTGAGTGAGGGGTTGAGGGTGAGTGAGGGTGAGGGGTTGAGGGTGGGTGAGGAGTTGAGGGTGAGTGAGGGTGAGTGAGGGGTTGAGGGTGAGTGAGGGTGAGTGAGGGGTTGAGGGTGAGTGAGGGTGAGGGGTTGAGGGTGAGTGAGGGTGAGGGGTTGAGGGTGGGTGAGGGGTTGAGGGTGGGTGAGGGGTTGAGGGTGAGTGAGGGTGAGGGTGAGTGAGGGTGAGTGAGGGTGAGGGTGAGGGTGAGTGAGGGTGAGTGAGGGTGAGTGAGGGTGAGTGAGGGTGAGTGAGGGGTTGAGGGTGAGTGAGGGGTTGAGGGTGAGTGAGGGGTTGAGGGTGAGTGAGGGTGAGTGAGGGGTTGAGGGTGAGTGAGGGTGAGTGAGGGGTTGAGGGTGAGTGAGGGTGAGTGAGGGGTTGAGGGTGAGTGAGGGTGAGGGGTTGAGGGTGAGTGAGGGTGAGGGGTTGAGGGTGGGTGAGGGGTTGAGGGTGGGTGAGGGGTTGAGGGTGAGTGAGGGGTTGAGGGTGAGGGTGAGTGAGGGTGAGGGTGAGTGAGGGTGAGTGAGGGTGAGAGGGTGAGTGAGGGTGAGTGAGGGTGAGTGAGGGTGAGTGAGGGTGAGTGAGGGTGAGTGAGGGTGAGTGAGGGGTTGAGGGTGAGTGAGGGTGAGTGAGGGGTTGAGGGTGAGTGAGGGTGAGTGAGGGGTTGAGGGTGAGTGAGGGTGAGTGAGGGGTTGAGGGTGAGTGAGGGTGAGTGAGGGGTTGAGGGTGAGTGAGGATGAGGGGTTGAGGGTGGGTGAGGGGTTGAGGGTGGGTGAGGGTGAGGGGTTGAGGGTGAGTGAGTGTGAGTGAGGGTGAGTGAGGGTGAGTGAGGGTGAGTGAGGGTGAGTGAGGGGTTGAGGGTGAGTGAGGGTGAGTGAGGGGTTGAGGGTGAGTGAGGGTGAGTGAGGGGTTGAGGGTGAGTGAGGGTGAGTGAGGGGTTGAGGGTGAGTGAGGGTGAGGGGTTGAGGGTGGGTGAGGGGTTGAGGGTAAGTGAGGGTGAGTGAGGGGTTGAGGGTGAGTGAGGGTGAGTGAGGGGTTGAGGGTGAGTGAGGGTGAGGGGTTGAGGGTGAGTGAGGGTGAGTGAGGGGTTGAGGGTGAGTGAGGGTGAGTGAGGGGTTGAGGGTGAGTGAGGGTGAGGGGTTGAGGGTGGGTGAGGGGTTGAGGGTGGGTGAGGGTGAGGGGTTGAGGGTGAGTGAGGGTGAGGGTGAGTGAGGGTGAGTGAGGGGTTGAGGGTGAGGGTGAGTGAGGGTGAGTGAGGGTGAGTGAGGGGTTGAGGGTGAGTGAGGGTGAGTGAGGGGTTGAGGGTGAGTGAGGGTGAGTGAGGGGTTGAGGGTGAGTGAGGGTGAGTGAGGGGTTGAGGGTGAGTGAGGGTGAGGGGTTGAGGGTGGGTGAGGGGTTGAGGGTGGGTGAGGGTGAGGGGTTGAGGGTGAGTGAGGGTGAGTGAGGGTGAGTGAGGGGTTGAGGGTGAGGGTGAGTGAGGGTGAGGGTGAGTGAGGGTGAGGGTGAGTGAGGGTGAGTGAGGGTGAGTGAGGGTGGGTGAGGGTGGGTGAGGGTGAGTGTGGGTGAGTGTGGGTGAGGGATTGAGGGTGAGGGGTTGAGGTTCTGTCATCAGACTTTGACCCAGAGCAGGAGTCAGAAATGCAGAAAACAAAGAAAGCAAAAATGGCAAACCCTGCACGATTGAGATTGTCACAGGAGTGGAAGGAAGAGGCGTGAGGTAGAATCCAGAGTAAGCAGCCTTGGTATTAAGCAGCGATCTCTTAAGAAAAACTTTTGGAGTTACACTTTCAATTTTTATAATCGAATTAAGCACTGGGGTTAGATAGATGTGTGTGTGGGCCGAAGGGCGTTATGTTGCGATGGCCTTGCATGACGTGCAGATAAATCAGTTGTGTTTAATCATCTGTGGGCTGTCTGACGTGTTCTGGCGTTTGTTTGATGTTGGGCTGCTGATGTGTCACATGGGCGGGCAGGCCAGTGTCTCACAGTGGATTCTGCTTGTATATCCGGGTTTTCCTTTGTGTTGTTGGGGGTGGCTTTACATGGCACTGGGAGGTGTTTGCATTGAGCGGCTGCCTGGACGGACAAAAGGTGGTGCTTAGCGGGACAACGAATGCTGCCTTCTCTTTTGTTTTGGTGCTGTCATGTATGATGGGGTCCGCCTGAAATGACGTTGTTAGGGACGTGTGTACAGCATCGGTGAATCGACTACCACGGTTGAAGATCTGGAAGGCTTTCCTTCTCTGACGCTGGTTCTGGTCTCTGTGGCGGCTCCCTGTCCCTCGGAGCGAAACAAACAAGGCATCTTTGTGCTTTTCCCCTTGACCCAGTAAGCGCAGCACGGCTTATTATGGCGGACTTAAATGGCGCTCTGGATTGAGGTATTGAGAGCAGAGGGGGAGGGGCGGGGGGACCTTATGCAAGATCCGGATTCGTTGTAGGTGCAATTGGCGTTGGAAGCAGAAAGGAAAGATTGTTGATGCCTTCTGGTTAAGGGCCCCATCAGGATGTGTTTGGGTGGTGAACATGGAGGAAGTGCCGCCCGAGCATGAATACGTGTTACTGGGTATTCTGTTTACCACTGTGCCATGCCGTTCTGAATCTGTCCCTAATCTGTCGTCAAATGTTCTAACAGGGGGTTATACTGGGGGTTGAATAACAAGACGGACGGACGGAAGAGAGGGGAGGGGGGAGGAGAAATGCGACACGGAGGGAAGGGGAGGGGGCGGAGCGGGGAGGGGGCGGAGAGGGGAGAGGTGCGGGGAGGAGAAATGCGACACGGCGGGAGGGGGCGGAGCGGGTAGATTGTTGATGCCTTCTGGTTAAGGGCGTCATCAGGATGTGTTTGGGTGGTGAACATGGAGGAAGTGCCGCCCGAGCATGAATACGTGTTACTGGGTATTCTGTTTACCACTGTGCCATGCCGTTCTGAATCTGTCCCTAATCTGTCGTCAAATGTTCTAACAGGGGGTTATACTGGGGGTTGAATAACAAGACGGACGGACGGAAGAGAGGGGAGGGGGGAGGAGAAATGCGACACGGAGGGAAGGGGAGGGGGCGGAGCGGGGAGGGGGCGGAGAGGGGAGAGGTGCGGGGAGGAGAAATGCGACACGGCGGGAGGGGGCGGAGCGGGTAAACAAACGCGGACGTGCACGCGCCCGTGACTTTTAAGGTCAATGCGCATGCGCATAAGCTTAATGCGCATGCGCATTGACCTTAAAAGTCACGGGCACTGCAAGGAATCGCCACGATTCCTTGCAAGTTAGATAAAGAGTCGATGAGCCCCTATAGTCTCGCTTGCTCGATGCGCATGCGCATCGACAGGCGAGACCTAAAAAGAGTGGATCACTGGATGCACGATCTGTCACTTCCAGGAAGGAACATGGAGGAAATCAACATGAAGCCACACAGCACATGGGGACACTGCTGGGTAACCTTACACATCCAGTCTGGCACCTGGGGATATTCTACAGGTGGGGAATCAGCTGTTAGAATTAACCATCAGAAAAAAGATTCTGAATTAGGTGCTGGTCAAAAATGTCAACCTTTCAATAAAATACCCAAATAGCACCAATGTTCCATTTCAGCTTTTCCTGAATGGGTTACCTCCTTTGGAAAAGTGCATGAATCAACACAATGTAAACTTTCACCTGTGGGTTTATGCTAAGATTGCTAGGATTTCAATGTAATGGGGGTATAGAGAGTGAGGATGAGATAAAAACAAGAGGCAAGTCCCTGGATTATCTGTGACTAGTGTATCACTGATCCTGATAAGCTGCCACTTCTCTGTTATCTCTCTATTTTGCCATTGTAATCTCAGTGTAGAAGCAACAATTTTAGTATACATTAAGCACTTTCTTTTCAACCTGCGCTCTTCTTGTGAAGTGGCACTTTAATGCGCCTTACACCACCTTAAGAGACTTGCGTATATTCTGGTACAGGAAAAGTGACCAACAAAGTCTTATTGAAAGTGCCTATTTTCCAGGAAAAATAAAGCCAGCATGAGTTAAGTATTTGGAAAATGCACTTCCACCACATTCACCCCTAAAACAAAATGCAATATACTTCAGAAATTACCTTTGAGATTTCAGTACCCTGCTGAAGTGTCAAACCGAAGGATTGCTTCTTTGTTGTGGCTTGCCTGAATTTATATGTATAAAGAGAAGGTTTTGTGACTTTAGAGACTCCATGAGTAGCCAGAAACACTGAGTATATCTGTTTAGTATGGACGGATAGCTTCATGTAAGGGCTTGTAAATGAGGAAGCAAATATTAGCAGTGATTTTTGCCGTTATAGATAACCAGTGGAGGTTGTGAAGTATGAGATCGATGTGGTCGTATACTCCTGGGTAGGGAACTTGCCTTGTTTAGAATGACTTTAAGGGGGCAATTGACGTTTAGTGAACTCCTGCTAAAATTGCATTTCTGAAGTCTAGTCTTGAGAAGACTACAGCATGGACTTCTATTTTAAGATCATCAGTAAAATGGCAAGGTGCATTTTCTTGAAGGTATGAAGGTGGGCGTAGATGGGTTGTGCCACATTGTTGATGTGTGGGATTAATATACACGTATAATCCAAAGTGAAACCTAAAGATTTCGCAGATGGTTGATGTTGTTGAAAAACTCTATAAGTTCATGGATTTCAGGAGATTAGAACCAAATTTATACTGGAGGGATGTTGAAAGAAGGAGGAATTCTGTTTTCGGAGGGTTCAGAAGATGGGACGTTCTCATGCATTCATTTGTGTACGTGGAATAGGCAGCATCTTAGAGCAGAGATATCTTTGTTTGCTGATGTTTTTTCAAGTTCAATTGTTTATCGTTGGTGTATGGCGACAGCTCATTTTCTTAAGGTTAGTCTTAAGGGCTCCATGTTTAGACTGAATACATTTGGAATCAGTCCTTGAGGGACTCTACAAAACATTCTGGTGGTGGTTGAGGTGTCTTCTCCCAACTTCACTAACTGGGATCTGTTGATCAGAAAGGATGTAAACAATGTAGGGCGTGGTCAGGGAAGCCCAAGAAATGCTGAATGTCTGATGTAGCCCTCGATGATTAACTATGCCAAAGGCTGCAGATTGTTCGAGAAGCTCTTCTAGATAGAAGCTTCTTTTGTCCAGAATACGAAATACATTGTCGGACACCACTATGGCTACTGTTTTAATGCTAGAACCTGGTCTGAATCCGGACTGGTAGATGGCTAGGACATGTTCTTTTGAGATTCTGTTGTTCAGTTGGTTGGCCACTATTTCTGCTATGGCTACTGTTTTTTTTCTATGGCTTTCCCTAGCTATGACAGGTGAAATACTGGTCAATAATTTGCTTTATGACTGGGGTCGCGCTAAGATATTTTGACTATGGGGGAGATGTACTGGTCTTCAGTGCAGTTGGGAACAAACCTTGATCTAGTGAGGCATTGATCAGGTCAAATCATATATCTTGAAAGATATGGAAAGTAGACTTGAGTAATTTGGCTGGTAAACAGTTGCAAAAGTAGTTTGCGAGTCTCAGGTATTTTATGTAATTTCTTGTTCCTCAGCGGGGATGTGTGATAAAGTATTTCAGAAATGGAAATATTTTGGGAAGGGAGGAGTGGAAGAGACGTCTATATCAAAGTTGATTTTTATTAGACTAATTTTCTCCATGAAAAAAAGTGTTTTTCCTTTATATTAGATATAATAATTTCTGCATGTCGGGCTGAGATTTTGATATTCCATAAGTGTGAGTGTGCTAAGCAGTGTGAGAACAATATTTGCTCCTGAATGCAAGTAGATTTAGCAGAAGAGACAATGGATTTGTATTCTTTCCATCATATCTTTTAGCTTGGATGGCCATTTGGTCCAATTTTGAATTCCTCCATTCAGTCTCCAATTTTCTCAGCCTGCTTCTTGCTTGGGTTAAAGACTCTGAAAACCAGGGTTATAGAGTTTTTGAGTTGCTGACTCTAGCTGTAATGGTTTCTCATTGCTGTAAGTGCCACCCTTGATAGTCTTACAGGGATTAGATTGCTGATTTTGTGGGTAATATAGCCATGGAGAATTAAAGAGGTGAACTTTTTCAGTTGACAAATGACTTGTTTTGACTGGCTTGGTAGCGTATGGGTTGGAATTATTGAAAATGCGAAATGGGATAGGCATGTGGTCACATCAATTTATGACCTATTGAATGCTTGCATTGCAATGCATGAGGGACTAAGAATCACACATTAATTTTCTCACAGATGCACTGTACATAGAAAGCATTATTTTTATACTGCAGTAGGTTTTGCCAATGTTTTTATAGAATGTACCTAAACCCTCCTTAAGACCACAAAACAAGAACTTTTATTTCGGGAAGCAAATAAATATGCAGCCTGCAAGCAACCAACACACCTGCTGTGCACCAACACATCTGTCAGTCATACAGCCAGTGATCAGCCTCTACTGGGATTTTTTTAAACCAATTCCTCAATCTCCGCCCATGAATGAATGTGTACACTGGTATACTTCAATATTCCCTACTTCCTTCTTATTGGTATAATAAAAATTCAAATAAACCTAAAAACTAAAGAAGTATGCCATTTCTCAGTATTTGGGGACACTTGACACAAAGCTTTGTAAAAAGCAGGTACCAAGTGCAGCAGAAAGTCAAATACATTTCAACCTATAACAAGGCTGTAATAATGAGAAATAGGGTGTCATGTATGCTCAACGGATGTCAAAGGGCAACATCCTAGTAGAGTAAATTAAGAAGGATTTAACTTTCCTAACTCACCTCAGCTTCGATTTCATCATACAAGAACTGCTTCTTGAACTTAGTCAATGCATAATGTGCACTATCGTTGTAAAGGTCCAGGGAATAGAGAACATACCTATGCAAATGAAAAAACAAAAATTGACTTTTAATAAGATCAATCAAACAATCCAGAGATATTCGACGCATCAGCTTTCCTCCTGCTCCACAATGGAAAAAGTACTTAGCCATAAGTGCAGTTCTCCAGCTACAGAAAGCAACACTCTAAACAGGCAAATTTATTGAAAAAAGTCAACTTACTTTAATGGTGTTTCAAAGATATTTTTCACATATTTATAACTAGTACTTATGGCAAAAAGTAATTACCTTTTAATCATTTACAATACAATTAAATCTCAAAATGATTATAATAGAGCATTAAAAATTGCACAATAACTAATTATTAAAAGCAGTGACACTTATGACCTTTTAAGGATTTTTGCCTTTCTCGTTGCATTATACTAAGCCCCATCAGCCTTGGGATGTAGGTGGGTGTATGTGTATCTTTCTTTTTTTTACAAATTTAATAAACAAATGTATTCCTTAAAAAACTCAATTACTTGGTTTGTTTGCAGAACTTCTCTCTGTCTGCCCTTTGCTAACCTGGACGAAACATTAAAACGATGACAAAGACTGCTGTATCTAGCGAGCTGAACCCCTCCACACATTTTTCGATACCAGTCAGGTTATCAATGATGTCATGAGTGATGTAATATGTGAGGTCATAGCAGTGACTTTCGAAGTTTTTTTATTTTTTTAATGGCCTGCGCAGGTAGCCAACCCTCGGCCACACATGCTCTTCCAACTGTGTATGGCATGGAGATGGCCACAGGTCTGTCCTACCCCAAGGGACAACCATTCCACTTTTTTTTTGATCCTGCTGAACTCTCACGTAAGTAAGGGTGTCCCGCTGGCTCCTGCGAGAGTCCAGCAGGACGGCAGCAAGCAAAACATTTCTAACCCGTTTCGTGCTCCCATCAGCCAACGGCCGACGGAAGCAATCCCTCCCATGTACTGCGAACGACCGTTGGCCGTCGCAGCCCCGCCCACCCTTTAAAAGGCCCACACCCACAGCAGCAAGGTGTTAAATCTCACCCGGGTGGGTCCCTCTGAAACACCCACACATTGCCCAGAGAGTCAGGGTACCCCTACTCTCCCCCTTGTGCATAATTTTCTAAAAATAAAATAAAATCATCTTAATTTTCAGGACACAGAGACCCGGTACCCGTGTCCTGTAATGAGGCTGCACCATTTATTATTATGTTGCGGCCAGCCAATCAGAGCATCTCTCCTGTGGGACTTGTAGGTCCTTCTTGCGCCTGCAAGGCTGCCAACAGGAAAAAAGCCTCCTCAGCCAATCAGATCACTCTATTCTTTGAAGTTGCATGCCCACTGGAGTCCCAAAAAACCAACCATCCAGGCACCTGTACATTTTTTAACCTTCATTTCTTCATCAAATCATAAAAATTATACTTTCTGAGTAAAGATCTAGCTTCCTGCCAAAGTTGGTTTAATGCCGTTAAGCCATTTTGGCTGTAGCACATTTCAAAACTCCCAATGGGAACTACATAGGGAAATTTGTTGTTTCTCCCCACCTCCTTTTTCTCGGCCCCCACATGACAGATCACCCAGAAGCTTTCAAGGAAGGAGCTGAGGAGGATGAACTTTTTTTTTAATGTTTCATGAAGATTTATCAAACAGTACGTATTAGCAAAATATATATATATATATCTATATATATATCTCTATATCTCTATATCTCTATATATATATATATCTCTATATATATATATATATATATATTATATATATATATATATATTACCTACTGGCGGTCCCCAGTAGGTATATATAGTTAGGATTTTTTTAATAGGGATTTCTGAAAATTCTATGTTGAATAACTTTGGCGTTGATCGACTGAATTGGCTGAAATTTTCAGGGAAATGGCACATTTTGTTTCTGAGCGTCCCCTGAAAGTTTGGGGGGGGGGTTTCATCAAGCGGGGGCCGAGAAATAAGGGGGTCCCAAAACGTGTTTTTAACATTGAGTTTTCCATAGGGCGGTTGGACTCACTTTTAGCTCGAACGGCTGAATGGATTTCCACAAAACCTGGCAAAATTGTAGGGACTGGTAGCCCGATGTGCCTTTGCTATGTCTCAAGATATATGCTCCAGTGGTTTTTACGAAAATTAACTTTGAAAAATATATATTGGGCTACATTGGGCTATATATATGTTAGAGCCCAAATGTAGCCCAATGTAGCCCAAAGATGGCCACCAGAGACAAAAAAAAACAAATGTAGCCCAAATATCAGCCAGATGTAGCCCAACTATAGCCCAGTGACAGAATGTCCCAGAGTGTTCTAAAGAACAACTAGAGCGCTAACAGTCTTACTTATGACAAAAGTATGGCACACCTGAAGTCATCTTGATTGGAATAAAGTGTTAACACTTAAAACATTTAATTTGCAAAGGAACAAAATGAGGGGTTTCATTTTGCCATAGAAATGTTATATATTACCTACTGGCAGTCGCCAGTAGGTATATATAGTTAGGATTTTTTTGAATAGGGATTTCTGAAAGTTCTATGTTGAATAACTTTGGTGTTGATGGACAGAATTGGCTGAAATGTTCAGGAAAATGGCACATTTTGTTTCTGAGAGTCCCCTGAAAGTTTGGGGGGGGGTTTCGTCAAGCGGGGGCCGAGAAAAAAGGGGGGTCCCAAAACGTGTTTTTAACATTGAGTTTTCCATAGGGCGGTTGGACTCACTTTTAGCTCGAACGGCTGAATGGATTTCCACAAAACTTGGCAAAATTGTAGGGACTGGTAGCCCGATGTGCCTTTGCTATGTCTCAAGATATATGCTCCAGTGGTTTTTACGAAAATTAACTTTGAAAAATATATATTGGGCTACATTGGGCTATATATATGTTAGAGCCCAAATGTAGCCCAATGTAGCCCAAAGATGGCCACCAGAGACAAAAAAAAACAAATGTAGCCCAACTATAGCCCAGTGACAGAATGTCCCAGAGTGTTCTAAAGAACAACTAGAGCGCTAACAGTCTTACTTATGACAAAAGTATGGCACACCTGAAGTCATCTTGATTGGAATAAAGTGTTAACACTTAAAACAATTAATTTGCAAAGGAACAAAATGAGGGGTTTCATTTTGCCATAGAAATGTTATATATATTTTGATATTTGCTATTAAAAAACCATTGAAATTCACTGAAAAGACCATAGGTTATAGACCATATATAGTTAGGAATTAGCATTTACAAAACCTTATTTTACTCACACAAAACCATTGAAATTCGCATATATAGTTAGTTGCACTAACTATATATCGCGCACCCGCAATCCATTGCTGATCATGTCACATATTACATCATTCATGACATGGTCAGTGACATCACTGATGACATCACTGATGACATCTCATTTGACATTACTGATCACATCACTGATGACATCATTCATGTGATAATACGATGAACCTCTTCAGACTCTAATATAACCTTAGATACACTCAGTGTAAACAGACACTCACAGACTGTCACTCATCCATGGAGTTACTCACACACCTAGTCAGTCATGCAAAGAATCAATCACACCTCCATTTCCTCAACTATACAGTTATACACACCTTACTTATTCAAACATATACTAACACATATTTACTCTCTTATACAATCCCTGATACAAGTTCACAATGATCCATACAGCCACTCACACATTCACTGGCTCTTATGCACAGTTATTTATATATGTCAACTCTCACATGTACTGTGTTTTACATATGTACTTACTTTGACATGTAGCACTGAGATATCCATTCAATCACCAATACACTCGTGCACACAGTCAACCGCCCATACAGCTGTTTCCACATGCACTTTTGAACCCATACATCTAGTGAATCAACTGCTCACACATCTATGCACAGAGTCATACACCTCCCAGCCACCCACACACACACACTCAGTCTCCCATACAAATACTTGGGAAACCAATCAATAACCCATATAGTTACTCATATAGCTACTGATCAACACATGCAGCAGTTTACAGAACAACAGACTTAATGATGCACAAATTAAGACAGTTTAGTCACTAACCCATGCACTCAGTGAGACACATTTAATCACTCACTCATACAGTCAGTCATGCACCTACTAAATCCTTCATCCAGACACTTATACATCCACTCATTCTTCAATATGTAAGACATATTTTAACTTTACAGAAACATACAGTCACTGGATGTTGTCATCAGTGATGTCATCAGTGATGCCATTTGAGATGTCATCAGTGATGTCATCAGTGATGTCACTGACCATGTCATGAATGATGTAATATGTGACATGATCAGCAGTGGATTGCGGGTGCGCGATACATAGTTAGTGCAACTAACTATATATGCGAATTTCAATGGTTTTGTGTGAGTAAAATAAGGTTTTGTAAATGCTAATTCCTAACTATATATGGTCTATAACCTATGGTTTTTTCAGTGAATATTATATATATATATATATATATATATATATATATATATATATATATATATATATTACCTACTGGCTATCGCCAGTAGGTATATATAGTTAGAATTTTTTCTCTATGGGACTTTTGAAAATTCTATGTCTAATAACTTTGGCGTTTGTGGACGGAATCGGCTGAAATTTTCAGGAAAATGGCACATTTTGATTCTGAGCAGCCCCTGAACATTTGGGGGGGTTTCGTCAAGGGGGGGCCGAGAAAAAAGGGGGGTCCCAAAACGCGTTTTTCCCATTCATTTTTCCATAGGGCGGTTGGACTCACTTTTAGCTCGAACGGCTGAATGGATTTGCACGAAACTTGGCAAAATTGTAGGGACTGTTAGCCCGATGTGCCTTTGCTAGGTCTCAATATATGTGCTCCAGTAGTTTTTGAGAAATTAACGTTCAAACCAAGATATATATCTGTAACAGCGCTCTGGGCAGCGATCCGGTCCGCTTACTTTTCGCTTATCGGAACTTTGCGCGCAGAAAGCTGATTGGCTCTCCGGTGTCTGTCAACATTCTAAACAGTCCGGAGCGGACGCCATCTTGTCTCTCGGTAGGATCGAGAGAGAAGAAGAGGTGGAAAACGAAAGGGGAATTTAATGAAAGGGGGCAAGGTATCCCCCTCTTGACCCCCTAGGAATGTTGTTGGGGTTATTAAAGGGTCCCGTGGGGAAAATAAAAAAAAAATGATTTTTCACAGTAGAAGCGCGGCCGCGAACTGGTAGCGAAACGGGAATTCGCCATTTTGAGCTTCGTTAATTAAATTACTAGTTATAAGTGGGTGCGGGAGACGTATCCTAATCCCCTATGTTTCCTGAGGGTGGCTGAGGAGGCTGATATATGTTGATACATCTCTTCCAGCGGCTGTGCGTGAGCTTTTTTTTTATTTTTTGCTGCGTGACATTCCGGAGCGGCCGCCATCTTTTCTCTCGGTAGGATCGAGAGAGAAGAAAAGGTGAAAAACTAAGGGGGAATTTAATGAAAGGGGGCAAGGTATCCCCCTCTTCACCCCCTAGGAATGTTGTTGGGGTTATTAAAGGGTCCCGTGGGGAAAATAAAAAAAAAATGATTTTTCACGGTAGAAGCGCTTCACGGGCCGCGAACTGGGCCGCAAACTGGTAGCGAAACGGGAATTCGCCATTTGCTTCACGGGCCGCGAACTGGGCCGCAAACTGGTAGCGAAACGGGAATTCGCCATTTTGTGCTTCGTTAATTAAATTACTAGGTATAAGGGGGTGCGGGAGAGGTATCCTAATCCCCTATGTTTCCTGAGGGTGGCTGAGGAGGCTGATATATGTTGATACATCTCTTCCAGCGGCTGCGCCATCTTGCCTTTTTTTCGAATGCCACAATTTTGTCGTGCACGGCAGCCATTTTAGATGCCAGGCTGGTCCCAGGATATCACCTAACCCTGCGGATGTAGTTTATGGCCCCAGCTGTAGAGAATTCAGACATGCCAATCCTCCTGATTCAGGCGTGTGACTACTGATTTCAGTGCTAGTCTCCCGCCTCCCGATTTCTGCAAGCAAAAACCCGGGGGCATATTACGAACAACTAGCGATAATTTTTGTCTCTAACTTGTTTAGAGACAAAAATTATCGCCGCACATCGGCGATTTTTATCGCAGATAAACCTTGCTATTATCGCAGAAAAGTCAGCGATATTCATGTATTATTGACCTAATGCTCTTAGCCATGTTATCCACCTCCCATTGGATAACATGGCTAAGAACTGCTCAGGGCAGGTGTTAGATTTTGGAGATATTCGCGCTTAGCGCGAATATCTCCAAAAGTTGGTAATAGAAGGTAGCGATGTTAGGGACTGTTTCCAGTCGCTAACATCTTGGCACGCCACTTTGCATGTCATTAGTGATAAATATCACTGACATGCAAAGCGGGGCCCAAGATGGTCGCTATCTCCTTTTAGCTGTCACTAACTGGTGTTAGCGACAGCTTGGTAATAGGGAGATAATTTTATCTCCGCTTTCATGGCTTTTAAAGCCAAAAAAAGCGGAGATAAACCCCCTTGATAATATGCCCCACGATTCCTTGGGGGTTTCAGCCGACAGGGCTTGGTATTGTGTTACATGGTAATTTTTCCATGAAACGTCAGAGGGTCGATGCAGGGGTTCTAGAAGAGGTGATAAACCATTTAAGCCTCATGAACAAGCGCATGGTCTTTTAAAGATTTGTGAAGTACTCGGGGCGGCGGTGTGTGTGTGCCCTCTTTCAGGAGCGGACGGGGGGGCACTGCCAGCAACTTGCCAGGTCAGGTAGTGTTCAACACGTGCATCACCCTTTCTCTGCCTGCTATTGCGCTCCATGCTTCGGAAAGGTAAGAAAAAGAACGTGCATTTGAGTTTGAAATGTCCGATCCTGCAGCAGCACACTTCCAAAGCCCACACATGACAATAACCCGATTCAAGGCCCCATTCACCCGTTTTTAAAAAAATAGATAACACTCCAACAAAGTAAGGTTATAAAACTTTATTAACTACTAACTTTAACAAACGGAACAAAAACTAAAAACATTTAAACATTTCTCAACACAAAAAGCAACAATGGTTAGAAGCGGTCTTTTGTGCGAATAGTCCCAAGGCAGCACAACGTGCAGAGTTCTGGACGGCACCCAGGTGATGTCGCCTGGGTGCCGCACTGGTTTAGGGATCCTACAATGCTGCTCCGAAAATTGGCGTGGGGCGTCCCGGGTGGGGCGAGGGGAGGCCTCGTCAGTAGCGGTCTGTTGTGCGAATAGTCCCAAGGCAGCACAACGTGCAGAGTTCTGGACGGCACCCAGGTGATGTCGCCTGGGTGCCGCACTGGTTTAGGGATCCTACAATGCAGCACAGAAAAACAGCGTGGGGCGTCCCGGGTGGTGCGGGGGGAGGCCTCGTCAGTAGCGGTCTGTGTCCAGTGTCACATGGCTGACACAACATGTACGACAGGCACCCAGGTGATGTCCAGTAAACTGCCGCACTGGTTTTGGTATCCTACAATGCTGCTCCGAAAATTGGCGTGCGGCGGCTCGGGGGGGGGGGGCGTGGGGGAGCCGGCGTGAACGGGCCTCCCCAGGTGGCGGCCATCTAG
Source organism: Lissotriton vulgaris (assembly GCF_964263255.1). Taxonomy (NCBI): domain Eukaryota; kingdom Metazoa; phylum Chordata; class Amphibia; order Caudata; family Salamandridae; genus Lissotriton; species Lissotriton vulgaris. The sequence goes on from NC_141696.1 coordinate 425,772,145, forward strand.
CTGAGTTGCGCTCGCTCTTGCGGCCACAGCGTCTCGCTCACCATGTTGTTGAGTTGCTCCCACTCTTGCAGTGCAGCGATAGGCGGCTGCCACATGGCTCTTAAAATGGCGGACAGCTCCTCGGTTTTAGGCCTGGTCCACTGAAATGGCCCTGGGACACTTTGGAACTCGGACGCTTGCCTGCTAGGGCTTGGGCTCCATTCTCGAAAAGCGTCCGCTCAGCCGTGAAGATTGTATAAAAGTCTTGGGGGCCCCCGACTCCCGCAGGCTTCCGGTGGGGAGCGGCTGCCATGATTGCTCGCGGAATGACCACGACGGAGCCACGAGATGGTGGTGCTCTCATGCTGACGCCAGCTTCAGTCTGAATGATCCAGAAACAAGGTGGGGCTTTCATCGTTTGGGAAAAAAAAATGTTCTAAACCAATGAAAAGTGTTATTTTTAGGTCATATGACCAAGCCTTCCATCTTTAGGAAACCAAAAGTAAAATGAACCAATGAAAAGTTTTATAAACAAGTCACATGACCTGTTATGCGACATAGGGCTACAAAAAGCGTAGAAAATCCGTTGGCACGTGAGGCGGCGTCAGTAGCGGACCGATGTGCGAATAGGCCGAAGGCAGCACAACGGGCCGAGATCCGGATGGTACCGAGGTGGTGTCCAGCAAATTGCCGCACTGGTGTGGCCATCCTACAATGCTGCGCCGAAAGACGGCGTGTCCAGCTGAATTGCGGTCACTGTTGCGGTACAGTGACTCGAACGCGCCGAGATCCGGATGGCACCGAGGTGGTGTCCAGCAAATTGCCGCACTGGTGTGGCCATCCTACAATGCTGCGCCGAAAGACGGCGTGTCCAGCTGAATTGCGGTCACTGTTGCGGTACAGTGACTCGAACGCGCCGAGATCCGGATGGCGCCGAGGTGGTGTCCAGCAAATTGCCGTACTGGTGTGGCCATCCTACAATGCTGCGCCGAAAGACGGCGTGTTCAGCTGAGTTCCGGTCACTCTTCCGGCACAGTGACTCGAACGCGCTGAGATCCGGATGGCACCGAGGTGGTGTCCAGCAAGTGGCTGCACTGGTGTGGCCATCCTACAATGCTGCGCCGAAAGTCGGCGTGGGGTGCCCCGTTGGCTTATGAGGTGATGTCAGTAGTGGACTGATGTGTGAATAGGTCGGAACCAGCACAAGGCGCCAAGATCCGAATGGCAAGTCCTGGATGTTGAGTGCCTCAGTTGAGATTTCTGAGCAGTGCTTGTAGGACTGTCTGAAGCTTATTTGCACCTGCTGCAGCTTCACTAGGTCCGGCGGAACTTTTTGCCTTTTCCTTTCTGCTTCTTTTCCTACAATGCGTTTCATCTGAAGACACGACCAGGTCCCTGAATGTGTGCAGGGGGACGCTATTGATTGAATGAACGCGCCGAGATCTGGATGGCACCGAGGTGGTGTCCAGCAAATTGCCGCACTGGTGTGGCCATCCTACAATGCTGCGCCGAAAGTCGGCGTGGGGTGCCCCGTTGGCTTATGAGGTGATGTCAGTAGTGGACTGATGTGTGAATAGGTCGGAACCAGCACAAGGCGCCAAGATCCGAATGGCAAGTCCTGGATGTTGAGTGCCTCAGTTGAGATTTCTGATCAGTGCTTGTAGGACTGTCTGAAGCTTATTTGCACCTGCTGCAGCTTCACTAGGTCCGGCGGAACTTTTTTCCTTTTCCTTTCTGCTTCTTTTCCTACAATGCGTTTCATCTGAAGACACGACCAGGTCCCTGAATGTGTGCAGGGGGACGCTATTGATTGAATGAAAATGGCGGCTTGACACAAAGCTGACTCAAGCGTTACTGTTGGTGCTATACAGACAAAAATTGGTTTTCAGTTTGTACATTCTTCAGGTTTTTTTTTTCCATCCAAGTCTGATTGAGAGTTTGTAGAAAAATGGCTTCAGATTTTCCACATACTACTCTTCAACATTCTTCCTAAATGTAACAATGTGAAACTCACTAGGAGAACGGCTGTTTCTGTTTCCTTTCAAAATGCTGCCACCAATATTTTCTGAATGGAAGACACCATCTTGTAGCATAAAGGGCCGAAAGGGGTTCTGGTCTGGCCGATGGTTGGTGGAGACATTTTGACTATATCTTGGACCTGCCCGGCCTCGCCCAAAATGGCGCCGGTATAAATGGGACTCGTAACTCTTTGCCCGCAAATGTATATCTAGAAAATGTTATTGTAAGTGGCCCTGTCGTATTTTAATTACAAAATGTACGTCCACCGATTCCGCAACTGTTAGACACCTTTGTTCTTGTCACCTAATGGCCCGCTCGTTACGTTCTTCTACAGTGTAAATGTCTCCTCATCATATACGATTTCAGTTTGCTCCGTGGCCGGCCCACGTGGTTGTAGGCCCGTATTTGTATACTGACATTTTTACAATAAAGGTTTTTAAAACAAAACACGGTAGTAGTATTTTCATTTGTAAAGTTTTTACTTTTAGTGACTGTTTTCGAATCAGTAAAAGGCAAGTGAAATAAAGCAGTCCAATTACATGACGGATAAAAGGTATAATATGTAGGAACGCAGTAAAGATAAATGGTCAAGGGCAGTTGTGTTTTTCATGTCTGCAACATAAAGTGATCGATAAGAATCTGATAATCAGGCGTATCGGCGACTAAGACAGCAGGCCGAATCTCTTTTACTCAACGGCTCCGTCATGGAAGGAAGAAACGCCCTTTTTCTCGAAAAAGGAATATATTTTACTTGCAAGACAGTTGTAAATTTTCCGGGAAAGTACATTAGCCTGGAATATTATAACATATGTTTGAAAAAAAAATATTGTTCGAAAATAATAAAAAGCGTAATTTTTAGGTCATATGACCAAGCTTTTCATCATTAAATTAACAAAAGTAAAATGAACCAATGAAAAGTTTTATTAACAAGTCACATGACCTGTTATGCTTACGTTACGCGCTGCGCGCCGCGCCTCGGATCACTTCCGGGTGCGCTAACGCGGCGTGTCATAAAACGCATTACGCGACAACGTAGGTCAAGAATATAGTCTAAATGTCTCCACCAATCAGCGTTCAGAACACAACCCCTTTCAGCAGTCCAAAAAGTTCTGTTAAATGACAACAGAGGGGACAGGCAACAAGAACCATCAGTCAAAGAGGGGAGGGCAAGTTCTTCTCTTCCGGGTCATGTTGGGGCGCTACCGGAACTGATCGAATTGGTAGTCTACAGTGTTTCTGGATGTTTCAGACTAAAGCTGGCGTCAGCATGAGACCACTACCATCTCGTAGCTCCGTCGTGGCCATTCCACGAGCAATCATGGCAGCCGCTCCCCACCAGAAGCCTGCGGGAGTCGGAGGCCCCCAAGACTTTTGTAGAATCTTCACGGCTGAGGGGACGCTTTTCGAGAATGGGACGCAAGCCCTAGCAGACAAGCGTCCGAGTTCTAAGGTGTCCCAGGGCCATTTTAGTGGACCAGGCCCAAAACCGAAGAGCCGGCCGCCATTTTGAGAGTCCTGTGGCAGCCGCCTATCGCTGCACCGCAAGAGCGGGCGCATCTCAACTACATGGTGAGCGAGACGCTGTAGTCGCAAGAGCGGGCGGTAAACAGCTGAATGGCGGAAGAGGCACAGTGTAGCAAAAGCGGGCGGAATGGCAACTAAAACGATAAAGGGGCGCCCCACTACAGCTTGTCTTCAGGTCAAACGGATTGTGGGACAAGGTCCAGAATTGAAGAGTCATCAAAAGGCAAAAAGTTCCGCCGAACCCCGGGAGCCGGCCGCCTATGTCGGGGGCGATCTCAGGCTACACCAGTGCTATAAGACTTGGGGAGGGTGTCGGAGCCAAGCGTCTTCTCCGAGTCCATGGCCATCACACCGCCCCTCAGGGGCCTCCGTCAAGCTGTTTAGGAAGGTAACATATCACATTGTTTTCTAATGCAGTCAGGTCCACAAACGACACTCACTTACTTTGAGAATAGTGAAGCTGCAGTAGGTGGAAATAAGCTTCAGACAGTGTTACAAGCACTGCTCAGAACTCTTAACTATGGCACCCAACATCCAGAACTTATGCTATTTGAGAATGGTAGTGACATCGAAGCATCTCAGGGACCAAAACCATTAACGTACTTTCACGTATGAAAATCTTACTTGGGGAGGGGGCAGGAGCGAAGCGCCCCCTCCCAGTCAGCGCCACCACACCGTATGTTGAAAATCTGAAGCCATCGTTCTACAAAGTCAACCAAACTTGGATTGAAAAATCTAGAAAAATGTACAAACTGAAAACCAGTTTTGGTCTGCATAGCATCAGTAACAACGCTTGAGTCAGCTTTGTGTCAAGCCGCCATTTTGATTCAACAAAGCACAGGCATTGAAAAAGGCTGAAATTCAGAACTCTAAACTATGGCACCCAACATCCAGGAGCTTGTTATCTGGATCTTGGAGCCTTGTGCTGTTTTCGATCTATTCACACATCGGTCCACTACTGACATCATCTTATAAACCAACGTTATGTAAATAGTTTTTTAATAAAATGTTTTACCCTGTTTCTTTGTTGGTGTGTTGTCTATATTTTTAATATTTGCATAGGGTTTGTCGTTATTTTGTGCGGGATGGGTGATGGAGCCGAGCTGTCTTGCAGCCCTCATGGTGTGGAGCTCAGTTCATCTCACTATTTTCGTATTTCTCAAGAAGGGTTGTTCCTAATATTTCTATTTTAGCGAGGTCAAAAAGAGATCCAATTAGTGGCCTACTGATTTTGCTCGATTACTTTTATTTTTTTACACGATTTTTCACTATCTGCAAAGACTAAACAGAGTATTGCGACTTTGTGCTTGTTTGTAAATAGAGAATGATCCAAAGAGAACCAATTCTAAAACAGTAAATGCTTGGACAACAATCAATCAAATGGAGAGACAAGGAGGCACGACGGATTACAACGGGGGTAAAGGCCTGCGTTAACTACCCTTCAGTATCTGCAAAGAGAGAGTACTACTAAGGCAAAAGAGGGGAGGGGGGGGGGGGGGTGCAGCGTTCAAAGCACATCAGCGTGCATAAATACGAAAATGTTTTTATCTATCACGTACTTGACATTTTAAAGCTTTTCATATTTGCTATTAAAAAACCAATGAAATTCACAGAAAAAACCATAGGTTATAGTGGATATATAGTTAGGAATTTGCATTTACAAAACCTTGAAAATTCAATGAAAAAACCATAGGTTATAGGCCATATATAGTTAGCAATTAGCATTTACAAAACCTTATTTTACTCGCATAAAACCATTGAAATTCCATATATAGTTAGAAGCGCTAACTATATATCGCGCACCCGCAATCCACTGCTGATGATGTCACATATTACATCATTCATGACATGGTCAGTGACATCACTGATGACATCACTGATGACATCTCAAATGACATCACTGATGACAACTCAAATGATATCAATGATGACATCTCAAATGACATCACTGATGACATCACTGATGACAACTCAAATGACATCACTGATGACATCTCATTTGTCATCACTGATCACATCACTCATGTGATAATACAATGAACCTCTTCAGACTCTAATATAACCTTACATACACTCAGTATAAACAGACACTCACAGACTGTCAGTCATCCATGGAGTTACTCACACACCTAGTCAGTCATGCAAAGAATCAATCACACCTCCATTTCCTCAACTATACAGTTATACACATCTTACTTATTCAAACATATAATAACACATATTTACTCTCTTATATAATCCCTGATACAAGCTCACAGTGATCGATACAGCCACTCACACATTCACTGGCTCTTATGTTCAGTTATTTATATATCTCAACTCTCACATGTATTGTGTTTTACATACGTACTTACTTGCTCATGTAGCAATGAGAAATCCATTCACTCACCAAAACACCCATGCATAGTCAACCGCCCATATAGCTGTTTCCACATGCACTCTTGAACTCATACTCCTAGTGAATCAACTGCTTACACATCTATGTACAGAGTCACGCACCTCCCAGCCACCCACACACACACTCAGCCTCCCATTCAAATACTTGGGCAACCAATCAATAACCCATATGGCCACTCTTATAGCTACTGATCAACACATGCAGCAGCTTACACAACAACAAACATACTGATGCACAAATTAAGACAGTTTAGTCACTAACCCATGCACTCAGTGAGACACATTTAATCACTCACTCATACAGTCAGTCATGCACGTACTAAATTCTTCATCCAGACACTTATACATCCACTCATTCTTCAATATGTGAAACATATTTAAACTTTACAGACACATACAATCATTTGAGTTGTCATCAGTGATGTCATTTGAGATGTCATCAGTGATGTCATCAGTGATGTCACTGACCATGTCATGAATGATGTAATATGTGACATCATCAGCAGTGGATTGCGGGTGCGCGATATATAGTTAGCGCTTCTAACTATATATGGAATTTCAATGGTTTTATGCGAGTAAAATAAGGTTTTGTAAATGCTAATTCCTAACTATATATGGCCTATAACCTATGGTTTTTTCATTGAATTTTCAAGGTTTTGTAAATGCAAATTCCTAACTATATATCCACTATAACCTATGGTTTTTTCTGTGAATATATATATATATATATATTTATGCAGACAAATAGATTTTTTTCATGTTTTCATTCATATTGATGTATATTCATGTTCCCAAGTGGATCAGTGAAGCATTATACTTTGATATTGTGGCTGCTATACTGAAGACCCATATTGACGCAGAATTTGCACAAAATGCGATGTTTTGCACAATGATGGTTTACATATTTATTAGTTTATTGATCTAATAAATTTCATTTATGTACTTGGGTCAGATATACATTCCACAAAGGCACTAGAACAAGTTTTATGTTGAATGTTTTTTTATATATTTACATATCTATGTATTTATTTATTTATGTATTGGTTGCATTTGTCACTTTATATTTTTGCATTCATGCCGTTTAAAAAACTCAATCTGTCGTGCTATTTTAGCATTTCCTCACTGCTATGCCTGTGTACGGAGTATTTTCTCTATGTTTATGTGAGTGGTCTTGTGACTCACGAAAGGGTTGGACACCTAGCACACACAAAAACAATGGCGGACACTTGTTTTTCAGTGTGATCAAGGGCACAGTGTGCTCGAAACACGTCGCAGAGGGAAAGAGTAATACATATTTTCCTGCCTCAGCCTTTTGGGCGAGTCTCTCTCATTTCGCCGCAACAAAAGTTCTGAGAGTATGCTGCTTTGAGAATAAATATCAAAGAAATCCCAATGCCACAGCAGACACTCTGATGTCAAACAAGGGCACAGACTCCAAAATCTGCTGTGACGTGGATGGAAGTTTATTCACACATCAAAAGGTCCAACATATGTGTGTGTGTGTGTGTGTGTGTATATATATATATTATTTTTTCCTACTGATAAAAACAAAGGCTAAAGTAACTTTCTAATTAGATGAATTTTCAGTGACCACGCTAACGTAAAAAACAAGGTCCATGGATCATGGATAATGGCCTGCCAGACTGAGGTCGGTTTGGAAATGACAAACAGATTAATTCCTCCCTAAATCAGAATCAGATCTGAGGCAGGGTAGTGTATGTCTTCTAAGAGTTCTCCAGGTTTCTTCTCAGAGCTGATAAAGCAGAGGTAGAAGATTATAAACTTGGTGAAATCTTAAAATGCCTGTAACAATCAAGAGCTGTCCTTTCAGAAAATGTTTTGTAAAGAATAGAAGGGTTGTAGGAGCACTCCGAATTTCTCTGAGTTTTTCTATTTGTTTACACTGGTGCTGCGATTGTTAAGGGTTGTCAATCCTGGTTATGAAAGCTCGTTATGGTGGTGTTGAGTTACCACCCAATCGCGCACTGTTCACGTGGCGCTGTGGCGCTTTATGGAATCTTGTTAAATCAAACTATGTTCTAAACCACTATTGTCTTATATTCCACTCTTTTATTTTTCTTTTTCTTTAACTCATATTGTTTTTCATATGAATCGTGGTTACATTTTTTTAAACATCATACACAATACTATTTCATTATTGACATATATTCCATGTACATCAATTTATACTTGGCACATATAACATAATACTTTTGTTCAACATTTTACGAATGAGCCCAATGCATTTCGGCACTCGTGTGTGCCTTCATCAGGGGCAGTATCTATAAAAGAAAATTGAAAAAACATGGTGTGAGTGTCAATTTCTGGTGGGGGGTTGTGAATGTATAACCGTAATGTTTGCGTACCTGATTCTTGGGGTAATGTGTGACCTTAGTCCTGTCCCTCAGTATAGCTCTTATATCTGTATTGAAAACATAAGTACAAACCACTATATAATGATGTCATCTACTCTTATGTAAGAGTTATCAGTTTGCCTAAGGTTATCTTACATACCTTAAAAGTTGGTGTCTCAAATCTCTGAAAAAATAGTGGGCAAAAAAACCTTCAGTATATATATCTGTTTAGATAGACCATCTTTCTGTATGGTTAGTTTTCCACATACCTGATTAAATGTGCCTCAGGTTTCTGAAATATACAAATCATTCCTACGTTTTAGTTTTGAATGACAGTAAATACATCTAAAATAACCGGCATGCGATGGCTTGCCGTGTTTACCTGTTCTGTGTTCTTTGTTATCCAGATCTAAAAAAAACGAAAAATGACAGTATAAGCACCCTCATCGGTTATTACCAAGTCTGTTGCTCAGTCCTCCACCATAACGAGCTTTCATAACCAGGATTGACAACCCTTAACAATCGCAGCACCAGTGTAAACAAATAGAAAAACTCAGAGAAATTCGGAGTGCTCCTACAACCCTTCTATTCTTTACAAAACAGTCACAGTAAGGAGGCACCCAAGGGATAAAGATGCAGTTTGAAAATATCACAGCTATCACGGACAATAGGGCCAACACATTGGCATATACGAATGATGAAGCAGATCAAATCTACAAACTAATAAAGGAAGCAAGGAACATGGATGCTCACGGGGGGTCCGTCAGCCAACAACTTAGACAACTGGAATACATCACACGTAGACAAGTAAACCAGAGGATGCACGCATCAACCCTCATCCAATATCACAGAGCCAAACGCATACCCAGAGGATTACGACTGTCAATAAAACCTATGCTGTTTAGATTTAACCTCAACACGAAGTTTATGGATAAGTGGTATAGTATCCTAAATAAATGTTCACTGGATTTAATATTACTCATCATAGAAGAATTGGCCAAAACTATACAGGAATTGGAAGATGAAATATACACCTTGAAATCGGAATTGGAAAGCAGAATGGAGGCGGACACATGGAGAATAAATCTTGAGGGCATTAATCTCAAATTAGACGCATACGAAAAGGAACTACAAGAAGGGAAGCTACGCAAGTACAAACGCGACACCATAGATTATAAACTGAATGAGGTTTATACATGGGCTGACATCTATGCCCGCCGTAAGTTTGTACCCACAAAGAGAACAGCACCGGCCCAACACTCCTCTGAAGAAAGTCTGGTCACTGACAAAGAGACATCTATACAAAGAGGACCAGTTCGAGCGACACAAGAAGGAGTTATATTAACAACTGAAAGTAGTCAACATGCCACAACAAGTAGACAAACAGCTTTTTTGTCACAGGACCAGGATCAAGGTCAACCACCTACGATGCAAACCACATCATTAATTACAAGCGCAAAACAAGGAGAGGAAGTGGCAGGCAAAGCTCTACGAAGTGGACGGACAGTAGTCTAATAATAAACATTTCATCTACAACGTTGTCTAAACAACAAATAACAACACTAAATAAAGGTCTAACATTTGTGCCTACCACACCGGCAAATGAATTGGAAACCGAAGGAGCTTTGTTCAGGTTCATGAGATCATTGAAACTCAAGCATTATTTTGGCAATATAGTAGAATCAAGTGATGTCCGGATGGAACACACTGGTAAACAATTCAAGCCGAAAAGCACATTTCAAGCACCAATTTCGCACAAAATGCTAGACACCTTCGAAATCATGGTGAAAAATGATTTAAAGACATTGGATTTCAAGAGGAAAAGATACAATAACTTGACTAATGACGCAAAACTAACCATACAACCTGCTGACAAGGGGGGAGCATTAGTATTAATGGACACCCAGTACTATGAGCACAAAGTCAATGAACATGTCTTAGACCAAGAAACATATCTTCAGTTGACAGCAGATCCCACACCAGCTCTCCAAAGGATGCTACAAGGCATATTGCAAACAGCCAGGACAAATGAAATAGTGGATGATGACACAGTAGCGTTCCTTACAGCTAATAATCCAAGAAGACCACGGATATATATGATCCCCAAGATCCACAAACACCCAACCAACCCACCGTTCAGACCAATAGTGTCAGGATGTGGATCTATATTTGATCCTATTGGACAATACATTGATCACTATTTACAGAAATTTGTTCAACAATGGGGCTCATATATCAGAGATACAACAGACTTCTTGAATAAATTAGCTTGGACAGAGGAAGGTTATCAAGAACATTGGATACTGTGCACAATAGATGTGGTCGCACTCTACACATCAATACCACATGCAGCAGGACTTGAAGCGGTTGAGTGGGCATTGTTAAAACTGGAAAACATAACAACAGACAAAAAGATGCTATTGTTGCAACTAGTGAAATTTTGCCTTCACAATAGTTATTTTATTTGGAAAGACACATTTTTTGCCCAATTGACTGGAACATCCATGGGCTTTGCTGGGGCCCCAGCATACGCTAACACCTTTATGGCTCAATTTGAGTCACAGACTATGATGAGTTGGAATGAATGGACACATGTAAAGTTTTATTGTCGTTTCATAGATGACATTTTTCTAATTTGGGACGACACACAGGCAAAACTAGAACAACTAATAAGAAAGCTGAACCAGGTGGAGACCAGAATACAATTCACTCACAAAATAAATAATGATTCAATAGATTTTCTTGACGTCAGAATCACCAAAAGGGACAATGGATTCAACACTGAATTGTACACAAAACCCACGGATCGAAACAGTGCCCTAATTTATACAAGCTTCCATCCGAGGAGCTTGATCAAAAATGTACCACTATCTCAATTTATCCGCATCAAACAAATATGTTCAAACCTGCAGACATATGAGACCACAGTGCAAAGGCAAGTTCAGAGATATGAGGAAAGAGGATATCCAAAAGCCATATTACAGGAGCAGATAGCAAAAGTGTCCACCATGGACAGAATAACACTGTTACAACCAAGACCAAGGAAACAACAGGACAGGATGGTATTTGTAACAAAATACACCACCCAATCACACAAAATCAAAAACATCATTAACAAAAGATGGGAGTTACTATCCTCAGAACCGGATTTCAAAGGATTGTTCAAGGAATTGCCACTGCATGCGTACACTCGAGGAATGAATCTAAAGGAGAAATTGAAACTTAAACATCAATCAGAAGAAACTTCTACCCACAGAGGAACAATTCGATGTCATAACTGCACGAACTGCAATAATGCAATAATAGGAGATACATGTGTTCACCCAACAACAGGCAAACAGATACGTTTGAGACACACAAGCGATTGCAACACGCAAAACGTGGTTTATGGAATCAAGTGTCCATGTGGAAGAATGTACATAGGAAAGACTGAGAGAAAAGTAAAAGTGCGGATAACGGAACACAAAAGCCGAATCCGGAATAACACCTTGACTTCGCCATTGGTACAACATTGGATCACAGAGAAACACAGCATATCCCAACTCAGATTTCAAATTCTCGAACAAGTACCATTGAAACAAGGCGTGAACAATCATCAGAAACTACTACAACGTGAACTCTTCTGGATAAAATATCTAAACACAATGATACCTGTAGGTCTCAATGACAAGTACGATCTAGCGTGTTATCTGTAGGAATAACTGCACCAGAACCAACAGAGAGACATTTTGCCATAATAGACCAGAGCAACTTATATATTCATCAAGAACAATTACATTTTGTGATTAGGGTAATGTAACTGTTAGACAAAACCAGTGATATCACTATTGAGTAGATCATAAATAAGTTGTAATGGTTGGTATGATGTTCTGATGAACAGTATAATCAGATGCATATAGATTCACTCACCAAGTCCCACTACAGATTTCCGAATGACGCACAGTATAACCTGAGACATATTGATTCACACCCTAAGTCCCACTACAGATTCCGAATGAAGTATTACAAGTGAGAATACACTAGAACTATAAACAGTCCCTAGAGACTCATAGCAGACACATTTGAAGCCAGTGGACAACTGTCCCAGTACCACCTAGCATCATTTTAATGAGTTACTATACACTCTATACACTAGATTCCGTAACAACACCCTGATGTAACACATGGGTTGAATAGGGCAGGGGAACACTTTGGTTGAATAGGGTAGGAGAACTATACCACTATGGCACTGTCAGAATAACATAAGCACTCATTAGCCAAACGTATGAGCCAACAGTTCGATTGTTGATCCAATACAGTCATTAGGAACCATGGCATTATCAGAATGGTGATATTAGTCATCAGTTATACGAATGAGATTAGAGTCTATTTGCTCATTTAGACAACGTGATCATGAATTCGATCCACCAGTGGACTCGGAAACCCTTTCCAAAATGGCCGCCACATATCCAAACTAGCTTAGGACACAGCAAAAGACACTATAAAATAACTAGGAGCCATGGCAACGTTAGAATAACAAGATTATTTAGCAGTTAAACGAATGAGACAGGAGTTTAATTGCACATCCAAACAACGTAATCACGAATCCGATCCACCTATGGACTCGCAAACCCGGTCTAAGATGGCCGCCATATATTTGCACTACCCTAGCCATACGGGCGCATAGTCCGTCATCTAATGAAACTCCGCGAAACTGACGCGGAGTTAAACGGAATTAGCAGATAAACAGGGACCGGAGGACATAGACGCTAGTGCGGAGTGCGGGAATTATTCAGAGCAGACACCACGTTAACCTCAGGTACGACAGGGATATTTATATCAGGACTGAGCAACAGACTTGGTAATAACCGATGAGGGTGCTTATACTGTCATTTTTCGTTTTTTTTAGATCGGGATAACAAAGAACACAGAACAGGTAAACACGGCAAGCCATCGCATGCCGGTTATTTTAGATGTATTTACTGTCATTCAAAACTAAAACGTAGGAATGATTTGTATATTTCAGAAACCTGAGGCACATTTAATCAGGTATGTGGAAAACTAACCATACAGAAAGATGGTCTATCTAAACAGATATATATACTGAAGGTTTTTTTGCCCACTATTTTTTCAGAGATTTGAGACACCAACTTTTAAGGTATGTAAGATAACCTTAGGCAAACTGATAACTCTTACATAAGAGTAGATGACATCATTATATAGTGGTTTGTACTTATGTTTTCAATACAGATATAAGAGCTATACTGAGGGACAGGACTAAGGTCACACATTACCCCAAGAATCAGGTACGCAAACATTACGGTTATACATTCACAACCCCCCACCAGAAATTGACACTCACACCATGTTTTTTCAATTTTCTTTTATAGATACTGCCCCTGATGAAGGCACACACGAGTGCCGAAATGCATTGGGCTCATTCGTAAAATGTTGAACAAAAGTATTATGTTATATGTGCCAAGTATAAATTGATGTACATGGAATATATGTCAATAATGAAATAGTATTGTGTATGATGTTTAAAAAAATGTAACCACGATTCATATGAAAAACAATATGAGTTAAAGAAAAAGAAAAATAAAAGAGTGGAATATAAGACAATAGTGGTTTAGAACATAGTTTGATTTAACAAGATTCCATAAAGCGCCACAGCGCCACGTGAACAGTGCGCGATTGGGTGGTAACTCAACACCACCATAACGAGCTTTCAGAAAATGTGGCAGGGCTTGAGAAAGGGCAAAAGGCTAACTTGGAAGAGAACACAGCTCAATATATTGTGGCAAAACCACACATTTATGAACAGCTAACATCAAAGAAAGATTTTGTACCCAAGGCAGCGGTAACAACATGCCAAAAGTGAGCAACGACAAAAAAATAATTCCTAACTATGCCTCTAATTAATCGGCACCAGCACCAGTGCAGAGAACTGCTTACTGCTGTTTCGCAATTGCTTTTACACCTTTTGCTGTAATCCCTTACTTATTGGTAAGGGTGATGATAATATCTATTTTTCTGGGTACAAACTGGCTATGATTCATGATAACAAATGTATGCAGATTCAGACCCTAAGTTACCCATGGCCCCAGGGAATGTCATTAGGCAGGATGCAGTTCATGAAGCTTGAGCAATAAATATTCCAGCCAGTATAAAACATTCCTTTTATATTTATTGTATTTTAAGTAGCTCACTTGCTAAAGTATCCCAAGTGACACCCACCTTATGTTACTTAATGTAGTAAATGGAGAAAGGTGTGCTAAGACAAGTCACAGAAATAGGCCAAATTCAACTCCATTCAAAAGAAAGAGTAACACCTACAACTTGCTCACTTATAGAAGCACTGACCAAAGACATTCCTTTATTCTTTATAAATGTGTAGAAAAGCTTGCCTTTGGATGTGATTTATCAATCTCCATGAATTTCTTTGCTCTTCTTGTTCTGTCTTCAGAATTCAGGTCTAGGGCTAGGGCGGCTGATACTCAGGTGGTGCACCATGTATGTTTAATTCTGAGTAGCGAAGACATTTGTTTGCTCATCCTACCTTTATCTTTGCCCCTATTGATTATCATTAGATTGTATTTTTAAAGGTCTATGGTTTTGAAACCTTGCAAGCGTGTTTTCTTAGAAACCAAGCTATGTGGCATAATAATTACAAGACCTAGCAAGAGTCACGTTTAAATTTGAGCCTAGCTTTTTGTGTGTCTTCGTTGTGAACATAAAACATCGTTCATCTGGATCAGTGTCTAGCCAAGAACGTACCTTTTTTGAAAGAATTACAATCTCTCCTATGTTGTCAACATTTGATGGACTACTGTGCCACTGTATGCCATGTTGCCTGAAAGTTTGTCTTTCGTTTAAGAATAGTTTTTATTTGCCAGATTTCTGTTTAATTATAAATAGAAATTTTCTGTGAAATGATTGATTGGTCTTTTCTGGTAATTTCTATGGCTTATATGTGTTCTATTACAGTATTTTGTGTTTCCTGTTCAGCATTCAAATTCTTTTTCTGTGACAACCACTTTTCAGAAAATATGTTAAACAATAATAAAAAACAATGGAAGAATGAAATTTTTATTATACAACATAGGCGAGAGGATTCACTTTTAAAGAGAGGGCTTCAAAATAAGTGAGACTACTGGACATTTTGTTTTAAACTTACAGGTTCTACCTCACTTTGTGCAACAAACACTTCGCAATGAGTTAGTCTCTAAGATTTAAGCAAACACTTGAAAGCAAATAACAGTTCTGTTACAATCTGGAATTCGCACTACACCAAACACAAGAAAAGTACATTTAGAGTAATCAATTAACGAGTGGGTCTTACTCCATCATGGACGCCTCTTTGGACTCAAGGATGTGGTCAGTCAAAATCCAAGGCATGGACATGTCAATGGGAAACTGGATCCGCCTTCCCATCGTCAGCTCCAGAAAGAACTCTCTGAACCACAGCTGGGACAGGTCACAGCACTGCTGTAGAGTTTCTTGAACAAATATCAGAACAGCATTACTTTCTTACTTTAGTAAAAGAGAGTACAAAGGACATGTGGGTGTTCTAATGCTTATATGTACAATAATGCATGCATTACACCACATCATACGGAGCAGCTAGAAGTCCAGTAGTGTAAAGCACTTAGGATACCTATGTTGAATCTAACAATGCTTTAATGTAAGAATAACTTAGAAATTAATTCCCTGCAAAAAATAGTGCCAATAGAAGTAAACAGTTATACAAAGAGCTTTAATTGTATTCTTTCACACGTGGCAGGACACTGCAGTGCTTATGACTAACGATGAAGATCCCCTAGAGAAAAAGTAAAGGTTTTTCCTGAATACAATCGTTGTCTTTGAATATTCTCATTCCTTTTAATAACCCCTGGACAACGCCAGAGGATTTACAAGAAACTTCTACAGCCCTGTTGTGATTAATATCAAAAGGAGTAACCCCCACAGGCAAAACATGTTTAAGTCAGATGCACACACATCAGATACTTTCTAGGATCTAGACTATATATCGGGTGGTTTCTAACCTTAGATGAAAATGGCTTAATGGACACCAGAGAGCTTCTTGAAAACATTGGAATGTCCGAGACAAACAATGCAAATAGCTTGATTAAAAATCTGTGCAGCAAAATGGATTGCATATCACTGAGTTGTACATGGCATGCATTTGCTAATGAGGCATCTGTCATGGAGCTCCAGTTATGCTAGGTTGAGTATACATCTATATCTATATCTATATCTATATCTATATATATAAGAATCCTGGTTGCTCACTTGAGCTGAACATCCAAAATACCATAAACACCATTTTCTCATGATTTGTTAAAAAATTCTTCACGATTAGGTAAGTGAAAAATCCAAAGGCTCTGACCACCAGTCAGATAATTCTACTGCACAGCAATAAAAGGAAGCCATCTCAATTCAATTAGAATACAAAGCAAAATTGTAAATAGGAAGACTTGCATGGCACAAACGGAGATACATTTGTTATAAATCGGAATCACCTACTCAGATGCTGCCAAGCACAAGCTTATCCTGAAAAGTGTCACTAACATCTAACAGACCTCCCTCAGTACTACATCTGAATCTAAAAAAAGAGCTAAGAACACATTGAGCAGAAGACAAATGTAATAATGAGCAAGCCTATAAAGTCTTTATTTCTATTTAAAATCTTTGGTCCTAATGAATTCTCGTACCCATCAGTTGTCTTGCTTTATTCCTTGTTTTGTAAAGTAGGAGGGCGGCCAGATAATGTATTATCTTTAAATATACTCAACACTGCCAGTTGGCAGCACAGGATGACCACACAAGATATTCAGATGGCCTGCCAAAGGATAGGGGTATATTCCATATATGTACTGCTCGAGAGAGCTTCTCACATGGGAAAAATAAAACTAATGTCCACCAAAATCTGAAGTACTACCATGTAAAGGTTTCGGAGGATCCACTGTTAGTGACGGAGAATTACTTAAAAGGTACTGAATACTGGGTAAACGCAGAGGTGCGTGTTGGAGCACAGCGGCGCCTCATGGCTTTAAATGTCTCATCACAAAACTAACGGCAAACACCTTACCATCGCCCTTTATGGCATTTTGCAACAAATACCTTCAGCACCTGAGACACCAGGACAGAAACACTGGGAATTGGAGTGGGGGAGACTGCTCACTGCTAAGGAATGGGAAGAGGTGTACCACCGGGTGCCCCTCATGTTGCGGACTGCAGCCAGTATTGAGAAAGCTAAAACAAAATCGACTCATACTTGTACCTTACCCCAGTGAGTCTGCACAAGGGTAATCCCACTGATAGCACGGATCGTTGGTGGCACTGTGGCTCCCCTGGGATACTGGTACATTTGCGTTTGGAATGCCCTAAACTCACACAATACTGGGAGGAAATCCTGAAAGATGGACACACACATCTACACAAAAATACTTCAATTTCCAGCACAAGTCATCCTGGGTCTCCCTAATGTCCTTACTTTCCTGATTAAATCCCGCAGGGGACAACAAATCGGTTTGGCATTGGGGGGCGGCCCTCCAAAACACCCTCGCTCATTGGGGCACAGATGCACTTTCAACTCACCCTGGGTGGCTTTGCCAGCTCTGGTATTTGCTGGGTATGGAGAAGCTCACCTTAACCCTCACCGCTCAGGGACCTTCCTTCAAGGAACTCTGGCTCTTGCATGTGGCTCATTTCTAATAAATTCCAGGAGTTGACTTGCCCCAAATACTTGAAACTCCTGCGAGTGATAGATCTAGACGAACCCACACAGCCCACAAGGGACACCTAGGAGGTCCCCATTAGATTCACTGTGTGCTTTATAGTATAGGAAATTTGTAGAGAGTACCCCTGGGGGTAAAAGGGGGATTACTCTGTTTATAGGATGCAATTCTCGGGGTGCTGCACCGCCTCTTGGTTGGTTTGCTCCCACTATCATGCAATGATAAACTTGCTAATAAAAAGAGTTGAACCATAAAATATATTGAATCTGAAAAGAAAACGACACCCATGACAAGAATGAATTACTGCAACATATGACTCGAAAAAAATCTCCAGAAGATTAACATGAAAGAAAGTTATTTTAGTTCACTGTTAATAAACATACACATACTTTCAAGCTACTAGAATGTGTATTAGCACACTCTAAGGTAAAAGACAGCACTAGTATCAAAAGACACAACATAAAAAAAGACACTACAAAGTGTTAAGGACAGACAAGAAACACAATGTCGGATTTTGCATGTTTCCGATTACAATGATAGAGAAATGCTTTATGGATAGCACACATGCAGATATACAGTGGCATGATTAAAACTCATCCTGAGCTAGAACATTTAGAGCTGTGACATAAGCTTCAGCGGTGGCTCTGTATTTCACTTCCAGTGTTCCTAATTGGCACACACGAAGCAAGCCAGTAAAACAATGGTTCTGCAAAAGTAAGGACCATTCACCCAAGTTTGAGAATTTCGGCTACTATTCTGAACTGAGCCAGACCAAACAATTAAGCACAGTTAGGCTGTCATGTGACATAAACATGTGCTTTGCTTAAATAATAAAGAGCAGCTTCAAAAAGGAACATGCACTTGCCAGTCCAGCGCTCAGATTTGCACATTCCATACATCATACAGTGTATGTCACAGTGAGAATGCAAATGGGAATAGTCCATGCACATAGGAAAGTGAAACCCATGAGCAAAAGAACAGAGGAAGCTTTGGCAATCGGAAACATTCCCCTAACCCTGTTAGAGATGTTAGCACATGCTGGCTGGACACAAATTGGCTGTATCTTACCACTGAAATTTATCAAGTGGGTGTAGAAGAAAGACTCGCGGTGAAATTTCTCTATGTCCAATATGGTGGGCCCCTCAAGGCTACTTCGCATAGTTTTCTTGGAGCCACTTTTGTCAGCAATGAGGGATTCTAACATAGTTCTCACCATGTACAGCTGTATAGTTAACAACACAAAATATTCACACCGGAAAAAGGGTGGGGAGAAAAAAAGGAAAATATACATTGCTCATTAGTCTGAAAACATTTTGTGACATATAATAATTCAAGTGACTGTTCCACTTCAAATATTTCTGTGAAGAATAGGCAATTCTGCTGACTTGGTTCTTCAGAAAAGGACAAAGTTGAGCAGCCAAACCCGAACCAATACTCCCAGGTACTCTTCATCCCACATATGACTGTTCGTTCTCTTCACAGAGGCTGGCAAACAATCCAGTGTCTAGTTTTCTATCCCCAAGGTAGGTTGTGGCAAAGCAAAACCAATGAAGTAACCTTATCACAGAAAGGTAAGATTTGTAGTGAAACAGTACACCACAGTTTCACAATGCGAAGGAATAAATAAGTAATCTCTTACCACCAAAGTTTAAAAGAGGTGGATAGGTGTAGGACTCTCTCAGAAACTTGTGTATCACATGCATTAATTTGTCCATTCCCAGAGACCTAACCTGCTTCAACAGCTCAGGAGAGTTTAAGGACTCTGTCATAGTGCGCACCATGTAGAGCTAAAACCAACAGACGGGAAAAGCAGGGAAAGGGTCCATTAATGGGTACACAAGGGTTAGAGGCAGGTAAAAGGGCGGCAAAAGGTATGACAAGCAGAGATGAATAGCAGGGTAAGCAAGAGGCGAGAGGATGGGGAAAGGTATGAAAAGCAGAGAAAAAACAGAAGTTAGTGCATTACAGAACTAAAAGCCACCACACAAGCATGTAGCAGTACACAGCTGTTCCCATTACCAAAGCATGGTGGTCTACGTTTTCCTGGGCTACAAACAATGCAATCAGCACATTAAAGGCAAGTCAACACTCTCAGATAAATTAGAATTTATAGTGGAGACATTTTATGATAGGTGCTAAACTAAAAAGATAACTACCAAAACGCAAAGATGGACAGAATCACCAAATACAGAATTGTATCAATGTACACCAGCCAGCTACGGTCTTTATGTATACTGATATTTTAAGAGTAGAGACTGGTGGTTAATTCAATAAGCAAAAGATGCACACATCAATAATACCATTAAAAGTTTTAAATTACATTATACTTCCTCTTCCAAGTTTCCTATTAAAGCAAGTTTAGCAGAAAGGTAGAGTATCATGAGTTCATATCAAAAGTTCCCAACAATTAATGGGCATCTATCATGTAGAGAGCATAAGCATTATGATCACAAAAAAAGGATTCCGTTAACATAATAAACCCGGTGACAGAAGGTGTGGAAACACCTCAGAATGGTGACTAAAATGCCAGATTACCAATTCGATATTGTTAAATTGCATGCTAAAAGGTTACTGGAGTTTTTGCATGTTTCTTTACACTATGGCAGCCAATATCTTGCAAAAGCAATTCGCCAAAACTGGTAGGGATGACTAAACAACACATTTTAAAACTAGGTATTGGTCCAGTAGCCCCACAAAGGCGTAGATGTTGGAAAGCATGAATTATGGATAAAGACATTTCTGAAACAACTACAATTTGTTTGAAATCTGCTTTAAATCTTTACACTTGACCCCATCTGAAATACCAGAAATCATACTTATACAAATGTTGGGATGACAAAATCAGGAAATGAGATGGGAAAGATATTCTTTGCCACCCTGCAAGTAAAACTTTGAGGGAGCCGTCAATCCCAAATGCTTAATATTTTATAGTTTTTTTCCTCTTCCCAAGTGCCTCACAGTGGAGTTAATATTTTACACATGAATAACCAAACTTTCCTTGATACTGAATGAGAATTATGCAGAGAATTCTCAAAACGGTTGCAATCATGATCATAAAAACAAGAATACCTGAGTACTAGACGGCCCCACTGCTCGTCTTGGAACTTTGATGTCAAATCCACTTTTAGGGTCTTTTTCTCCCCTTAAAGCTGGATCATTAAACGGTTCCCGTCCTGCTTCCCAGTCGCACACAGTCTTTCTGATAGCTTGAAGTACACTGAAACACAGCAAATAATCCTATTAAGATAAAGGATCACTCAGAACTAAAGGATACAAGACTTTCTAT
This sequence comes from Lissotriton vulgaris, assembly GCF_964263255.1. Taxonomy (NCBI): domain Eukaryota; kingdom Metazoa; phylum Chordata; class Amphibia; order Caudata; family Salamandridae; genus Lissotriton; species Lissotriton vulgaris. Next base: position 425,793,423 of record NC_141696.1, read on the forward strand.
AGAAAAACGAAACAATGCAGAGTTCAACTATTTTAGGTCAAGACAGGAGGCCAGCATTATAAATAAACATTTATTTACACCCGAGCAGAAACTTTTTAAAAGCTTTCAAAACAGAACTAGAACACATCACAATGAAACAGAGAATCCTCGGTCCCATAAACACTTCTTGTCCTCCATATTCCTCCTCTTTGGTTTGTTGATTCTGAGCAGATAATTATCATTAGTTGTGAGTTATACTAATTTAAAGGACGATTTGTTTAAAATTGCACTGTGCTGTAGATAATACCCAATTTATGGGTGATAGTGCTTGTTTTTTAAATGTATTTTGAAAAAGTTTCTGTCTTCTTTTAACCCCTGGTGTGCGGTCGTCGGCCAACGGCTGTCGCGAGCACTACCTCTATAATGCAGCGCACGTCCGTTGGCCGACGAGGCCCCGCCCTCGCAATGGAACGCCCACACCACTGCAGAATTGCTGCCACAGTAAACAGGTTAAAGGTTATTAGCAAACAATATATTTTTTTTTTTTTTACAAAGGAATGAAGTATAAAGTCATTTTAGGTTTAAAATGTGCCGGACTTCTAAAACAAGTAGATAAAATGGTGACCAACTTAAAGGGCCAGTTTATGGTCAATGTTGTGTTTCAAACGCCATGTAGGGGTGCACCTGAGAGCGGTTTGAATGGTCTTGCTCTTCGATTCTAAGATGTCGGACGCGATCAGGCAAAAGGCAGCCATTTTTGCAGGACAACCATATGGAAGCGTCGGACAAGTCTGACACTTCTATCTGTAGAAAATAGAGCTTTCCACACGTCAGTGCATACACATCTGATTTTTCTGGTCAGAATGTTTGTTTTTAAAGGAATTTTGGCATATTTTTTCAACATTTGGCTTTGTTTTGAAAAGAATGTGGCATGCAAAGCATGTTTTCAAAGCAATGAAACACTTCAGTTTAATGTTCGTTGCAGGAAATGGTTCGGAGTGGTGGTTGAGTTAATTACAAGCAGTTTCGACAGGAAGAACACAAAGCCTAGAAAAAAAGGAATACATAATATTATATAGGAAAATAACAAAAATAGTCACAATGACTCAGAAAAGCATTGAAGAGTCAAGCCATGAGTGCATAATTTAAAACAATTATCAGTCAGCAACTACATGATGTAGTTCAGGAAACAGTAAAACAGGTATTAAGTAAACAAGCATTTGCAATGCAATAGGTCTCGCATTTGCGAGAGTTTGAACTTTTGCCATTGTAAATGACAATGCCTTTTAATATGTGTTTTGAAAACCTGCAAGCGGTCCGTAAATACACACTTTGTACTTTGCAGGTTTTCTTAACACATACATAAAAGGCATTGTCATTTACAATGCCATATTGCATGTAAAGGCTTTTCGCAGTGTTTATTCTATAAACAATCACTTCTGTGCAAGAGAAAAATGACAAAAATGGAAATTGAGCAAGAAGTGCAAACAAGCCACATGCACTAGTGTTCAGATTGCACCCCTTTCCCTTCCTCCTCCACCGACACCCAACCACGCAATAGATTGTCTGATACTGGACAAATCATGTTTCCTCGGGCTTACCACCACCACTAGCACAGATACTGAAGCCTTGATTATTGTAAAGCACTCTGATACCCGCAAGGGTCTTGTTCGCGCTATATAAAACTTTATAAATACATTAAAAAAAATAAGATAGGCTCCCTAACTGTGGTGATATTTCCAAAGAGATTATGACTTGCTGTTGGCCTGTCACTGAGCAGAGAACTGCACCCCTTACACTGCGCCCACTACTGCTCTGAGGCGTCTGTGGAACTGTTCAGCAGCTTCCCTGTGCACACTGTACATATAGTATATGGGTACCCGCTCGTTGGTGTAGGTAAAGTGCACCTTTTTAATGTTCTCAACTAGTTTCACGTTGCATAGACTGTTTAATGGCACGTGGGCTTCATAAGTGCCCGGCAATCCAGTGTTATTAAAATAAACTTCGACTGAGAAGAGAGTTTAGGCACAAAAAGTCACGTTATCTGCCCAGGATCACATACCCTTACCAAGCAGGAGAGCAGGGACTAGAGCTCAGGTCGCTCAGTTCCACGGTTGGTGGACAACTTCTTTCAACAGGACAGCAGCACTTCCCAGAGTACGGTCTAGTGTGTGCATCTGCGCTGCCCCCCTTGGAGGGCTGAGGAGTGCCCCAGCCTGCAGTTCAGTGGATAGGGGGACACGCAGTGGCACTTCACAGTCCCGTACTCTATGCAGGGATGATCGGTGCCTAACCCGAGCTAGAGTTTACAGTCTGCAAATGTTCTCCTTGACCATCCCAACACACGCCAACCGAGCCGAACAAACTCCAGAGTCAGAGACCCGAAACCACACCTGTTTATGGTAAGCCAGAGCACTGCGCCCTGGCCGCGGGAGCGCACTGGCAAGGCCCTGGTGGCATGTTTCTGCACGTTTCAAATGGTGCCAACTCGATGCCTTTTACTTGCAGGGAGGAGCGAGAAATTGCTGCGTTTTGGAAATACGTCCAGCTAAGATGGCGGATCTCGCTGGGACGTGCAATATGGAGGGACGTGAATGAAAGGACGGTGATGGAGGTACAGGACTTATGGGGCATCGCTCATCACCGCCGCGCCAACTACACACGGCAGCTTCGTTTGTACTCGCACGCTGGCGGTTCATATTGTCACTTGTGGCTGGTGTGCACTGCACAAGTGCCTACAACACCCATACGCACTGCTCAAAAGTCTCAAGAACCCTGTTACGTGTCCCTCGCACAGCCCCCTCTCCAGTAGTAGGGAGTGTCTGCAGGTACAGGGCTCATGGGGCATCGCTCATCGCCGCCGCCCAAACTGCACCAACTACACACAGCAGCTTTGTTTGTGCGCGCTCGCTGGCGGTTCATATTGTCACTTGTGGCTGGTGTGCACTGCACAAGTGCCGACACCACCCGTAAGCACTGCTCAAAATTCCCAGGAACCCCGTTAAGTGTCCCTTAGTAGTAGGGAGTGCCGGCGCCACTCTTTTTGGGAAAAGTAGCGTTTGTTACTGTAGTGTTTGGATGGCTTAGGGTCCGAGTCACCTGTATAAAACACGTATGTGTCCTTTAAAGTGTAACAGGGGAACGGACGTCTCTCCTTAAAGTACAAGGTTCTCTAGGCCGCAATGCAGGCCCGGGCCCACCGAGCCGTGCCACGGTGCGCGTGCTGCTCGCCCTGAAATAAAGTGGATGCTGTAGGTCTCGTCGGTTCGCCCTTGTTCGCCACAGCCACTCCATTGCTCTGATGCCACCTTCTAAATGCAGCATGATGCACGATGGCTTGACATACCCACCTTTTATCCAAACATGAGCGGGGCACACCTGAAGCCCGTGTCATCCACTCCAGTAGCGGGTGAACAGGCACCACCCTCTGCATGAGTAAGTACAAAGTTCATAGAGCGCGCAAATACCGAGGTCTCTTGGCGCCGTTAGCGGAAGCCTCCGAAAGGGGTTACTGACTCCTTTTAGGTACTGAGCCAGTTTCAACCCTTTCACTTCCTAGTAGGCAATAACGTACTTTTCATACAGCGCCTGCTACTGTAATGTTGCCATTTCTTGGCACTGTAAACAACTTATGCTGCTAGCTTTAGTAGGTGCTTATTACTGCATCGCCGTTGTTTCTTAGCACTGTAAATAAACAATGTTGCAATTACCAATTTCAACACTGCACTACGCGCTTTATCGAGCTCTGCAGGTTGAAAGGATCCGAACCTGTGGCTTGCCACTCACACATTGCACTTAACACAATGCAAGTAAAGTGAAGCAGGCGAGTTGTGGAGACCACCAAATTCAGTGCCACTGCATGAGGAGAGCAGGGCCCTGGCTGGCTGTTGTGCCGAGAGGAGGTGGACGCTGACCCAGGCTGAGGCGCCGCAAGTATACTGCACTGCAGCGTCTACTGACTGCGCCATGGCAAACAAGTAGACGGTGGGACAGGGGCTTTGGTAATGACAGTGAGTGAATAAACAAGCGGGCCATTGCTAAAGCCCCTTTCCCAGCTGCGCACGAGATGGGGAAGTGCTGGGAACAGGCGCCCTCGGAAAGGTGGGAGGGCGGGGGAGGCACTGAAAGGGTGTCAGCGAACACTGGCAACTTGAGATGCCCTAAGGTATGGCTGCTAACGCTGGAAGTTCAAATGGGGGGAACGCAGAGCTCTCGCTAGTACCAGAGGAGCGGGGGGGAAGGAGCGTGGTGAACGCGTACTAGACACTGGCAGGAATGGGCGGAGCAAAGGCGGGACAATGTCCCGCCTTTGCCCAATTGCGTGCCTTATTTGTGTAAAAAAACAAGCTCAAGCCAATGGCCGCGAGCGAAAGCCTGATCACACGCACAAGCGTGTGGTCAGCTTTCAGAACCCCGTACAAGAGGTCTTGCGCTGCACGAGGAGTGCTGTGCACTGCAACGCTAGGCGCGAGACCTAAAAAGGAAACGTAGACGATGAGGAATATTTTTCTAGATCTGATGAGGAGGATCTGAATAGAGGTCCAGTAGGGAAATGTATAAAGAAAATGAAAAATATGGCAGTAATGTCCAAAAAGAAAGGAGTCCAAAGAGGCACAGAAAGAGTTGGTGTCCCAAGTTGCACAAAGAAAAGTCAGTTTAACACAGAGTGAATTTGATCCAAAGGACGGAATAGAAAGGACAGGGGAAACATGCAAAGTGGATAAATATATCCTAGATTTGGATTATAAAGATTGTCTAGAAGAAGAGCTTGATGACAATAACAAAAATAAGTATAAAGAGATAACAGTTATAGATCAATTTGGAGACAAATTATTTTACCGAGGGATATAAGAAACCCAAGGGGTAACGATTGGAGACCCTTAGACTATGTGTCTAATTATATAAAGAACAAAATAAGGAGGCCACTAGAGAATGATTTTTGAAATTATTTTTTTATAGCGCGATCTTGACCCAAATCGGGTATCAGAGCTCTTTACATAGCACCATTGCATTACATGAGGACACAATCATTTTTGTTAGGCACAGGGAGATTAAGTGATTTGCCGAGAATCACATGATGTTCAGCGTCATTGCTGAGACTCGAACCCAGTTCCTCAGATTCGAGGTCAACGACCCTAGCAGTTAGGCCAACTCTTCTCCCCAATGCTGAGAGGAACAATAGGAGGGCAGAGTGCTCTAGTCCGTTGATGAAGGAAAAGTTATCCATATACCTAATCTAGACCCAGAATTAAGAACTTATCTTCTTTGAGATGGGGAGGGACCCAAGAAAGGGTTTAGAGAGATCATTAAAGCAGTGCCAGGACAGGGGTCTGGATATCTGAGTCAACTGGCTAGGATTTTTGACACAGTGGAAGATACTTATAAGGGAATGATTTAAATATACATTAATTCAGAGGATGGTGCCAGCGTGACATTTGTTTCTTAGGCAATGCCAATGCGGGGCATCGGGCTGAAAGACTCAGAACTGTACTAATGCGTATTAACCCTAAATTGGGTGATTTGGCTAGAAAAGTGTCTAGTGAAGAGACCAAGAGATTATTTTTCGGAGATGGAATGGCAAAATCCCTGAGAAAATATGTGCAGACTTTTAAAAGTCTAGATAAAGCTCACTACTCAATGAGTATGTATAGGGAACAGGTTCTATTGGAAGGCAGGAGGAGTGGGCACCCTTTAGCCGAGACAATTATAAGCCTCATAGGTCAGTATATCAGAATAATGGAATGTCAGGATACCAGAGTTATGGGAACTATAAAGGGAACCAAGAGTTACTCAGGTTTTATCCCCATGAGGGAGAGGAAAAAGAGGTCAATCTGGTAGAAGACAAGGACAAAATACTAATCAGGGACAGGGTGAGTACGAGGACTCTTATTGGTTCTATCCCGAAAAAGGTGGGAGAAAGGCTAAGATTTTTTCCAAAATCCATAGAGAGAATTGACAAAAGATCCATGGGTGTTGAAGACAATAGAAGGTTATCAAATAGAGGTTGACTCAGAACCACACCAAATGAAGGAACCAAACTAACTGATTTTTCAAAAAGAGAAAAAAGTGTACAAGAGGAAATTTTACAAATGATAACAAAAGATGAAATAACAAAAACAGGAGAGGAACAGAAATGGTTTGTGAGTACTTGGTTTCTGGTGGAGAAAAAAGAAAGAGGGTTGGAACCTGTGATAAATTTGAGAAATCTAAATCAATTTGTTGCATATCAACACTTCAAATCGAAAGGATACACTTATGAGGGTCAAGCTTAAGAACTTAGATTGGCAGTTGGAAATGGATATCAAGGTTACTTAGTTCACAATTCCGATTGCAAAAGAGAGTCAATGTTATTTACAGTTCAAAAGGAAAGGACATCTATACACATTCCAATGTTTTCTATTTGGGCTGTCAGCAGAACCATGGTGTTTCTTAAAAGTTTTCAGACCAGTAGCGTGGGTTTCCTGAGAGAAAGAGGAGTGACTGTTTATTTAGATGACATGTTGATAATGTATCAAAGTATAGAGGAATTGAAAGAGCAGTGGATGTTGGTGAAGGTTTTTTTTTAGAGACATTGGGGTTTATAATAATTTCAGAGAAATCCATACTAATACCATCGCAATGGTTGGAATTTCTAGGATTTGTGGTAGGCACAGTAACAAGTCAGTTACAGTTACCGGAGAAGAACGTGAAGAAGATAAGGCAAGAAGTGAGATTGTCAGCTTCAGCTTCTCCTTCTTGGACAACAGAGTCAAGAAGAGCAAGAAGCGAAGAAGGAGTTATGGTGTAAGGAAAAATTAGAAGACTGGAACGGAAGTGGACTTTTTGGGATAAAACTAGATTTTATTCTTGAGTCAGATGCAAGCAATTCAAGATAGGGTCCCATATGCTCTGGGCAGGAGACTAGTGGAGTTTGCAATGTAGTAGAACAAGAGGAACACACAACTTGTTTAGAGTTGAGATCAGGTTGTTTGCCCTCCACAGCTTCAGGAATGAGTTGAAGGGAAATTCAATTTTATTGAAGACAGACAACATAACCGCAGTAAAATATATCAACAAAATGGGCGGAAGCAGGTCGAAGAGACTGTCAGATTTAGCAAAGAATATGTGGCAATTTTGCTTGGCATAAGATAGGATTAAAAGCAGAAGATTTACCAGGGATACACAAGGTAGTAGCAGATTAGAATTCGAGAAATTTGACAGACTACAGTTAATAGAAGTTAAGGGAGAATTATTTTCAGAAGATTCGGGAAATAATGGGGCCATTGTGGTGGATATTTTTCCTTCCTGATGGACTTTTCAGATACCACATTATATCAGTTGGAGACCAGATCCGTAAGCAATAGCAGGAGATGCATTTTTGCAAGATTGGAGGAAAATGAAAGGTATGCACTTCACCCATTTCTATGATTCAGAGAGTATTAGTATAGGTGAGGGGGCAGGGGTGTCAAATAGTACTGGTCACACTTTTTTGTAACACAAGCATGGTTTCCAACTACTATCGAAATGGCGATAGAAATCCCATATTTGGTAAGGTCATTCAAAGGTCTTTCACAAGGAGAGAAGAAGGAAGAACATCCTTTAGTAGAGTCAGGTTAACTCAACATTTTAATATGGAGGATATCAGGAGTTCAGGTAAATTTACAAACCTTTCGGGAACTGCTACAAATGAACTCAAAGAGTCATGGTCACCAGGAAGTAGAAAGAGATATAGATGTGCATGGCAAGTATGGTTACGTTGGTGGTGGAAAGAGATTTTGATCTCATGGAAGCAGATGAAGTACAGGTGGCAAATTTCTTGGCGGAACTGTTTGAAAAAGGCTGATCATATACATAATGGAATGGTTATAGATCAGCTATGGCAGCAGGACATTCATTAAAACTAGGAATATCATTGGGTAGGAGCAAATTGATAAGAAGGGTAATTAAAGGGATTAGGTTAAAGAGACCGCCTAGAGAAAAATATCAAAATATTATGGAATGCTGATTTAATATTACAATTATTTGAAATATAGCCAAGCAACAAATAGTAGTAAGGGAAATACCGTGGAAATTGGTAACACTGCGATTAATTTAATTCAAATGGGTTTCAGGTAAAAGGGTGCTAGAAGTGTCAAACTGATTTTTTCAACCAGAAAGAGTAATTTTCCAAATTTGGACAATAACTAAAACTATGTCTGGTTCGGTGTTATACCCAATATTTAACAACTCTACAAATCTGTGTGTGGTTAGATGTATAAAAGAGTATGAAAGTAGAATGGTGGATAAAAGATGGGCTGCATTGGATCAGCTGTTGATTTCTTATGTAAAACAGTTTAAAGCGGTCTCGATTGAACGGAACAACCGCAAGATGGGTAAAGGCTGTAATGAGGTAGGCAGGTGTAGATTTGTCAAAATTCACAGGACATTCCATCAGAGGTGCCATGGCAAGTAAGATTTTTATGACGGGAGGATGTCTGGAAGACATTTTTAAGGCAGCAGATTCGTCTAATGCCGATACATTTAGGAGGTTCTATTTCAGAGCTTTAGAACATGTTTCAAGCTGTGCTTTGAAAATTTTGAACATACGTAATGCTAGCCTTCCGTAGTGTCATAAAATGACGATTCATAAAGGTTTACTGAATAAAGAATTACGATTTTATTACAGAGAAGGAGGTTAGTATTATCCCGCCCACCCCTACCATAAGAAGGAGGTTAGGTGGGTGGGGAACTGAGAAAGAGTTTGCAAAAGAAATTTGAAGAAAATGTAATTCTTTAGAATAAGAGCTTGTTTTACTATAGTAAGCTAATGATTCAACAGGAGTATACTAGATTAATTATCAGAGAAATTAATTTGCTTTATTTTGCAGATAACTAAAGGTGGATAAAGAATATATTGAAGAAAAACAAAAGATTACAAAGAAGAGTCAAACAAAAGAGGAGGAATATGGAACACAATTACAAGTATTTATGGGACTGCAGTTTCTATGTTATACTGTGATGTGTTAAAGTTCTGTTTTGGAAGCTTTTAAAGAGCTTCTGGTCAGAAGGAGTGAATAAATGTTTATGCATAAAGCTAGCTCCATGTCTTTAATAAAATTGTGACTCTTTATTCAGTAAACCATTAAGAATTGTCATTTTACAGTGTTGTTTTTCCGTCCCAATTCTGATGACCGAAAACCTACCAGAACATTTACTACAAAGTAAATAAATAGTACCTGACAATACATCTGACTGGACTCTGGATTTAAACTGCATCATTAATGAAAACGGACTTAAGAGGATGAATCAAAGATATTATGATGCAGAGAATCTCTAGTACCCGAATCAAGCATCAGTGCCCCATAAAAAATACATTTGAGGAAATGTAATTGGACAGAGTCATGGATCCATCTGACCAGATCTATGTGGGAGTGCTGCAGATCCCTCTGTCTATTCAGGACACATTTTTTCAAGCATTGGTAAAGCAGTGATTACCCATTCAACCCATAATTATTAGCAAACTGTGTAGGAGCCTAAAGAGGACATTTGGCAAGAACACAACTCTGCAATACCTCTTTAAAATCTACAATGTTCTTCATGCACGTCAGTTTTGATTGCCATGTGAAACCGCTCTTGATATACTATGTCAATCAGCAGTACTCGTACATACAGTTTTTAACAAAAGGAAACCTGTGGCCACTACAACTAGTGCACCCCAAATGGAAACCCAAGTTATTCCCTTGACTCTTTATGGGTAGCCCATTTAAGCTATCAAGGATTACTTTAGAAGGTGGTACAGGGCTTAGAAATTCAAACAGGCTTGTCACAGTAAATAACACAAAATAAACTGAATGTCCAGTCAGTGAAATTACTTTGAAGAACAAAAGGACTTTACCTCGGGTACATTATAAGGTGCAGGAAAAAATATAGAAAAAATAAATAAATCTAAAGACATGAGCACATCAATGGACTGACAAACAATCCCAAACAGTGTTATAATAGTGGTCCTATGGTGAATGTTAACCAATGGAACGATATTCATGTATCCTCTGAAATCATAGATCTGCCAGGATTACACTAATCTCAGTCAAACAGGCAGCCAGAATAACACCATAAATCTGAATTGCCATAATATCCCTGGCTTTCTCCTTCAATGTCTGCACTACTTTGTTCAAGTCTGGTTCGCTCAGTGGGACTGAACTGGTGGCTGAGAAGCAAACAGAATTGTCTGCAAAGGCAAGTAAACTCAGCAAACCACCACGCAAACTGGAAATGGGTCATCACCCTAATCCCAACAATGTTAAGGATCGCAAAAATAAGTGTGAAATGTTAAACACAGACATAGTCCAAATTTTTTTAATAGGGGACAAAGCACCATTAAAAAGTGTCAATCTTCAGTGCCATGTATTGTGGATTAGCACTGTCAAAGTCAAGATATGTGGATGAGGTACAGTGTGGACTGACTAACTCTACTGGTTCCAGTTCAGAAAAGGAATTTTGAGAATAGGTCCAACCACAAAGGTCTGGTTCGTGGCAAATTTCCTTTTAATACTGATGTGAATCAAACTCTTGGATCAGAAGGCAAGTTTATAACGGTCTCTGGGGCAGTAGGAATAATTCAGGGTAAACCAAAGTTAGCTTTACTCAAAATGGTAACTCTTCATTTAGTTACAAGAAAGTTCATCTAATTGTTCCTCTTTTCACAGGCTTTCATGGAATCAAGTAGCTGGGATAAGGCACATCATAAATGGACAACGTGATTTGGCCTTTCCGGTCAGATGGTATCAGTCACAGAACCATGGTTGCTTAGGGATAGCCAGAAACAGGGGAAGAGGAGTGGGCTTCCGTTGAAAACAGGGTCACCTTACTCTACAAGGAAGGACTGATGGGTTCCTCTCTGAGCCCACAGGGCTATTATGGCATTGGGGAGGGACCCCCTAATAAAGAACAATCAGAGTTATGCCTACTAGGCATAGGAAAACCTGCAAGGAAATCACCATGAGGTGTAAGTTCCATGGGATGTTCCAAAGGGACACTCATGCGTGAAACAAAACCACATATACTTCATGCCATACTCTTATTTCTAGAAATGCATTGGGTGCTAGGACGATTTTTATGGGAAAGGGCCATAAGGCAGCCTTCCCACCAAAAATTGAGTTAATGGCAACAGCTGAACAGCAAACAATTCACCATTAACAGAACATTAACCAGCTGTAATGCTAAATCTGCCACATACAATTTTATGTCCTTCTGGTTGCAGATTTCTGAAATTCAAAGTTGATGTTCATATGTATCCTAATATTCCCTTTCTCTCACAAAGTATCACACTTTGCTCTAACCACGCACAGATGTTTGGGACTTATGTGCAAAAGTAGCCTTCACCCAACTATCGGTGGGCATTGCCTGTACCAAACTACTCAGTTTGTTTGAGAGTCTGTAGACTAATTTGGAAAGTAGGTTTCATCACTTGGCTTAGTCAACTAGTCTTAGATAATTAGCTCACAAGAACCGATGTGGTAGTGACTCTCCCACTCCCTGGTTCTAACAGTAGAATGCAGCAAACTACTGAATCAATGAAAGGCTGTAGTTGATTGAATGATGATCAAGAAATATTAGAACCAGTGACTGGGGGGATGGGGGGGGGGGGGGGGGAGAGGATGGGCAAGTTGCTGTGGTTTATGGTGTCCTAGCGCGGAGACACTCCGATGGAGTAACCAGGCGCTTTACAAGCTTAATAATAATAACAATAGATCGCCATATATATTTATCACTGATTTCTCATATTGTGACACCCAGGTCATCTGGATAGGAATCATCACCAAATTGTATTTTTATTTTACCTATAGTTTAACTTCAGGAGTTAGATAATCAGCTTTGTCAGAGCAATGAAAATCTGTAGATTTGAAATGGTCAAGGGAGTGTGCAGAAAGGAAATGAGAGGAAATTAGCAAAAGCTGTAAACAAATTTAAAAGCAGTGGTCTCCATTATGTTGCTACTTCACTCCAATATCATATAGTGTTGCAAAGCTTACAAAATAAAAAATATTAACATTTATTGCATTGAAAAGGAATGAGACGACAACCAAATCACATAAGATGCAATGCAACATATCAATTGTTTGGCTACAATGGATGCATACCCAAAAGAAAAGGAACACAGTTGCTGGATTAGATGGAGGAGGAAAAACAGCAATCTTTAATAGCACACATTTTCATTTGAATTAAGAAGGAGACCAGCCCCTTTTCTTGTCTTAATTAGGCATCATGACTAGAAGTTATGACTCGTGTGAGAGTTCTGCCTGAGTAGAAAGATCAATGAGCCCTAACTCAAGATAGTGTTGAATATATGCAACCATGACTAAACATCTAATGCATTGTTGCTAAAAGAAGAAAATCTGAAAACATCAAGGGCACCCTGTGGAAAATCAAACAGAGCAATGAACTAAACTTTGCCTAACGACTCAGTCTAATGTTTGGTAAAAAAAAAAAAAGTTAAAAAAAGAGAATAATAACCATATGTTTATCTTCATACAAAATTAAGTATAGACTTTCCAAGCTAATTCTTGATTTTTTCTCCCAGAAGCATGAAGGACATAATACAGGATTTAAACAATGAACCAAGACTTCCTAACGCTTGAACCAAGGGACGGTCTTCCAGTTTTCTCTTTGAATGATGCATACCTTCAGTTAGGAGACTGGCTGCTCACCATAGACAGATATTGGTTCCAAATTAATAAACAGTAAGAATAGGCCCGACAAGGGGGCTCTGATTAAGCGCTGGATTAGAGCTCTACTGGGTATGCAACCGAGTGTGCGAAAACAAACATCTGATTTTTGAGACCTCTGTGAGGGATTGGGATGTGCAGGAGAGGCCATGTACAATGTAAAGGATGAGAAATTTGCTATAAATAAAGATTGCTAATTATTGGTTGGGACTGATATGAGGCGAATGCGCTGCCTGGTCTTTGTTTTGTTGTAATTTGTTTTTATTTCTGCTTCTATTGTCATATAAAGCAGTCAAATGGGGTTTTTCTCCCAAATAATATGGCCTTTCGATGCATTGCCTTCAGACAACATATGATTAAGACTACATTTTGTTCCTTCTCGTTATATACATGTATGGATCAGGGCCTACTGAAGTGCTAACCGCAAACTGTAACAGTGTCACATTCTGCCCCATTGCTTTGTTGGTCAATTCTGATTGACTAAGCAGTGATGGATGTAAGACAGCTGTAAACAGCTGGAAGACATAGCAGCTAAACTGGAGTCTTATTGTATTCAAGTTGTGGGCCATGCCCACTGCTGATTGCCATTGTAACATGCAGTGTATTTATTGTGCTAACTGTTCTAGCTTAGGGAAAAATAAAAACACCTTAAAAAAGGCCCTACAAGATAGAAATATACACACTGACCTCTGAATTACATTTTTCTTCTTCTTTATGGCCTGCCTTAAGGGTTCTCGCAAAGTGACCTGTGCAAAGTCCTGAAGGGCAGCATAGATCGTGTGGCGGATAGCATGGTTGAAAACACTCTCCATCCTTCCCATGAGCACCTGCAGTCCTTTGATCATGGCAATGACCTAGACAAAACGCAGATAATTCAGCAAAAAAATAAAAGATTGATATATCACTGTGGCATACTGTAGATCTCTTGTTCCCATTAATTGCATACATTACCAATGATCAGAATGTATGCACTCTTGTGCATTCATGTTAGTTACTTTCACTGGTTCATAATGTGTAACATGATATTGGTTCATCTGACACTCATGAAATGTATGCTGCAATATGCAGTCAGTATTCCATTTAAAACATAATGAGCTGTATTTAAAAACGAAGTACCCACATTTAGAAAAACACAAATCTCCCAAAAAAGGCAAACCCTTCAGTTTCTAAATAGAAATTAACATTTTCGAGCTCACATTAGCTATACGCTTAGGAACAGATCGATGTTGTAGATAGTAGCCCCTTCTTTTAAGCAGGTAGAATAATGGCATACTGTGTTAGCTTTCAAAACCACACAGGCATGCTTTAAAGCAACCAATTACTGAATCATGCGGAAATGTAGTAGTTTTACATTTCAGAAGTGCATTAACAACTTCAAATTAATGCCCTGGAGATGGATCACTAAGGCGGAAATAACAGCTTCACTTGGTCATTTGCTACATCTACCAAATCTATGTTTGCACCCACAAAAAACGACTCTGCGGTTCTCTTCCTCTCCTCTCTCCAATCAATGCAGCCCTATGGTATTTTCAGCTCTGCTGCAAGTTAACACTACTGCTTATTGTGACAGAGGCAAGGACTACTAAGACCACCAATTGTGATGGAAGTCAAGAAGCCACTTCTGGTACATGCTACTGATAAAGCAGCTAGGGTCCCGGCCAGCATGATAAGTATATGACATTATTCTTCCAGGAAGCATTAGATGAGGTCATACTCTTGCAGAGAGATGATCAGTCAATATTATAAATGCAATAATGATCAAATTATTGTGATCACTACTATGAAGATATCTATTTATATAGTAGTTCTATAACGTGAACCTAGCCAAAAGGCTAAAGAAGCAAAGTAGCAACAAACACAAGCATAAAGTCAATAAGCGATAGGAGACTTTTGGATTGCTGAAAGTGGGTTCCGTCCAATTAATTCCCATGGATTTTTTGCTTTTGACTACCCAGTTTTTTGGCCTTTAAATGTGAATAAGCCTTACAATCTGGGTTTCACTCACTATAAATTCATGGTAAATGGACTGACAATGCTGTAATGTTACGTGAATTTGTAGAGCGTGGCTAATAACATGTGACCGTATCCAGGAGCTGAGTAGGGCAGGCCTCTGGAAGGAGATCATGCCCATTTAATTTGGAAAAGTCATGACTTGAGGTTTCTTTAGAAGTCCATGAGGGAGGGGGCGATTCAGAGGCGTTTCGAAAGGTCGTTCCAGGTCTCGACTGCGAGGTATGAGAAAGAGCGCCCTCCGCTTCTGGTCTTCTTGAAGCAAGGGCGGAGTGCTCTTGCCTAGGAAGCAGATTGAAGGTGTCTGGTGGGTTGGTAAAAGTTGAGGCAGTGGTTGAGGTATGCTGGACTGGTGTTGTGGCGAGCTTTGTTGGCGTGGGTGAGTAGCTTGAACTTTCATCTTTCCTGAACTGAGAACCAGTGGATATTGTTGAGAAGTGGAGAGATGTGGTGATTTTATCGGATATTCAGGATGAGTCTGGCGGCAGCATTCTGGGCTGTTTTGAGTCGGTGTGGGATGCAGGCTGGGATTCCGATGTACAGGGCATTTCCGTAATCAAGTCTACTTGGGATACAAGCCTGCCTGAATGATCGTTCGTCTGGTGCTCAGCAAGATTCACATGAAAATCGTGCGTAGCATTCTGAGGCTGTGGAAGCAGGATGATGATGATGATGATGAGACGCCGTTAATCTGTCTGCAACAGAGAAGTTATTGTCCAGGATGATGACGATGTTATAGGCATGGTCCGCAGGGGTGGTTGGTGGTCAAAGTTTTGAGTGCCATCATAAGGCATCCCAGGGGGAGTGGTTGTTGCAGAACATTAGAACTTTGGTTTTGTCTGTATGAGCTGGAGGCAGTTGTTTTTCATCCAAGCAGGGACGTTGCTCATGTAGTTGGCAAAGTTTGCTTTGTTGGTGCTGGCTGAGACGATAAGGGAGAGGATAGTAAGGGAGAGGATGCTAATCACCGGTGTCCACCTATTAAGATACGGCCAATAGTTACACATTAACATGTGAGCACACATGCGTGTGGGCCGCACATAGGAGACTACTACCTTAGGCAACCTGGTATCTGCGCATTTAGCATGTCACAGAAGCAACCCTTCAGGGACTGCTATTGACCTGTGATAAGCCTTATAATGTGAGGGGGCCTTCGTAGTGTCGATTGTAGCGCTTACTGAAGCTCTGTGGTGCTTGAACTGTATTGCACATTATAGGTGCAATATGCAGTAAAGACAGTTTCTCCCCAGTTAAGCCTACAGGGTCCAGCGAGGTACCAATCTAGGTGTAAACATGCACCCCAAGTGTAGATCCACACCCCTTTACATCATATCAACACTCCTTATGAGACTGTAAGAATTGTCATATTTCTCTGGCTCAGCTCATAATCAGATTTGAGGCTGTTGTTCACCCGACTAGATCGAGTCAATTATTCTGCTATCCAGAAGGAGGATCAAAGGCCTCCCAACACAATAGTGCTATTGGCAGTGCTTGAAATCTAGTCAAGTCAAGTCAAGTCATGGAATTTGTATAGCGCACTACATACCCATAGGGTTTCAAGGCGCTTAGGAAGGGGAGGAGGATTACTTGTCAAATCTGCATCTGTTAATTAGCTTGTCACACTGCACCTGGGCTGAGACAGCCCAGACCCAAAGAAACAAAGAAGAGATCCAGACCACTGGAGCCAAACACAGGAGGGGCTCCATTTTGAGCCCTGAATTTTTTGTGGGAAGGGATAAGGCATCTGTGTCAGGTAGGGGAGGAGCTGAGGCTCTCAGGAAAACTCTTCCTACCAACAACGTGAAGTTGCCATATTGGAATGTCTCACAATGCTGTAGGAGGATTGGGACAGGGATTGAGTGATGATGTGGACCCATAGGATTGGCCAAGGTCTGCCTGGCTTATAGAACTTTCCACTCCCCAACTAAAGAAATCTTGCTGAAGAGCCAGCTGAAGGAACTACAAGGATGGACTAAGAGGCTCCAGCTGACCCTGAGGAATAGGATGGATCGCTCCAGGGACAGCAGCTGGCCCCTTATGCCCCTGAGGAAGAGTTAGGGTAATCGACCTGCTAGGAGACCCTGGAGGGTTCTCCTGAGACTTCTGTGGACTGGTCCTTCTGCTGGGCGACCAAGACAGGAGCAGAAATGCAAGAGCATTTATAACATTTCAATACCTATCTGCCCCCCGCCCACCCCCCCACCCCGCCAAAAAAATACTAATAAATGCTGTGAGACCCAGCTTAGGTTTGGGAAAATTAATTCTACGACCGTTCCTATTAACTGCGAGAAATAAAACAGTTATTGCATGTTAAGTCATCAAAAATATAGATAGTACCACAATATTATTCACGTAAGCAATTGAAAGCTAGCACAAATAACTAGCGGTAGATCCAGCAGCAGGCAGCTGCAGGGCGTCCAGTCAAGAAGAAGATGGCAACTTGAAAGCCCATCTACCTTAAATCTTGTCTCACATACACTCTCCCCTAAAGCCCCTTCCCGGCTGCACCCACCAACCAATGATGGCACTGCTGGGTTTCACAGTCGTTCTTGAAACGCTAACCCCACCCACGTTTACGCCAAAATTAAATTTCAACAGCTTTACCGTTAGTAATACTCCTCCAACCCCGTCGGGCCCGCACCTATCAGTAATACTCTTCCAACCCTGTGGGGCCTCACCTATATCCATCGGGAACATCCATGTGGAGGTCCCTCTGTTTGGGTCGATAGTTTGAACTGGTACTGTGTAGATATCGAATTGCTTATCGACCACCACTAATACACTACTCTGGTGTGCTTTAAACAGAGAGAACTACGTAATAGAAGGTACACAGAGGCTAAATATGTGCAGTGGTTACCACTAATCAAGTACAGTGACCACACTGCAGTAGGTATGAGGAATTGCACTATTGAAATGTGTATTTGTGATGTAGATGGTGTGTGAAAATTGCTAGGTCCACAGGGCAATGTAAGACCAAAAAAGGGAGGAATGGTTATTACCTTAAAGTACAGACATGCAGTGCTTATATTTGTAAACGAATAAGTGCCAGAGCCCAAAGATTTGCTTAGAAGTCTGCGTTTTATACTATCAAAGTTCGGGTGCCTAATACCAAGACTGCTTAGTCTTGATTCCACTGCATGCCTCTGTTATCGACCACCAGACACTCCCTGCCTCTTCATCTCACTTTTTGGGGTTTGTTTTCATGTTGCTTTCTCCCTTTGTTCAAAGATTTTCAGTCTTGCTCTTCCTTCTTGTTTTTTTCTCTCGCTTGCTCTAGGTCAAAGCTTGTTGATGAATAAGTGTCAGTCCCCAAAATGAGTGCCTCTGAGCCCCACATGTAGTCACCAGCTCAAATTATGCACTGAAGACATGATAGAAAATTATGTTAACTTCTGGGAGTGGGGCCAAGCACATAGTATTGCATTTAGCTGATGGTTGTTTCCTCTGGCTTCAGGAGGTATTTCGGCGAGGTTATCGCTTAGTTGCACACTCGGGATTCACCACTGGATCTAGGGGGGCGGGTATCCTAGTTTGGAGTTCCCTCCCCCTGGAATTAGATGATACAGTTCTGGATGACAGGGGACGCTATGCCGCCATCACGGGTTGGTGGGAAGGGAAGACGATCTCCTCACTCTCTGTGTATGTTCCGCCAGGCTTGCAAACAATGACCTTTGCTGATTTGGGGAGAATAGTGTTGGGACTCCCTGAGGGCATTTTTATTATGGGCGGAGATTTCAACTCGGTAGTCTGTGGTAGGGAGGACCGCAGCCCTCCCAGGGATCTTGCGAGATCGCAGTCTTGGTTGGGTAACTTCTTGGAGACACTGGGTCTGGTGGATTGCTGGAGACTGATGCACCCGAGACAGGCACAATACACTTTTCACTCAGGTGCACATGGTAGCCTCGCTAGGCTTGATTATGTTCTCATGCCGGCGGCACAGGCCGTCTCGATGAGGGAGATTAGGCACTTAACCAGGTGTATCTCGGACCACTCCCCACTGTGGCTTTCTATTGATATACAGCTGGGCGCCGAAGGTAGAGTGGCCCGATCAATCCCTGGCATCTTCATAACCCTAAGACCCGGGCTGGCTTGGTCAAGTCTATAGACCATTATTTTGCCGAAAATGTGGGGTCGGTGTCCTCAATCTCACGGTGGGAAGCCTTCAAGATGGTAATCCGTGGTCAGGCACTGTCGTTGATTGCTTGTGCAAAGAAAAGAAAGAATGAGGAGGTGGTACGGCTGGAGGCCAAAATAACTGAGCTGGAGGGAGAATTGAAGTCTAGTATCACGCATGATAAGTTGCACATTCTCAACCTCAAACAACTTGACTATAGGGCCCTGGTGACTGATGACGCTAAAGCTATGAATCGTGAGCAGCAGGGATGGCTGTATGATGTTGGAGACAAAGCGGGGAAGCTGATTGCCTGGTTGGATAGAAAGGAGAGCTTGAGTTGTGTGGTTCCCGTGATTGAGAGAGTGGATGGAGTGAGAGTTGTGGACACTGTGGAGATAGTGGAATGTTGGATTGGATTGGATATGGTTTTTGTATAGCGCGATAGCTACCTGCAGGCATCCCAGCACTTAGCCAAGTACAGGTGTGTGGGCGGGTCAATTTTATCTGCTGAAGAGAAAGGTTTTTAGTTTTTTCCGGAGGTGAAGAAGGTTGGGTTCTGAACGAATAGAGATTGGGAGGGAGTTCCAGAGTCTTGCCGCGTTTGTTGAGAACATTCTTCCTCCACTCCTTTCTCTTTTGAACATGGGTCTGATGACTTGAAAGGTATGAGTCAACCTAAGCTGTCTGTTGGGGTGATAGGGGGTAATCAAGGTATGGTTCAGGATTGCTCCTTTCCTCCAGTAGGCACGGTGGGCAATGCACATGCTTTTAAAATTGATCCTGTCTTTTACCGGCAGCCAGTGGAGGGCTTTTAGTTCAGACTTCACTGATTGGCGGCGGGGAATGCGCAGAAGCGTGCGGGCAGCGCAGTTTTGTATCACCTGGAGTCTTTTCAGGGTTGATTCAGGAGCGCCTAGATGAAGGGCGTTTCCGAAATCCAGCCGGGAGAGAATTAGGCCCTGGACCATGATCTGTCTGGCCTTGTAGGGGAGAAGCAGTAGGATTTTTCGGATGAGTCTTATAATGCCCATGCAGGTGGCAGATAATTTGGTTGCCTGGTGTCCGAAGGATAATGAGCTGTCAAGCTAAATTTCTAAGCTCTTAATGGTGTTCCTGGCTGGGGGTGCTGGGCCTAGATCTGGTGGCCACAGAGACTCAATGGATTTTTGAGGGGAGTTACCCAGTACCATTAGCTCTGTTTTGTCGCTGTTTAGTTTCAGGTAAGACTGACTCATCAAGGTAATGTTTCGCTGAACACTTTCAAAAGGTATATGCACCAGTCTCAGACAGACCGGAAGAAGACTCGCATTTGTTGCTACGAGATATCACACTGCCTTGTCTATCGGATTCTGATAGAGAGCTGATGGATGCAGAGTTTTCCGACGATGAAGTAGCACTCGCCATCCACTCCATCCGCTCCGGAAAAGCTATGGGCCCGAATGGTATCCCCATCGAGCTTTACAAGCTCCGTCCAGACAAAATGGCGCCGTATCTCTGTGGGATGTTTTTGAAGTCGCGAGACGTTGGTTCCCTTCCCCGTGATCAACGACTTGCATCCATTGTTGTGATCCATAAGGAGGGGAAACCTCGGGACCGATGTACGTCTTACAGACCAATTTCACTTTTAAATGCAGAACCTAAAAATTTGGCAAAACTGCTGGCAAACCGACTAATAAAGGTGATCAGCGATTTGATACATCCGGATCAGTCAGGGTTTATTCCGCATCGCAATACCGCATTGAACCTGCATCGTCTTCATGGAGTCCTGGCGAGAGCGGAGTCGCTGCGTGAACCGGCCATCTTGGTCTCCTTGGATGCCACGATGGCCTTCGACACAGTGGAATGGCCATACCTGTGGGCTGCTCTTGCAAAGTTTGGTTTCGGCCCAGGGTTTATTAGCTGGGCTAAACTCCTTTATGAGGAACCACTGGCCCAGGTTGTGGTAAACGGTAGGGTCTCGGAGTCCTTTGTTCTCGGGAGGGGCACGCGCAGGGGTGCCTATTGTCTCCATTGCTCTTCGCCCTTGCCTTGGAACCCCTAGCCGCTTGGCTGCGGTGGGAGCCAACGCTTAACCCTTTCGACGAGCTCGTCATGAGGCACAGTTGAGCTGTGCTGATGACGAGCTGAGCTCGTCATGAACAATGAGGATTCATCAAATGTCAGCACAGGAGGGGAAAATGCACAGCAGCCATGGTGTTAAGGGTATTAGATGGACCCCTGATTTTGAAGATCGAATATCACTCTACGCGGTTGATATTTTGCTGTACCTCACATCCACCCGGAAGTCATTAATAGTATTGTTTGACGTGCTGAACTCATTCGGGAAGAACTCTGGTCTGGTGATTAACTGGACTAAATCCTGTGTTTATGTCCTTACTGGAGATGTACCCCCCCTGCCGCGTGTTTGCCCGATACAGGTATCACAGATTGGTTTTAAATATTTGGGGGATCTTCATCTCACTGTACCCTGCTGTCCGATATGAGGGTAACTTGCTTCCCCCGCTCCGGCGGCTGAAATCCGACGTGGCGGCCTGGTGTGGCCTGCCGTTGTCCCCTCTTGGGAGGGCGGCCCTTTTTAAGATGATGTCTCTGCCATGATTTTTATACGTTAATTTATCAACAGAAAGAGGGGGACCCTGGAGCTTTTTTTTATACGCCCTTCAAAACACACTTGATCTCGTACCGGCGAGTTATTTCCGTGAGGTAGAGAGTTTACAGCGGCAGTTGATATGGGGCGGGCGTCCTCGTAGCGCCCTGGCTAAATTGACATTGCCTTGGTACGATGGGGGCATCGCACTACCGGATATCAGGGGCTATTACTGGGCATCTCAATTGTGCGCAATCAATCACGCAATGTATGGCCCCATGGCAAATCCCGCGTTTGAAATGGATAAGTGGCAGTTGCCGGGTGGAGATTACAACAGGGCGCTCTACGCTAAATCGGTTGGAAGGAAGCTATTGGGACCCACTAAGATTGCCATACGAGTGTGGCATAGTGCGAACGCAGCAATGGGGTGGTCGGATAAATTGACCCGGGCGACCCCACTCTACGTCGCTGAAAGATTGGGTAGCTTATGGAAAACGAAGGGCTTTGAGAAGTGGGATCTCATCGGTATTTGTAGGGTCAGAGATCTTTGGATTAAAGATAAGATTAAGACCTTTGAGGAGCTACAGTTGGAATATGAGCTTAGTGACAAGGAGTTTTTTCGCTATATGCAAATCCGCCATGCGCTGCGCTCGGTTTTTCCGGCCGGGGTCACGATTCCAGAATCTTCCCCTCTCGAAGATCGGGTGCTGGACGGACTTATTCCGGACAGCACCATTTCTTTGATATATAAAAAACTAATTAACGACCGTACGGATTTCCTTGTGCAGCTCCGGGAGGCTTGGACCAGGCATTTCAACCCCTAACCTTGCGCCGATACCATCACTTATTGCTCCGGCTCTTATCGAGTCATCCATTCGGGTCCTATACCTAAACACCCGCTCAATGGTTAAGCACCAAGTCGACATCTTACATCTACTTATGTCCGAAAGTCCCGATGTCTTATTGCTATCAGAGACTTGGCTTACCGACGACTCTCTCCCAGACATCTTGGCCATGCTACCCCCCGACTATTTCTTGCTGAACACCAATCGATCAAGGGGTCGCATTGGGGGAGGGGTGGCGGCGGTAATCCGTAAGGATCTTAAGATCATTGCCTCGGCGGCCATGACCTTGCCGGAAGTAGATACCTTGGTCCTTAGTCTGGGGACTGAGGTAGGTGCAGTCACTTTTGTGCTACTATACCGTCCCCCCCACTCCATGCCATCTTTCCCTTCATCCTTTATCGACCAGCTGACCAATATTGCTACCTGCTCCCCCCGTATTGTCATCATTGGGGACTTTAATTACTGGTTCCAGCACGAGGACGCCGGCCCACATGCCTCCGAACTGTTCGAGGGTCTCTCGAGCCTGAATTTCACCCAACTAGTCAGGTCTGCCACCCATAAGGGTGGCCATATCCTCGACCATATTTGGACTCATGGAGTCACGTTCTCTCGCCCACTTATTACACCTTGTGTGTGGTCAGACCACTCTCTGATCGACACCACATTCTCGGCGGCTGGTCAGATCAAGGTCCCCCCACGGGAGGGTGGCACGGCCCGCAAGTGGAAGGCTGTCGACCCCTCCAAACTATTGGATCATCTGTCCCAAACGTATCCCCTGCCACCCAATGACACTGGCACCGACGAGCTTTGTGGGCTTGTGGAAGACTGGCTCACCACAGCCAGTGACATCTTTGCCCCCCTCACTAAGTTTCCCCAATCCCGGCACAGTCATTCCCACAAATGGTTCACCCCCCACTTAAAAGCTCTCCATTTAGAACTTCGCCAGTTTGAGCGCAAGTGGAGGAGGGACTACTGCTCCCCAAGCAGAGATGCCTATGTGGCTGCACGCAATAGGTATAAACTCGCCATCTTGGCTGCCAAAAAAACCTATGCCTCTGGCAAAATTCTATCTGCCCCCTGCCAGTCTAAGGAAATCTTTAAGGTGCTTAATGAATTCACTTCCGACCCCAGGACGCTCCCTACTCAGGCCCCTACACAGGAAGCATGTAATACCCTTAGCTCCTTTTTTATCGAAAAAATCGTATTAATCAAGGACACCATCCCCGTCACATCTCCTGGCGCTGGATCTGTTTCCCCTCCTCACAACTCTTCCTATTTCACACAATTTCCCCTTCTAGACTCTACATCTCTGGCCACTCTTGCTACCCGCATTAAGTCGGGATCTCCAGATGACTGTTGCCCCCCCTCCATACTCCGGGACATCTGCCATTCTCTACCCGACTGCATTCTCCCCCTGTTAAACTCCTCTCTTTCTTCCGGTATGGTGCCGGGCTCCTTCAAGGAGGCCGTGCTGGTGCCCCTCCTGAAGAAGCCGGGGGCCGACCCCGCCGTCCCGGCAAACTACCGCCCTATCTCTCTCTTACCTTTCTTCTCAAAGATCCTGGAAGCCCACGTCACCACCTGTCTCTCACAGTTTATCGAGAGTTCCAACTTCCTCGAGGCCAACCAGGCAGGCTTCAGACCCGGCCACTCTACGGAGACAGTGATCTTGGCCGTGCTGGACGCCCTGAGAGACGGTGTTGACAAGGCTGTTCCCCAGGCCCTGGTATTACTAGATCTGTCAGCCGCCTTCGACACGGTGGACCACAACATCCTTCTCCACTGTGTCGAACAGGCTGGCATCCAGGGCCTGGCGCTGGCCTGGGTCAGATCTTTTCTGACCGGCAGGTCCCAGACCCTTAGCCTGGGCGCCTTCAGGGCTCCCAGAGAGCACTCGCTCTGCGGGGTCCCCCAGGGTTCCTCTTTGTCCCCTCTTCTTTTCAATCTCTATCTTCGCCCCCTTCTTTTTTCTTTGAGGCAGTGGGACGTCACCGTGTTTAATTACGCGGACGACCTGCAACTCATCTTTTCTCTTAACTCCCCCTCTGCTATCCCCAACTTTCAGGCAGTTATGTCCCACATTCTCCAGTGGATGGGCCATAATCAGTTAAAGCTGAACCCCGGAAAGACGGAGCTCCTCCTTCCCGGTAGGAGCGCCACCTTCTGGGGGCCTCAATTCTGGCCGGCGGATCTGGGCCCCTCTCCCACTCCCGTAGCCTCAGTGAAGAGCCTGGGGGTCACTATCGATTCCGCCTTATCCCTAGGGCCGCAGGTAGGGACCGTGGTCTCGTCCTGTATCTACCAACTGCGCAGGATCAGGAAAGTGGCATACCTCTTTACACCCGATGCCCTCCTGCAGGTTATCATGGCCCTTGTCCTCTCCCGCCTAGATTTTTCTAACTCGATCTACCGCGGTCTGCCCAAAACATCGACGGCTAGACTGCAAGTGGTCCAAAATCATGCGGCGAGATTGGCCTTAGGGATTCCGAAGTGGCAATCCGCCAGGCCCCTTCTTGTCAAACTCCACTGGCTCCCTGTCATCTCTAGGGCAGCCTTTAAGATCGGCTGCCTTATTTTTAAGTCATTAGTTGGCCCCTGTCCTGCTTTCATTAAATCCCTCATCAGACCCTATTGCCCATCCCGCAACCTGAGATCCTCTCACCTCCATTTCTTGACTGTTTCTTCCTACAAGCTTTGTAGATCTGGAGGCCGGAGATTTGCTTACCTGGCCCCCAAGCTTTGGAATTCTTTCCCCCTCTCTCTTAAAACTTCTAACTCTCTAACCCTTTTTCGTAGGTCTTTAAAAACTTGGCTCTTCCCCCAATCTGGTTAGTCTTTCTGTCCCCTCTACTTCCAACCAGCGCCAGGAAACCCATGGTGTCAGTGCGCTCTATAAGCACCCCTTACGATACGATACGATACGATACGATGGGCTGGAATTGGATGATGAGGATTGGCAGGCTGCGATATCCTCTCCTAAAGAGGTCACGATCCCTGCCTGTCTCCGGCTGGTGCAACTCAAGATCCTACACCGGATTTATAGAACGAGCCCCCGACTACTCCGTATGGGTTATTCTGTGGATGGATTGTGTAAGCGTGGGTGTGATTCAATGGGTACTTTCCTTCATATCATATGGGAATGCCCGGAAGTGGTTGTGTTTTGGAACCGTGTACATGCAGTTATGGAAGAGGTTACAGGAGTTTAGTTGCTGCCCGATGCCCGGCGTTGCCTTCTGAATGTCTGGGAACCGAATGATTACAATGTTGCACAGACTCAATGGGCTACCTTTGGGAACATGATAGCTAAGAGGGACATAGCACTATTGTGGGGGTCCCAAAGAGCACCCACAGTCACAGCTTGGAAGGAAAACATGGACTGGTGCATGTTTCGGGAAAAAACGGTGTATGTCGCTCGTGGCAGACCGAGGAAATGAGGTAACATTTGGGACCAGTGGAATTCATACCGGGGGGGAGTTGTGTACTCCCCCTTTCGTAGATAGTCCGGAAATGTCGCAGTCTCCCTAGCCGAGCATTCCTTGTACTGTTTAGGTCTTCGCAGACACGGTAGTCTACTTCCTCTCTGCTCTACCCGCCCCTTCTCTTTCCTTCATTTAATATTGAAACGTAAATTGTCTTATGGCGTGGTTTCTTTCCCCCCATGGAGCAGACACCCATCGACATTGCTTATCTTGCCTTGTTTATTTATTGTTTATAATTAGATTTATATATAAATAAAATACAAAACCTTAATTTCATCCTGTGTGTATATCCTATGACTAATACGAACTGTATGC
Organism: Lissotriton vulgaris; assembly: GCF_964263255.1. Lineage (NCBI taxonomy): Eukaryota > Metazoa > Chordata > Amphibia > Caudata > Salamandridae > Lissotriton > Lissotriton vulgaris. Next base: position 425,819,435 of record NC_141696.1, read on the forward strand.
TGAATCGCTGCCGAACCCCTGGGTTGTCGGCTGAAGAGCTGTGTTCTACAATATCATATTTATGTCCAACTTAATTGGCGGCCGGCCTCTGTGGTTGTAGGCCCATGCATGTACTGTTGCTGAAATGAACAATAAAGGTTTAAAAAAAAGAGAATGGCACTATAGTAATTTCTTGTTGTATATTTCTGACACAAAGCTAGGAGGCAAGATAGTGCCCACTGAAAAAAATATCATAAGCGAAGTATTACAACATTGCATTTGCAACCAATATATTCTCTACAGTTACCCAAAAACAAAAACAGTGAAACTAATAACTCACCTCTACAAGTGCAAACTTCTCTTCACTGTCATAGTTGTACCTTGTCGCTCTTTCATACTCCTCTGCATTGTCTGGGCAGTCCTTGTTTGAGTACTTGTCAGTAGGATGAACCAACTTCCAAGAATACTATTTACAAGAAAAAAAAGGAAATCATTTTAAAACAGAATGAAAAATGATACACACAATTGTTTAATGTATATGAGACTTAGAAAAAAAGTTGATCAATTAGAGTTTAGAAGACAATATCTGAAGACAGCGACCTAGTGACAAAAGCGAAGCATGTAACAATTTAAGGATATTTCAAGTTTAGTATTAAAAGCAGATTCAATGCAACCATCTTGTGCTGGAGTGTTTTTCCAGAGATTGATTCTTCAGAAACAGGACCAATAACTGGCACTAAACCATTCACCCTCGATTGGCATGCTGTTAAAAATGGGATTTTTGTCAGGCTAGGGCATGTGCCAAAGCCCGGCAGAAACCACCACTCTAGTCAGGATAAGGGAGTTACACTCCTAAAATAACCCCTGCTCACTCCCTTGGTAGCTTGCCACGAGCAGTCAGACTTATCTTGGAGGCAGTTTGTAAAGCATTTTCCCATAACCAACAGTAATACAGTGTAAGCACTGCAAAAGGACACCACATCAGTTTAGAAAAATATCCAATACTTTTATATACTTAAGACAAGACCAAAAACGATAAAAATCCACAATACAGTACTTCAAAATCTTCATTTATCAAAATATGCTTTAAAGGGGGGGGCGTGGCTAGCAGCCAACGATGGCGGCCGCAGCTTAGAGAGGCTCCCGGGACGAGGCGGCTTCCCACTGAAATCCGTCATCTTTATCCTGATTTTCGAGGTGCTTAAAAGGGTGGATCGACCCAGAGACCGTGCAGCACCCGATGGTCCAATCTCACGGCGGCGAAGACCCTGAAATAGCGCGCCATCGCTTGGCTGAGATCGGCGAGAGGTGGGGCCTAGCACTCTCCTGGAGGCAGCGGAGTTGCGTATACTTGGGACCCGGCCGGAAATAAACTTTTGGCGGCGGGGGTTGGCCGGATGTACCGGTGTCCGGGACGCACTGCCAGAACAACCCGCAAACATCCTCCGGCTGCCCGGGGATACAAGCGGGGCCCCGAGGCGGCCAGTGGCGGTAGATATTCGTGTGACCACGCCTGGAGGCGCCGTTGGACAGTGCCGGGTCTTGGACCCGCCATCTTGGGCGTTGGCTACACATCGTGCCCCGGGCTCTTCCAGCAACCATGCCCGCGGAGCTGCCCGCCATGGCGGAGCGATAAAGACCTGTGGTCTTGGAGACCTCCCAGGTGGCTACTACTGAAACTGTCAACTACTGTGACCACCCACAGACGACGGCAGGATAACGCAGCACCGGTCCTCCTTGATTTGATCGCGGACTAACGCTGGTCCGAGAAGACCGCCAGATCAAAGCCATGTCCAACAGAGGCCCCAGGAATAGCACTACTCAGGCCAAATTGGGCAAATTCGCCTACGAGAGACAAACTCCTCCCCAAGATCAGCGCAAGAATGCGGGGAAAACGTCGGAGTCCGAGGGGGCGAAGGGGGCCACACTAGCGGACGTTCTGGCGGCGCTGGCTCAGGTGCAGGCAACGGTAGGAGCGACAGCCACGGAGGTCACCCTGATACGGGCGGACCTCCAGAAAATGAATGAAAGGGTAAAACAGGTGGAGGTTGTCACTAAATCATTAGTCGAAGACGTGTCTGAGTTACAAACGGCGATGGAACGGCTACAAACTGATAACAAACTACTCAGAGAAAAGTTGGATGACCAAGAAGGGCGCTCCCGGCGCAATAACGTTCGAATTTTAGGAGTGCCGGAATCTGAAGACAAGGGCGCCATGGACCTATATGTGGAAGAAATAATTAAAACCCGACTCCAGCCCAAAGGCCTCTCAAACTTTTTTCAGTGGAGCGGGCCAATAGAGTGTCGGGGGGCAAACCAAAGACAGGTGGTCCGCCTCGACCTATACTGGCAAGACTTTTCAATTTCAGAGACCGCGACGCCATCTTGCAGGCCGCAAGGGTGGCGCCGCCGATCCAAATACAGAACTCGAGAATCGCCTTCTTCCCAGACTACACGGCAGAGGTCTCTAGAAAGCGCAGAACATTCCTGGAGGTAAAAAAAACTTTGAGGGAAAAGGAACTGCCGTATTCGATGCTTTTTCCGGCCCGGCTGCGAGTGGTGGCGGACAATAAAGTATGGTTTTTCGATTCTCCAGAAGCGGCCCGGGACTGGCTTGAGGGGTGGCATACTGTGGACTGGCAGCGGAGGTGACACAGGTCTAACCAGGATCGCAGAGGCAACAGCAGAACTGGCTCACAGACGTCAGGGCGTGGAGGAGCGGAAGGCTCTCCGTCCCGTGGTTTCGCAGGGGCCGGCGGTGAAGAATGAATCCCATACTCCAATTCTTATGGACAGGGCAATCGCTGACCATTCACACACTGTTTTATAGCTGCAGTTGGACACTGGCACGAACACCCCAACGGCACGCAGGGATGCCGCCGCTCGGGGAGACGCTCTCCCCCCTACATGCAAGTACTCTGGTTACGGGATGGGTTAAGCACTCTGCTCAGTTGGGGGGGCGGGCAGTTGAAAGTCCGTTAGGCAGGGTAGCAGGGAGGGGGATTGGGGAGGGGGTTGTATTGTTACAGTTAGGAATGTATATATGCAGTCGAGGACAATGTTTGAATTTCTGTATGAGTCAATGCAAGATGGGTGGGATGGACAACGATCATAAACCCCGTGATGTCCCTCAGCCCTTCGCTATGCGCCGGCATAGCCACCATACCTGATCCGCTTCTTGGCCAATACACCATGAATCCCATAGTACCTAATGGCTGATAATTCTGTCCCGGTAAGGGTGGTAGTGGACCCTGAGTCACAGTGCCCCTCCTTACGTTTACTGTCTTGGAACGTGAGAGGTCTTGGGGACAAGGTCAAAAGAGAGTTGGTGCTGACTGCAATTAAAAGACAAAAACCCACCATAGCACTACTGCAAGAAACTCATCTGGTAGGGGGGGGGCTACCAAGGCCTTGGATAGACGAGGCTATAAAATGTTGGTCCACTCTGAGTTCACATCCGGTTCCAGGGGGACCGGTATCCTGATACAGAATAACACGTTTCATCCCCTTACTGACTAAGACTGATGACCAGGGCTGCTTCGCGGCCTTGCAGGGGCAATGGGAAGGGAAACTTTTTAATTTGGTCTCAGTATATATCCCACCGGCATTGCACTCGGTTCACCTCCCAAAATTAGGTGACTTCCTTCTGACTCTCCCCGAGGGCGAGATCATCCTGAGGGGGACTTTAATGCAGTTCTGGACACACGACTTGATAGATACCCCACACCGGTTCGTGCGGGTGGGGTCCCCTACCTCCAGCGGTTTGTAACGGCCATGGGACTGACTGACATCTGGAGACATCTGCACCCTGGTACGAAACAATACACTTTTCACTCCGCTGTGCACGGCAGTCTCTCTCGCATTGACCACTTCCTGACGCTGGGAGAAGGCCTCCAACATATAGACGCAATGGCAATTCATCCTCGAGGGATTTCAGATCACTCGCCACTCATGCTAACACTTTCTTCTCAGGCACGATCGCGCAAACGCATTTACCCCATTCACGCTACCTACTTTAAGGTTCCACAGGTTCGCAAGGCCCTTAAGAAAACAACAAAGCAATACTTCCAGGAAAACGTACACTCAGTGCGTTCCCCCGAGACACTTTGGGAAGCCTATAAAACGGTCCTGCGGGGACAAGCCATAAACTCCATCACGGGTCATAAAAGACAGTTGTCACAGGAGTTAGTTAATCTGGAGGTGGCTTTACAGGAACGGACCGCAGCCCATGAACAACACCCCTCTCCATCAACCCTTCACGCACTTACCCTTCAACAACAACTATACAACGATCACCTGCGCATCCAAGTACAAGGGCACATAACCGACACTCGAAATAGAATCTACGAGGTGGGTGAAAAAGCCGGGAAAATGTTGGCATGGCTTGATAAACGGGAGGGTAATTCCAGGGGGATCCAACGCTTGAAAGACGACCAAGGGGCGGTACACACCGACCCAAGACATATCTCGGAACTACTCGCGACCTATTTTGAACGGGTGTACACCCCGGAATGTGTGATCACACCTGAGACGGCCAAAGATATCCTAGCTCCGATTGAGGTCCAAACATTGTCACCGGAAGCATCACATGAGCTGGAAGCGGACATCACCGCCGATGAAATCCAACTGGCGATTCAGGCACTAAACCCGGGCAAAGCAATGGGACCTAATGGCATACCCATTGAATGGTACCAAGCAGTGCCCGGAACCCTCCGTGAACATCTACTGGGAATGTTTAGGGAATGTCTAGAGAAGGGTTCCCTTCCGCCGGACCAGCGAGTGGCGACCATTGTAACTATTCCTAAACCGGGCAAACCACCGGATGAGTGTTCCTCTTATCGCCCCATATCCTTGCTAAATGCCGAAGTTAAGATTTTGGCTAAACTCCTAGCGACCAGAATCCTACCCCATCTGTCGTCGATTATACACCCGGATCAATCCGGATTTATGCCACACAGAAATACAGCGTTGAATCTGCGAAGGCTGCACGGCGTGCTGGCTAGAGCAGATTCTATCAGCGCACCAGCGGTGATTTTAGCACTTGACGCTAAGATGGCATTTGATCTGGTGGAATGGGCGTATCTTTTTGAGGCACTGAAGAAATTGGGATTCGGGCCCCGTTTTATTGCGTGGGTCAAACTATTATACACTGACCCGGTGGCACACGTGGTAGCTAATGGACATATCTCGCGCACGTTCCCGCTGAGGAGGGGCACGCGGCAGGGTTGTCCCTTGTCACCCCTGCTGTTCGCTATCTCCTTGGAACCCCTTGCGACCCTCATAAGGACCTCGCCTCTCCTCAAGGGCATATCATGGAGTGAGGGATGGGAGGACCGACTGTCTTTATATGCAGACGATATGTTGATTTATTTAACAGACCCCGAATGCGGGGTGCCGGATTTATTGCAGATTTGTGACACACACGGCAGCGTTTCCGGCTTTACGCTGAATTGGAATAAGTCGGAACTGTATGTATTGCAGGTGCAGGCCCCGAACCTTGGCGAGGCTTGCCCACTAGCGATAGCGGGCTCGTCGTTCAAATATCTGGGCATTCAAGTCACTAGGGACCCAACGGAATTCATGGATAAGAATTTGAAGCCTCACCTGGATAGACTTAAACGAGATGTTACGTTCTGGTCGGGTCTTCCGTTAACACTCCTGGGTAGAGCTGCACTCTATAAAATGATGGCGCTGCCACGTTTTTTATATGTCCTCGAAAATACACCCTATCCTGTGGCCCCTAGGTTTTTCCAAAAAGTGGCAGCGCTGGTTTCTAACCTTCTATGGGGGAACCTCCCTGCACGCATTGCACAATCCAAGCTGCACAGAGGCTGGTACGACGGTGGCATCGCATTACCTAACTTACGACTGTACTACTGGGCAGCACATCTTAAGCCGATCAACCAGTGGATTCACGCACCTCAAACTGAGCCAGCATTCCAGTCGGACAGGGCGCAACTGGGCACGAACAGCCTGTTGGGCCCATTATATGATCACTGTAAAGTTCGCGCCTTACTGGGGCCCACTAGACTGACAGTACAGATGTGGCATACAGCAACAGCAGCGCTGGGTTGGAAGGGGAAGATCACCAAAATGACCCCGCTATGGGATTCTCTGGTGTTGGGCAACATGAGAAACAGTAAGGGCTTTGCACACTGGGACACTATAAGGATTTCCACGGTGGGTGATCTCTGGGAGAGGAACGGGGTGGTACCCTTTAACCGGCTAAAAGAATTATATGACCTTGGTGACAGGGAACTTTATAGGTACATCCAGATACAACATGCATTGCTCGCAGCCCTACCCCCGACACAACACTGCCTGAGTCCTCTCCGTTAGAGGACCGCCTCCTCATTGATTTTATGATGGAAAGGGCAACATCACTCACATACCAGAAATTGCTCAATAACTTCCCAGACCCGACACTCCTATTAAAGGCGAAATGGGAGGGTGACACTAGCGAAATGGACAAGCATGAGTGGAATGAGGCGCTTGGGTCCCCTAAAGAAGTAGGCATCTCGGCCCGACTGCGGCTAGTACAACTCAAGATACTACACAGAGTTTACTACACCAGGACCATGCTACACCGCATCCACAGGATACCACATCCTTACTGCCTTCGTGGGTGTGGGGAGGGAGGAACATTTTTTCACACCATATGGGAATGCTCCAAGATTCGGGAATACTGGAAAGAGATACTCCGCACAATCTCGCAATCGTTGGACCTGTCGGTGTTGCCTGACCCAAGGAGGTGCTTGCTAAACGTATGGGAGCCTACTGACCTCTCCAGATATGAACAGCTCTGGGTCACAGTAGGATTAATTGTGGCAAAACGAGACATCGCACAGCGCTGGGGTGTGGCAGAAGTGCCGACCAAGTCACAATGGTGTCTAAATATGGACAGGGTGATGATAACGGAAAGGGCAGTATATTCTAACCTGGCCTGCCCGGGGAAGTGGAATAAGATTTGGACGAAATGGAATGTGTACAGGGGGGAAATTTGTGACCCTTTGCTGGAAGATGATCAAGATGTCTCCGATGAGGAAGAGGAAGAGGGGTAAAGCTAAGTGAGAATTGTTGGGAGAAGGGAAGCCGAGGTTACTGCACGGGATCTCCTATTTGAATTACTAAGTGGGTAGGCAGGGGGTGGATGTAATGGTGAGATTGGTGGGAAGTGATCGAGTAAATGGACATGGGACTAGAGTAGGCCTCTCACAAGAGGTACTTGTAAATCAGACTGTGTTGATTCAAGCAAGATCGTAATACTATTCCTAACGTTTGAAGTTGAATGTTGTTGTTTTTAAAAAAAAAAGTAAAATCAAAAACCTCTTCCAGCGTCGATACAGATCTCTGAGATGCACCTTTCCTTCGCAGCGGCCTTATGTGGATTTATACAGAGACTGAAGGTTTCAATGGCTATTTTGAAATGCTGCATTTTGAATCACGAACTGTGTTAGCGGCCGGCCCGCAGGGTTGTAGGCATTCCGCTGTGTAATATACAGGTACAATAAAGGTTTTTATATAAAATAAAAAAAAAAACAGGATATCTACACAAACACTGTACCAATATTTCTTTCAGAAGAAACTGCATTTGAACAACTATTGTTGTATACATAATTCAGTGATCAAATAAACAAAATTAATTACACCCAAAAAAAAAAAAATATATGCTTTAAAAATAGTTCCTTGTTGTCGATAGCTCCGTCCGGGGCTATCACGGCGTTGTGAGCAAACAAATCCAAACAGTTCTGGCTGACCGCGGCGTCGCTGGCCAGCTATGGTGCCGGGAAGACCAGCAAACAGTACCTTTTAGAAATGCAGGGCATCGGCGACCTCTTGTTGAGCTTCGGTGAAGGAGTCGTCGGGGCTCTCGAAGTCACAGGCGTTGCAGGTCGATCTCCACTCTGATGGAGACAGGAGCGCAGGCGTCGGATGCTGCAGTATGAAGTGCAACGGTGCGGTGCCCTCAGGTCGGGGTGCGAACAGCAGCGGCATCAGATGGCGTCGTCGGTGAGACCAGGGTCACGGTGCGAGATGAAGGTGTTGCTCGTCACGGTGCTGGCAGGTCACGGTGCTCGCAGCGACATCGTCGTTGTTGCAGCGCAGTTGTCGGCTGACAAACTGGAGTCAATGGTGCCGGCAGGCCAAGGCTGCGGTGCGGGATGAGGGCGATGAGTTGTGTAACTTTACGAGCGGTGCCCTTGAACCACAGTGCAAGCAGCGGCGTCAACATCTGCGTGGAGCGTCATCATTGGAGATACCAAAGCGTCAAAGTGAAGCAAGGCGGTGCGGTGCCCACAGGTCGGGGTGCAAGCAGCGGCTCGGTGGTGACGTCAACAGGCGTCGTTGGTGAGACCAGAAATGCGGTGTGGCGGTGCCCTCTGCGGCGCCAAAGCTTCGTCATGATGCAAAGCGGTGCCCACAGGTCACGGTGCAAGCAGCGGCTTGTTGGCAGCAGGTGTCAGCCGTGAGACCAGAGTCACGATGTGGCATTACAGCGGTGCCCTCTGCAGTGACTTCAGGACACTGAGTTGGCTGCGGCGTCGTAGACGTCGTAGGGTTGCTTATCTTCTGTTGCAGCACAAAACACATAGTCCCCAGTGGTGAGGGCAGAAGAGGTTGAAGTCTTTGTTGTTCCTGAGACTTCTTGAACAGGGGGCAAGCTCTACCTCAAGCTCTTGGAGAAACTCACAAAGTAGATTGCAGAAAGTTCAGTCCAGTCCTTTCACTGCCCAAGACAGAAGAAGCCACAGCAGGCCAACAGAGCTAAGCACACAGCAAAGTGGCAGTCCCTCCTCACAGCTTCTCCAGCTCTTCTTCTTGGCAGCCGAGTTCTAAAGTTCAGGGGTCTGGACCCCAGTATTTGTATCCAAAAATCCTTTGACCTTCTAGGCAGAGGGTGTCTGTATTTGAAATTGAATGTAAAAATATTTGTATAGCGCACGTTTACCTAGCGTTTTCATGGCGCTGTGAGGTCAATTCAATTTCAAGTGCAGGCACAGAGTTGGATCAAGATCAGAAGGCCTGTGAGAACAGAAAAGTTTTCAGTCTCCCACGAAACTCCATGTTAGATGCTGATGTTCGAATGGAAAGGGGTAAGGAGTTCCAAAAGGACGGGGCGAGAACAGAAAACTTACAGCCTCCTGTCCTGCTTTTCTTAAATCGGGGTAGCACTAGAAGAGATAGGGTAAAGGAGCGTAATTGCCTACTACGAATGTAATAGTGAATGTTAGATTTGATAAAAGCTGGAGCTGTCCCGGCAAGAGCCTGGAAAGTCAGGCATCCAAGCTTGAACAGGGCTCTTTCTTTTATAGGGAGCCAATGTAAGGAACAAAGAAACGGGGTAATGTGCTGAGATCTAGGTAAACTAAGAACCAAGCGGGCAGCTTGGTTCTGCACTAGCTGGAGCCGGCGAAGGGCATAACTGGGAATGCCATTGTACAGTGCGTTACCATAGTAAAGGCGAGAGAGAACAATCGCCCTGACAATAAGTTTAAGGGCTGAAAAAGAGAAAAAACGTGAAATCTTGCAAATAGTACGCAACGCAATAAAACAAGAAGAGACCACCGTGCTAACGTGCGAGTGAAGAGTAAGGTGTTGATTAAGAGTGATCCCCAAGGTTTTGACAGAAGAAGAGGGAAGAGGAGGGGAACCAAACGAAGAAGGCCAAAAAGCAGAAGACCAAGGATTAAGTTTACCACCAGTCAGGACGAGTTCAGTCTTATCAGGGTTGAGTTTCAGATGGTTAGAATTCATCCAATCCCTGATAAAAACCATCACTGACTGGAAGTTATGAATGGAGTAAGGTGAATTTGACAAAGTAAAAATAAACTGGAGGTCATCAGCGTAATTAAACACTGTGACCTCCATCCGCTGTAAAGCAAAAATAAGTGGGAAAATGTACAAGTTGAAGAAAAGAGGGGAAAGAGAAGAGCCCTGGGGGACACCACATTGTACTTTATGAGCCATAGAGGAAAAGTCTGCCAAATGGACGGCTTGGGTGCGATCACCAAGAAATGAGGTCACCCAAGCCAGGGCGGAACCCCCGATGCCTGCCGCCTCGACACGGGAAAGAAGGATGGTATGATCAACCGTGTCGAAAGCCGCAGACAAATCGAGGAGAATCAATGCTTGTGGAAGATTGGAATCGAGCCCCTCTCTAAGTGTGTCCATAACGGACACCACCACCTTTTCGGTGGAATGAAGGGGGCGGAAACCCGCTTGGGAGGGGGCAAGAAACCCACTGGACTCAATAAAGGAACTAAGATTGATGGTGATATGCCGCTCCAAAACCTTAGCCAGGTAGGAGAGGAGGGAGATGGAACGATAGTTTGCCAATACTGTAGGATCTGCGCCACGCTTTTTTAAAATGGGAACAATCGTGGCTGACTTGTGAGGAGAAGGGACAGTTCCTGTTTTCAGGGACTCATTAAGGAAGGTAAGGGGAGGGAGAGGACAACTCCGGAAGATGTCACACATAATGTAAGCCGGGCAGACATCTGCAGGTGAACCAGATTTAACACTAAGGAGAATAGAAAGAAAAGTCTCCTCAGATAACAGAGTTAATTGGTCAAAATGACAAGAGTTATTCGGCGGGACAATGTCAGAGAATGATGTAGAGGGGGGAGGGATATTGGACTTGATGTCTTCAATATTACTGATGAAGATATCGTTCAGGGAATCACACAGCTTTTGGGAGGGAACCGGTTTGGCGGTTGTTCTGTCCGAGGAGGCCAATTCGAACACTGTAGCAAAGATTTCCCTTGGTTTGTTCTCCGCCTGGAGAATCTTGCCTGAAAAATAAGATGTTTTTGCCTTAAGAATAGTTTACTTACTTGCATCCGATGGTCGCCTGATTTCGAGGACCGTATATCACTTTATGCCGATGATATATTGTTGTACCTTACCTCTCCTCGTAAGTCGTTGGGTGTCCTGTTTGATGTGCTACGCTCTTTTGGGAGGAATTCCGGTCTGGTCATTAATTGGGCCAAGTCCTGTAAATCTACCCCCATTGTATGCTTCGGAAGCGCTAGGTGGCCTGTGGACGTCGAAGGGTTTTGACAGATGGGATCTCATCGGTATCAGCAGGGTGGGCGACCTCTGGGCCAAGGGCACAGTTAAGACCTTCGAGGCACTCCAGCGAGAATATAAACTGAGTGACAGGGAATATTTCCGGTATCTCCAAGTCAGCCATGCGCTTACCTCGGTTTTCCCTGCTGACACCTCTATCCCGGAGGCCTCCCCTCTTGAGGATAGAGTGCTTGATGGATACGTCCCTGACAGCACTATATCTCTCATTTATAAGAAACTCATCAACGATCGCTCGGATCTCCTTCTGCAACTGCGGACTGTTTGGACCAGTGACGGGTTAGAACTGGACGATGAAGACTGGCAGGCGGCGATATCCTCCCCTAAGGAGGTGGCGATTCCGGCACGTCTTAGGCTGGTGCAACTCAAAATACTGCATCGGGTATATGTGAAGGGCCCACGATTGATACATATGGGTTTCTCTTTGGATGGATTGTGTAGACGCGGATGCTGTGCGCTGGCTACCTTTTTACATATCCTCTGGGAATGTCCGGAGGTGGCGACGTTTTGGCTCAGAGTGCATGCGGTTATGGGTGAAGTGACGGGGGTTGTGTTGTTGCCTGAGGCCAGACGTTGTCTATTGAATGTCTGGGAGCCCAATGACTGTACTGTTGCTCAAACTCAATGGGTTACATTGGGTAATATGGTTGCTAAACAGGACATAGCCCAGTTATGGGGTTCCCCAAGGCCACCGACGCTCCTAAAGTGGAAAGAAAATATGGACTGGTCCATGTTCAGAGAGAAAGTTGTGTATGTTTCCCGCGGCAGACCCAAGAAATGGGGTAGGATCTGGGGTCAATGGAACGCATACCGTGGAGAGATTTGCAACCCCCATTCACCGACCTTCTGGATCCGCTTCTTCTCCCTTGACCGTGCGTTCCCTGTACTCAGTTCTTGTTGACTACACTGTATTGGTTTGCTACTGGGTCTTCCCCCACCTCCCCCGAGATTTCTCCTCCTTTCATTGAGAAACGTCTTTCACCCGTCTCCCACTGCCATAAGGGAAGGCCAGTTTATATACAGCAATGCCTTGATCTCTTTTTTGTTTGTGGTTTTATTTAAATAAAAGATCAAATGTGAAACCTTTCACTGATCCTAGCTATACCACCTGCTTTTACATAATCATGAAACATCGCTGCTGTACCCCCGGGTTGTCGGCTGATGAGCTGTGTATTTTGATGTTGATGTGTTTGACTGACCAGCCTCCGTGGTTGTAGGTCTGTAACTGTCTTTTTCTCTACATAATAAAGGTTTTCAAAAAAAAAAAAAAAGAATAGCTTACTTGTACTCCGCCTGGATAAGAGTTATACAAGATTTTAGAGGTCTCACTATAGGTACGTCTCCAGGTGCACTCTGCTTGGCGAGCCGCCAGTTTTTTCTCTTTAAGCTCCTGGTTAAACCACTTGTTCGCATAGTGAGTGTGCTTCACCTAAACACGCCTAAGGGGGGCCACCTGATCACATGTCCTAGACAGCCATTTATTAATGGCCTCAACTTGAGATGAAATAGAGAGGTTGTCCATGGCTGGGCTAGAAGTTGAGAGAGAGGAGCACAAAGATGGAATGTCAACGTTACCCCAATTACGCGCCCAGGTGTTCTTTGGAAAAGGTGGCTTCTGAGCTGACCTCAAATCCAGGGAGAAAGAGATCAAGTAGTGGTCAGACCACAAACAGGGAGTAACAATAGGGACAGAAATAGGGATATTAAGGGACCAGATTTGGTCAAGGGTATGACCCTGAACATGAGTAGGGGTATGAACGTGTGAGATGAAATTTAAGCTGCCAAGCAGTTCGGTGATATCTCTAGAGGATGCGTTTTCCGCTGAATCAGAGGGCCAGAAGTTAAAGTCCCCAAGCACCAGAACCGATGAATGGCTTACTGCGAGTGTAGCTAATAATTCCTGAAAAGCTGGGAGAAAATGGGACATGGGTTGGGGTGGACGATACATCAGAACACAGGTAATAGGGATTTTGAAAGACACAGAGCGGGCAACCAGAAAATCAACCTCTAAAATCGAGGGAAAAGAAAGTAGTTGGAACTGAATGCCAGAGCGGACAATCATGCCACCCCTCCTCCTACTTTGCCAAAGGGCCGGTCTGCTCGCAAAGCATAGTATGAGGTGGGCAGAGCAACCAATAAGCTAGGCAGGGATTTAGGGCGAAGCCAAGTTTCCGTTAGGAACATTAGGTCCGGTTTGTAGGTGTCCAAAAAAATAAACAGGTCTGACTGATGTTTAACAGCCGATCGGGTATTTAACAAGAAGGCCGAAATAGTCGGGGTAGTAATCCCTGAAGGGAAAAGTGAGGTTATAGTGACAGTGTTTGGGGTGGCCACGGAGGGAGGGGAAGTGGATGGTAGCAACAAAGAGGGTATATTAAAAGGAAGGGAAGGCAAGAGTGGAACTCTAGCGATGCCCATGTCACAGACATGACCCTGAATTGCAGGATCTAAGTTCCAAGGACCTTGATAAGCGCAAAGTTGGTCAGCCGAGTAGGAACAAAAATAGGCATAATGCCGTGCCCCTTGCCCCGTCTGGCCGCGGACGGGCGCAGACGGGCTTACCTTAGGCACACTTTCGGCACGCAAAAGGCGTGCCCGCTGCGCTCGTCCGCTGCGCTTCCGATAACACATGCGTGCTTTATAGGGAGCAGCCTCGGGCCGCTAGACCGCTGCCTGCGATGTGCGCGTCCTTCAGGCTACTACTAAGATGGCGCCCGCTCTTCAGCTGACCGGCACAGGAAGCCGCGCTGAAGGAGCTGCCCTCCACGCGATCGGCACTAGGAGCCGCGCGGGACTGGGGCAGAGGAGGCCAAGACAGTAAGTAATTGCAAGCAGATTACAATGCAACAATACAGTTTATAATGAAACGAAGCAGCAGAGAGCTGACTGCTTTCAGCAAAGTTGAAAACAAATGAGGAGTAGTTTAAAATGGTCAGCAGTATTGATCACTGCAGATTAAAAAGTATTACTAGCCAACAATGCTGCTTCAAAATCGTAGAGCCCCCAATGAGCCCCAGGAGCTGCCACCACCTGTATGACTCACCAGGAACCGTGCGCTATCTGCCGCGTTGTAGGGAGCAGCCTCGGGCTGCTAGACCGCTGCCTGCGCTGTGCTCGCCCTTCAGGCTACTACTATGATGGCGCCTGCTCTTCAGCTGACCGGCACAGGAAGCCGCACTGAAGGAGCTGCCCTCCAAGCGATCGGCACTAGGAACCGCGCGGGACAGGGGCAGAGAAGGCCAAGACAGTAAGTAATTGCAAGCAGATTACAATGCAACAATACAGTTTAAAATGAAACGAAGCAGCAGAGAGCTGACTGCTTTCAGCAAAGTTGAAAACAAATGAGGAGTAGTTTAAAATGGGTAGCAGTATCGATCACTGCAGATTAAAAAGTATTACTAGCCAACAATGCTGCTTCAAAATCGTAGAGCCCCCAATGAGCCCCAGGAGCTGCCACCACCTGTATGACTCACCAGGAACCCATCGCTATCTGTCGCTTTGTAGGGAGCAGCCTCGGGCCGCTAGACCGCTGCCTGCGATGTGCGCGCCCTTCAGGCTACTACTAAGATGGCGCCTGCTCTTCAGCTGACCGGCACAGGAAGCCGCGCTGATGGAGCTGTCCTCCACGCGAACCAGTTCCGCCTTCTCTGGTCTGATTTCCCGGCAGGGGGTGGAGACAGCATTGTCAGAGGCAGACCAGGCCTTTTGAGGTGCGAGAAAATCTCCTCCCTCTTCCCCCATCGCAGCCCAGGTCTATTCAGCCCTTTTCTGACCTACCTAGACTATCGGGAGCCACCCTTGCTTCCTAGCCATCTGTCGTCCAAAACCCAGACAGGCAATCCACATTCCAGCAGAGGCACACGGGATGACTGAGCAAGAAAATACATACTTCCTAAAAGAAAAATGCTAATTTCAGTATGCAGCTGTTCTTGGCATGTAGAGCTGCAGAGTTACACACTGTTGCATAGATCGTCATCTAGTTGGGCCCGGACGTTTGCACTTGTTTTTGTCCTGAAAACCCGGAAGTCACGAGATAGGGGACTCCTCCTTTGGATCATATTGCGCATGGGCATTGGCTCCATCCTTAGATTGTTTTTCGCCAGCAGGGAAATGATGGAGCTTTGAAAGAAACAGGAAGGATGCCCATGTAAGCTGTATCTAAGATAATACTGGAACAGATAAAGGTAGCCGGGGAGGCGGATGGGCGTGTGTAACTCTGCAGCTCTACATGCCAAGAACAGATGCATACTGGTAAGTAGCATTTTCCGTTCGAGGCATCCGAGCTGCAGATTACACACTATGGCATAGATTATATAGCAGTACCCCCTCTTAGCAGCGACCACCAGTATCCATTGCAGTAGTTTGAAATAGTGTTTTGAGTACAGCCTGGCTCACAGTAGCTTGTTGTTTAGTTTGCACATCTACACAGTAGTGTTTTGTGAACGTGTGCGGTGTAGACCATGTAGATGCTCTGCAGATATCATCTAAGGGAATGTTCCCTAAAAATGCCATTGAAGCCTCTATCTTTCTAGTAGAGTTGGCTTTAGGAGGAACAGATAACGTATGTTAAGCTTTGTGGTAGCAAATTTGTATGCATTTGACAATCCAACCAGCTATCCCAGATTTTGATATGGGGTTGCCTTTGTGTGGTGGTGAGAAAGACACGAAAAGTTGTTTGGTCTTACGAAAGGGTTGTATTCTCTCAATGTAGTAAAGCAATGCTCTTTTGACATCTAAGGTATGAAGAGCTATTTCTGCGACTGTTCGTGGTTGCGAAAAAAATACGGGCAGTTCCACAGATTGATTGAGGTGGAAGGGAAAAATAACTTTAGGAATTTAGAATTAGTTCAGAGAACAACCTTATTATGATGCACCTGCAGAAAAGGTTCCTGAATGGTTAGTGCTTGTAGTTCACTAACTCTTTGTAGAGAAGTAATAGCTACGAGGAAAGCAACTTTCCATGCTAAGAATTGTAGCTGACATTTATGTTAAGGTTCAAAGAGAGGTCCAATTAGCCATGTGAGAATAATGTTTAAATTCCACACAGGTGAAGGTGGTGCTCTGGGAGGAATTATTCTTTTGAGGCCTTCCATAAAGGCTTTTATGGCAGGTACTCTGAAAAGTGATTGATGCTTGTAGATATGCTTCCATGGCAGCAAGATGCAGTCTAATAGACGTGTAGGCTAAGTTACATCTTTGGAGGTGTAGTAAGTAGCCTATGATGTGTTGGATAGACACATCTAGGGGACTGTTGCTGTTGTTATGACAATATATTACAAAACGTTTCCACTTGGCTGCATAGCATGCCCTAGTGGTGGGACGTCTAGCTTCTTAAATGACGTTCATACAGTCAGGGGGAAGGTTAAGGTAACCGAATTCTAGGACCTCAGGAGCCAAATAGCAAGGTTGAGCTGAGCTGGGTTTGGGTGTCTGATCTCTCCATGGTTCTGGGTTAAGAGGCGTGGAGATAGATATAGCTTTGGAGCGGTACTACGGAAAGCTGTAGCAATGTGGTGTACCACAGTTGTCTGGCCCAAGTTGGAGCAACTAGAATGAGAGTTAGGGAATGTTGCTGTAGTTTGCGCACCACTAGTGGAATGGGTGGGAGAGGCGGAAAAGCGTACACAAATCTACTTGACCAGTTCATCCATATCGCATTGCCTTTGGGAAGTGAGTGTGGATATCTGGCGGCGAAGCTTGGGCATTGCCGTTTTCATGTGTGGCGAAGAGGTCTATCTGAGGTTGTCCCCACATCTGAAAACGGTTGGAGAACTTGTGGGTGAAGTTCCCACTCGTGGATCTGTTGTGTTTGATGGCTCAACAGATCGGCTATGGTGTTTTGTACCGTGCGGACTAAGACAGCCTAGCCTGATATTTGCTTTTGGAATGCTTTTAAGGCTAGGAATATGGCTAGTAACTCCAGGTTGTTGATGTGGAGTAACTTTTGTTGTGGTGGCCACCTGACCTGCATGGTGTGTTGCAGTAGGTGAGCTCCCCCCGCCGGAGAGCGATGCGTCCGATGTCAAGACTATCTGAGGAACTGGCTCTAGGAACGGTCGCCCTTTGGAAAGGTTTTTGGTGTTCCACCATTGCAGAGAGTGGCGAGTCCGACCGTCCACCAACACTAGATCTGTTAACCGACCTTGAGCCTGGTTCCATTGGCGTGCTAAGCACTCTTGAAGGAGACGCATCTGGAGCCTTGCATGAGGCACTATGAATATGCAAGAGGCCATCATGCCTATGAGTTGCATGAACACTCGAGCTGGAAGAGAGTGTTAAGGTTGAAATTTTGTAAGAAGAGTTTGCATGTTTGCTATTCTGACAGGAGAGGGGTAAGCTAGAGATTTTGAGGTGTTTATTGTGGCTCTGAGGTATTGTTGTGTGTTGGACAGGTGCAGATGGGACTTGGTGTGGTTTACTGTGAACCACAGATCGTGGAGTAATTGGATAGTGGCATGAGTGTGTTGTACACACTGGCTGTATTAGCTGGCTTTTATGAGCCAGTCGTCGAGATATGGGAAGACGTGAATGTAAGTGTGCTGCCACTATCGCTAAGCACTTGATAAACACTTGTGGTGCTGTTGTGACTACGAATGGGAGTACTGTGAGCTGATAGTGCTGACCGTCCACTACAAAGCAGAGATACTTCTGTGAGCGGTGGGAATGGGAATGTGGAAATAGGCGTCCTTGAGATCTAGGGTAGCAAGAAGTTGTTTTGTGAAAGAAGAGGAAGGACCAGCTGGAGTGTGACCATATGGAAGTGGTCTGATTGGATGTATAGATTTAGGGGTCTGAGGTCTAGAATAGGCCTTAGAGAGCCGTCCTTCTTTGGGATAAGAAAGTACAGGGAGTAAACTCCCTTGTTTTGTTGGTGCAGGGGAACTGGTTCTATTGCACTTTTTTGTAAGAGGGATATTATCTCCTGCTTTAGCAGTAACAAATGTTCTTGTGACATTGGACGCTGTTTGGGTGGTACGTTTGGGGGGGTAGATGTTAGTTCGAGACAGTAACCCGATTGAATTATTTGTAGCACCCTCCTGTCTGATGTGATGTTGGTCCAGACAGGAAGGAATTGTTGCAGTCTTCCCCCGGCTGGAGTGGAATGGTGTGGGGAAAGCGGAGGGAAGTCACTGGGTAGGGGTGGAGGCAGAGCATGAGTTGGTAGTTTACCCTCTGCCTTTGTTATTGTTACCCCTGTGACCACCTCTTTGGTAGCCTCTAGTGAAGGTGGATTGGGTAGGGGTTTTGTAAGAAGTGGAGAGGCTATCTGAGGAGTAGCCTCTGGTGGTGCTTCTGTATGATGAGCGACGAAAGGAGCGTCTGGGAGCTTGCGACTGCAAGGTTCCCCTAGATTTAGCTGTGTCGGTATCCTCTTTCATTTCTCAAGTGATACGTCTACATTAGGGCCAAATAGGTGTTGCTCATCGAATGGTTTATTGAGGATGGAACTCTGGACTTCAGGTTTGGAACCTGAAATGCGTAGCCATACATGCCTACGCAAAAGGACACTGGTGTTAATTGCCCTTAAAGCAGTATCTGCCGCATCTAGGGCACAACGAATGGAGGTATTGGTGATAGTTTCAAATCTTGTATGAGTTCATTGGCCCTAACCAATACATGTTTGGACCGAAAGTGACGCTGTTTTAATTTATCTCAGTTTGCAGAAGAGGAAACCCCAGACATACCATTCCCAATATGTTGGTGAAGTGTATTAGAACGCATGTACGGTAACCCATTAATTTTTACAAGCTGTTGATGTGCCTAGTTATTGAGTGAAGTTGGGATTTATTGGCAAGACCTGGCTCTGTGTGTGTCAGGTAGGACTTGACCCAGAAAAAGAGTAATCGGATACAGCCTGTGTGTCATCGTAGGGGCCTGGAACTAATTTACAAAGTCTTGGTTGTGAATGGCATCCAGCTTTGCCCTGGAATCCGCTTTTGGCAGGTCTTTGGACTGTGCGCTCGCGCTCAAGCTGTGTGCCTGCGCTACACGCTACAGCTCTGCTTAAAATGGTTGGCTGGGGTTTGAAGCTTACTTCTCCCCTCGCTCTCATTTGGCGGCTATCAACCTCCCCCAGTAATACAGACGCTCCCTCCTAATACGCAACATTCCTCCATGGACGTCCAGTAAGCCGCCTTCTTTACAGACCAGCATCACCCACCAAAAGTGATATTTCACCCGTCGCCTAAAGCCCTAAACGTGCCAACCCTCATAAGCATTGGCCCTCACCCTCATTTGAGAGCCACGTGGGTGATAGGTGTGTTTAACAACCTAGAGCTGTGCGTTAAAGCTACTCTGTGGAATTAATTTCAGGAACAACAGCAAGAAATTTGCCCTTTGCACTGTACACGCGTTCGTTGTTGCAGTGTGTATTAAAGCATTGGAACCATGTCTCTCGAAACACGTGCCTTGAATATTCGCTCATGGGCATGGGACAGTGGCAGAAGATGTTAGAAACTCAACCCATGCTGCTGTTGCCAAATTACAAAAACAAGCGTTGAGAACAAAAATACTCCAGTGAAAGTAAAAACAAATGTTGGAGGGGATGTGGCCTAAAGACCAAAGCTGCAGATTTTGGAACTGGGGAACTAGGTTGGAGTCACAGCGCCGGCTCAACATCCTGACCAAATCACTTAATTTCCCCGTGCCAACCAAAAATGAAGTGTAATATAACTAGTGCTCATGTAAAGCACTCCAATGCCTACTGGTCGTGTTCGGGCTATAAAAACCTGCAACAAAAAAAGTTGCAAATTAGTAGTACTTTACAATGAGACTTTCAGTAACAGAGAATGCTCTGCCGGAGAAAGCTGGTTTCGCCTGGGTCATACATCGATGAGCAGGCATTTCTAGAGGCTGATATCACTGAAGGAGAACTTTAAGCACTGTCAAGAAGACGTAGTACATCTCTCACTGATGAGAGTTCACTACTAGGGAAAGCTGACAAAAGATGAGACCCTTAAGAACTGATGTGTGCTTATTCTGGCCCTGAACCCTCGAGCACTGAGAAGGCACTCTGCTGGAGACCTCCATTTCAGAGAACACCGCCACTTCTAGAGGAAAGGAAAGCTCTTGGACCAGGAAGATTCACAGGGTGTGGCACAGTCCTGGAACTTGAAGTGCCGAGAAGATGCTGCTGGAAAAAAGGAGCTCTGCTGTATATAGCAATAGGAAGACACTTGTGGAGGAAAGGCACCCTGTTTGAACTCTGTAGCACAGAGGAGGTATGTCCGGAGGAAGTGCACGCTGCTGGTGCCCCCTGTAGCTCTGAGAAGACACTCATATAAAACAAGCATTACAGGCCTCGCTTTCAGGGAGCTGTCAAAGGAAAAAGAGAAAGTAAACGGAGGCCATAGAAACACAAGCGCAGGCCCGTCATGGGACGGACAGAAGATGTGCACGCAGGGGCTGCCTTTACTGGCAGTGAAAACAAAAGTCCACAGAGTATCACGCCCAGTAAAGGGGCCAATCCTCGCGTGCACATTTTCTCTCTCAGTTTGTCTCCCTGCGTGCACGCTGGAATCGTATCGATTCCAAAAGGACTCTTATGGCAGAGCAGTGCATGCGCTGCTTTCGCCTGGCCGAGACATAAAAAGGTTAGCATATTGACTCAAGGACCCTCACCCACCAAGGTGGCATTCTTCATCATTGTACCATACGCCACGTTGGGCACCAATCAGGCTCCACAAGGGGACTAATTTATGGAGATTTTTTTGTTTTACGTAGTTTATATGAGGACATTAAGCTCCATGGTCCTTTGGTATGCCAGGCAAAATACCTCTTCCTGTAGGAGCATGCTTATCCGAGGTGATCCTGAGGACAGAGGGAATTGAAGAAGGAAACATCTCCTGAAAAGAGAGAGTATAGCCAAGCTCTATTATCTGCAAGACCCAGCGATCTGTCAGATAGTTCTCCAACTTGGCATGCGAAAAGCCACCCTCCCTCCTACGGGGCATCCGTACTCCTTTGGAAGTAAGCTTAATGGTTTCTTGGGTGGAGTAGGGGACGGGGAGGAGAAGCAGGAAGAAGGATGTTGCTGGCCATGGAGACCCCTAGATCCACTGTGCTCTGGTGCAACAACTGGTTCATCTGCATTATAGGCTGTGAGGGCTGATGCTGTTGAAAAGGCACTTCCCTGGAGAACCCATGAAGATGGTGGTGCGCTCGATGAAATTGGTGAATGGGGGAAGCCACCCCCAGGAAATAAACTGTAGTCCACCCTTCTTGGAACCATTCAAGTGCTAATCTTCCTTCTCGCCAACCAGTTGGGAGATGTTGAATGGCATAACCATAAGGTTAGCCTGGACATTCCCTGATAATCCAGAGTAATGTCTCCAAGCAAGCCAGAGGATTGCAAAAGAGGAGTCCACCAAAAATGCCACTGAGTCAACAAAGTCCAAATCAAAAATGAGGAATTATTTGGAGCTTTCTACCCACTGTGTACAAACTCCATGAAGCGATTGTGAAATAATTTAGAAGTTTTGGTACGAGCCTATGCACCTGTGGAATGACCAGGATGGCTTGATAGTAGGAAACTTAGCAGCTCATTGCAGCAGTATGAAGACAGCGCTGGAGGCAGTACCATCAGAGAGACCTTAGCTGGAGGACTGGTGTTGGCAGGCACTAGCCCAGTCAAGTCAAATGGTCTTTATTCGGATATAAAATATCCATAAAAGTACAAATCATCACCACCAGTAGGACATAAATATACAACCAACATAAAACACATACATTAAAAACAGGTTGGATGTGTCAAATCGAACATCATTATGACATGAGGCCAATGTGCAAAAATAGCAATAAAGTGCAAATAAGTGCTATATATACATTATGTAAACAACACAGCTAGCAATATCATTGTGCAAATTCGCAATACGTGAACTTTGGACTAGGTGCAAAAAACGGCAAATATATACGTACAAATGATTCACATAATCTATGGTATATTTATAGAGACTCGCGAGCGTACCACAGATTGCAAAAATGAGCTTACTCAGAAAATCATATTGTCACTTCCTAACTGCAATATTTCATGAAATGCCAGATTATAATTAATAATAGTATGTACCTTAAAATAAGGAATTAAGTACTGTTTAGTGTATCTGACATAAAATGTACAGAAGAACAGAAAATGTAACAGTGTTTGTTTACAACCAATGCCACACGGGCAAGACAGGTTCTCCAAGTTATTATTTAAACCTAACAGAAAACAAAGTGAGTATTTTATACTCCAATCCCTGAGACGAAAGAGCAAGCTCCTATTCCATCTCCCAATGTTTTTCCTGAGATATTCCTGTGGCATATTATTTTTATTGCCTGAAGACACCAAACTAGGAATATATCTGATAATTGATGGTTTGCGGAGCTCCGTATGTCCTCTTTCCTCACGGTATAAATCATACAATGCCCCTCTCACAGTTTTTAAATTTATACCGTCTGTGACTAGGGGATAGGAAAAAGTATGCTCCAGCTTCATAGGCTAGGCTTTTCTTTACTGCGCCGAGCCAAGGTATACAGCTACCCCTGTCACAATTAAGGCAATCTATAATTATTTCCTGTGTTAAAATAGCAGCGGGATTTCGCCATATCTTTAGCCAGAATAATGCTGGCCGGGATTTAATAAAATCCTCCACATAATGTAAATTGTATAGTTTATGGCATATATAAGTAGGCGATGAGATTTGGGCCCCTAGTACCTTTCTACAAAATCTATTTTCCTCGGTTTGGATCCTGCTACAATGTGTATACCCCCACACCTTGGCGCCGTAAGTCGCTGTTGGTATACATTGGGCTTTATAAATCTGTAATAAAAAGGTATCACAACCTCTGCCTGCTTGGGCTGTCGTAGGCTGATAACAGAATTAACCGCCTTACCCAGTTTATTTCTACCATGGGCCACATGTGCTTGCAATGATCCTGAGTCTGAAAAAACTAAACCCAGTAAGGAAAAGTGCTAGTGCTTTTTAGGAGATTATTTCCTGACACTATATGGTTAATGCAATACTTTTTAGGCCCGCAGGACATTATGTATGATTTTTTTAAATTAGTACACAGGTCCAAATCTGCCATAAAAGATACAAAACCCGTAATTAAAGTGCGAAGTGCTTTTGGTGTGCGGCCCATCAGGATCGCATCGTCGGCATATAAAAGTACGGGGAGCAATTTGCCATTAATTTTTGGTACATCACATGTCGATTTGGACAGGGAATTGTTTAATTCATTTATATAAAGAATAAAAAGTAGGGGGGCTAAGACACAGCCTTGTCTGACCCCCCCTACCAATTAAAATATCCCCAGAGACCTCTCTTTCATTGTTTATCCTCACCCGTGTTTTCAGGTCTGTGCAAATGCGCCAAAAAATGAACGAGTGCCTAGCCTTAGGCTGAGTGGGACTAAATGATGCCCATCATCCGAAGACAACTTGGGAAGAGAGGGTTTCAGGGGGACCTAAGATGCAGGAACATGGCAGAATAAGTCAGCATTACCTGTGCAAAGACCACAAACTGCTTGCGGTAAGCTCAAGGGGCGGGAACCTCTGGGAAGGTCAGAAGTGTCATAGGGCCCGGAACCATCGCCAAGGTGTTGACAATTAGTTCCTGCTTTGAATATTAAGCCAGTGGAGGACGAACCACTTGAGCAACACTCTTAATTGATATGTCCTTTAGCGTCTTAAATGAAATACTAGTCGTTCGTGAGTGGATGAATCTGAAGGGGGATCTGGATCTGCAAACACTTTGGACCCAGCATACGTTGAGGGTGCACGCGATGAACAGACTGGCCTCCTGCTTTTTGATGATTTTAGTATGCATGAGGCCACATTTCTCACATGAACTGGAATCATGCTTTATCCGAAGATGGCACAAGCATACCCTGTGGAGTCCAAAATGGACATTTGCTTGTGGCAGGATTGGTATGGCTTAAACCCTTATTTTCTGGGGCTTAAAGGGGGGTTGACATCCTACCAGCACAGCAACAGACACATTTTAAACAAAAAGCGTTCAGAGGCGAGTATTCTAAATCTGCAAAGGCCAGAACTGATGTCAGTATGCTGGAGTGGCAATCTGGCTCTAGTGACCTCATGTTTAGGGTTGTCCCGGCACTAGTTCTTAGTCCAGCACACCCTCCAGCATAGGAGAGCGGTTTCAACTTTTCCAGATCCAGTCTGGCACTTGAAGGGGATTCAAGAGGTGAGAAATGTGCAGGCAGATGTATCCAGCATAAATTGGCGATATTCATGAGATATACTCCAGCAACACTCATCCACTTGGTTTGGTGTAGGAAGTGCTGGGAGGTATCAGCCAGTGGTAAATGTATGCAATCTTTCCAAAGGAACGGAAGCCCCAACATCCGCCACACCTGCAACTCCACTCCGTTGCAGGGAGTGAAGAGAGATCTTAACAATGTGTCTGATTGGAACTACATGTGATAATGACACAGAGCTTTTGACAGTGGCTTGAATAATCAATTACATCTCTCACTATGGTCAACACTGCCTGGCCAATGATGGAGTGGGGGCCGGGGGGATTGTGGGGCTTATGGAGCATAGCACCGTAGCACTGGTGCGGCTTGATCGGATCCTTGCCTACATGAGGAGAAATGAAGTATTACATCTAGTTCATTCAAACTTCACTAGTTGTAAAGCTGAAATAATTGTAATCTGAGCCAAGGACTTTTATCAGACCAATCGCTAATTAGTGGAACACAAGGGATGTAGAAGGACAGTGGCAAAGATATTAAGACTGTTCCTTTTTGCCAGTCTGAGAACTGGGGATAATGGGGAACAATGTATTCTGTATATGCAATTGTATGATCTAAAACATTTATAACTTGCAATGCTCTCACTACTACTAAACAAGCATTGGAAATGCAATAGGTCTCGCATTAGGAAAGTTTGAGCAATTGGTATTGTAAATGACACTTTTCATTTATGTGTTGGTTTTGAAAATAGCAAAAGTAATAGCTTTGTCAGTTACAATGTCAATAGTTTTAACTTTCGCAAATGTGACACCTATCGCATTTGTAATGCAATGTGTGTTGTCTTTATGTGACTTAGATGTATTGATATTGCAAATAACAATGGCTTTTAATTTTGTAAATAATTAATACTTAAATAAAATTTATTGTAATTTATAAATGGCAATAGCTTAAACGTTTGTAATTTAATTTTGTGAAGATTATGTTCAGTGTATTTTATTGTGACGAAAATCCAAGAACATTGCATTTGCACCTGGTGGTGGATGTGGTGGTGGTGGTGGATGTGGTGGTGGATGTGGTGGTGGATGTGGTGGTGGATGTGGTGGTGGATGTGGTGGTGGATGTGGTGGTGGATGCGGTGGTGGATGCGGTGGTGGTGCATGTGGTAGATGTGGTGGTGGTGGATGTGGCGGTGGATGTCATGGTGGATGTGGAGGTGATGGAGGATGTGGTGGATGTGGTGGTGGATGCGGTGGTGGATGCGGTGGTGGTGGTGGTGGATGTGGTGGTGCATGTGGTGGATGTGGTGGGCGATGTCATGGTGGATGTGGAGGTGATGGTGGATGTGGTGGTGGATGCGGTGGTGGTGGTGGATGCGGTGGATGTGGTGGTGGATGTGGTGGTGCATGTGGTGGATGTCATGGTGGATGTGGAGGTGATGGTGGATGTGGTGGATGCGGTGGTGGTTGTGTTGGATGTGGTGGTGGATGTGGTGGTGGATGTGGTGGATGTGGGTGTGGTGGATGTGGGTGTTGTGGATGTGGGTGTTGTGGATGTGGGTGTTGTGGATGTGGATGTGGGTGTTGTGGATGTGGATGTGGTGCTGGTGGGTGTGGTGGATGTTGCGGTGGATGTCATGGTGGATGTGGAGGTTATGGTGGATGTGGTGGTGATGGTGGATGTGGTGGTGGATGCGGTGGTGGATGCGGTGGATGTGGTGGCGGTGGATGTGGTGGTGGATGCAGTGGTGGTGGTGGATGCGGTGGTGGTGGTGGATGCGGTGGTGGTGGTGGATGGGGTGGTGGATGTGGCGGTGGATGTCATGGTGGATGTGGAGGTGATGGTGGATGTGGTGGTGGATGTGGTGGTGGATGTGGTGGTGGATGTGGAGGTGGATGCGGAGGTGGATGTGGAGGATGTGGTTGTGGTGGATGCGGTGGTGGTGGATGCGGTGGATGTGGTGGTGATGGTGGATGTGGTGATGTTCAGTGTGAATTTGCCGGACAATTTACATTAAGATGTTTTATACTTCATGGACATTTTCAGGGTTGTCTTTGCTTTGTTGTGAAAACTAAAGGGCAGACCGAAACGAAGATCTGAACCCATCTACCCTTGAACAACCAACATAGTACCATGGCACTCGTGCACTGCAGTGCTTGCACCAAAATCTGCACAGAATGAGCAATGCAAACACATTTGCACCGATTGCTGCAGAAGCCCGTTTTGTGCAGCCATCCATCTGTGGGTTTTAACTGTTAATATGAAGAAATATGTGCTGAGGCACTGGCAGGAATCATTAATTTCAGCCACCTGGTGTAGTCACACATTTCCCCCAACTCAAAGTTAGGCCCTTAAAAGGTTGGGCAATGAGACTTAGCATCTCAGGGAAAAAGTTTTGAGTTCATACATTTAATTTATTCAGAACACATTTCATGTGAAAACTGAAGTGTTCGACCACTGCAGAAATGTACATTTGTAAGTATTTCCACCCTTATGCAAAAATCCGCCTAGTACATTTAACTATGGTAAACATTTGAAACCCCAAAAAATGTAAGCTAGTCTTTGGTGCTAGCTGATTCGACAGCCGCCAGGACACAACTAGGGGTGTGCAAACTTTCTATCTCACGAAGTTGCCACAATTGATGCAAGCACTGCAATTAATAGGATTTAGGTAGACAAAATCACCATGTGAGTTCTTCAGGTGAAAGTTGGGACTTTCACATTTCTGAGTTGTTGGTTGTGAGGCCAAAAATACAGGCCAACAGCATTCTAAACAGTTTTAAAGATGTAAGAAAACTGGACAATTTTCAGCACCAACTAACACCATCCGTGGGAAATATAGGCAATGTGCTGGAAAAACTAAACTATGCTAGGGTGCAAATGCAGTTAAAGCAGAAAAGTCCACGAACTAGGGGTAGCCAAATAACTACTCAAAACGTTGTTGGTGGTGTTAAAAAAAATGTGCACTCCCCACACAGCAAACGTATTACACGCAGGGTTTAGCTGCAGATGTTTTTGCTACTGTTCAAACATTTGCGAAACTCGCCTAGAAAAAATGCTCTTTTCAGGTTTTTACTTTCAAATTGTTGCTCTTTACAGAGACATTTTAAGCGTGGGAATTTGCCGGACAATTTACATTAAGATGTTTTATACTTCATGGACATTTTCAGGGTTGTCTTTGCTTTGTTGTGAAAACTAAAGGGCAGACCGAAACGAAGATCTGAACCCATCTACCCTTGAACAACCAACATAGTACCATGGCACTCGTGCACTGCAATGCTTGCACCAAAATCTGCACAGAATGAGCAATGCAAACACATTTGCACCGATTGCTGCAGAAGCCCGTTTTGTGCAGCCATCCATCTGTGAAAATATTATATTTGCACTTAGAAGGTCGATGCAAAAAAAGCTCATGCAAAATTCACTGCACTTGCACAAAGTTTGCATAGTCTGGCCACACTCAGAAGTTTTTCGTTGTCCAGGCTGCAGTTACACGTGTGCTTACAAGCATCTTTCTGAGCGTGTACGTGTGTGTTTGAGAGAGAAAAACAGAGCGAGAGAGAGGGGCATAATATGAGAGAGAAACAGAGACAGTCATGAAGACAGATAGGCTGCGGAAAGAGTGACTGAAAGAAAAAGAGTAAAAGAAGGGGAACAGCAGAGAGAGTAATGAAAGCTGAGAGCAAAAAATGTGCATGCAAAAGGGAGAACGAGAGTGCCACGGAGGCTAAGAGTAAATGTGTGTGTGTTTGAGCGTGCGAGCGAGAGAATACAAGAGACAAGTGAAATGTAAATGCGGGGGCCTTTGAAGTGAAGCTTCACTTGTGTGTGAGAGGTGTGGGAGGAGTGCGGCTCGACTGAGCCAGAGCGCACGCTGGGGGAAGCTTGTGGGGCGGAGCTGCTGGGGAACAGATGGCAGATGGCTGACGATTTGATGCTGTACACGAGCATTTCACGGGCACAGCACCAAATTGCCAGCTAGTTAAACATCTGTTTAAGCCCCTTTATATCGAGCTCCCGCTCTCAATGTGCATGTGCGCATTGAGATAGGTCGCTCGACCTAAAAATTATCATAGGTCAGTCTTGAAAGCATTTCCTTCAAGTGCTGAAAATGTAAATAAAGAGCAGCTTTACTTTCTAAACATCAAGAACTGTTTTCGCTTATGATTTAACAACATTGTGTTTCAAATCAAAGGACGTTTAAATTATTTGTGAATCTGAAGGTTTAGTTACATTCAGGTCCCTAAATGGGGCGCAATTGTATAACTCACCATAAAGGATTAGGAAGACTGTATTCCATTCTGATATTTGATATGGCAGTAATACAACGTACTTCAGACAGGAGTTTTACAACTTACTCGCGCTTCTATTTACAAAGGTCTGAGTGGCTTGCAGGGAGCCAAAGGCAAACAAGTGACAAGGTACAAAATATTTCTGAGAAGTGCAGGCCGGCATAAAATACATTTCAGCATAACATGTGTTGTGCATTGGCACTGAAGGGCATTGAAGGATTATGTTTATGTGAGGACTCCCACTTATCCTATTAAGTAAGAAAATGAGGGCAAAAGCAGCATCATTAGTAAGGCATGAATTACAACAGAATAAGTCATTTTCTAGAGGTGGTCCATGCAATGACGAAATGCCTTTATTAACCTCTTCGATGCTAATGACAAGGGTAACTCGTCATGAACTTTCCATATATTTCAATGGAAAATGAATGTAAAATATTAAGGTGCCTTAGCAGCGAAGCGGTTAAGTTGCCCCAAGCAACTTTCCAGCTTTTACCATTTGGATCAAATTAACAGACCGCCCTATGGGAACACTAACGGACAGCACAGGGGATGCATCAACCCTCAATGTCATGAGCAATAGAGTGAAGGAACAAACCTTCAACCATCATGACACCTCCTCCCTCAAATTACACTTTCACCCACTACTGCTTGAATCAATAACACACCTCTTCACAAAAGTCTACTTCATCGCCTATAAAGCGAAGAACAAGACATATTGGGATTGCTTATCTTAAATGACCTAGGATCTGTACTGTATTGCTTTTTAGGCTCATTTACATAAATTAAACAATGCATAGTACACACCATTTAAAAAACTATTCTCTATTTTAATGCTTGCGAGGACATTACCACTTCCATGACATGGGCGCTCCACTGGGAGAGTAGCTGCAGCCCTTGAAGAGACAAGTCGAAGAGTTTCCGATACTCTGCATCTGTTTTCTGGATTTCCTGACGGCCAGTCCCGGTCACGACCTGAGAAACAATAAATGTTTTCATAAGACATTGACCAATCCCCACAACAACTTGATACAAAATACTCATTGTCAGCGGACCACACTCGATATTTTTACACACTATTCTCCATTTGGTAACACTGCAACTTCCAACTGGATGACGGTCAGCGATAGAATCAAAGGCTTCAAAGGACTAGGGCATGTTTAGCCTGCGATTAATTTAAGTGTTTATCTATATATTTTGTTGACAGCAATTTATTTCACGTTGAAACACTTTACATCTTTCACAGTAAAGCAACACAAAAACACTTGCTTCTCTGTGATGCCTCTAGTGAATATGCTGAGTAGGATGAAGGAACATTTAGAGTCTAAATTAGGTAAACGTTTTCTGCAGTGTAAGCTCCTGGGGAATATAAAAAGCTGTATTATGGACGGATAACGCTAATAAAATCTACAAAATAAATATTTTATTGTGATCCTGCTGTGGTCAGGGAAACACAGCATCTCAAGTAATTGGCTGTGACCAAACACATTCAAGGTTCCTTTAACAACCTCATTGGCTTGGACAAAAATCAAGCCTACTCTGGCATCATAGGCAAAATGGTGAGCAGACTTAAGCAAATGTGCAGCATTTGAAAGTCGTTTTTAAAAAACATAACAATGTTGATGACTTTAATATCATAACTAAGCTCTATAATAATGCAACTGAAAAAGTCAATTTAATTTTGCAGATGCCTTACCATGAGAAACCCTGCTTGTTGTGTTAAAGATTTTAGAATACAAGTGAATCCCCAAATTGCCCCATATTTGCCAATGTAACATTACAAGTACTATAAAACATAATGGTAATAATATTAAAATGTGAACACAACTAAAAGGCAAACACCCCCCAAAAAAATCCCATTGGTTAAAGTTGGCATTGTGTCACTCTAGTACTACTATGTGGTATTTGTTGAATCAGTATTACAAGAAATGTAGGTCTTGAGGCAGGCGGTGACAAATGTCAACAAATATACTACCCTGGCAATACTATGCATTATGACATAGTGCACATCAGTGTATGCGTGCCCCAGTGACCTTATTTCCTATAATGAATGGTACAAGCCATGCTGGGGACAGGAGCCAGGAACTGAAGCCATTCTCCCATTCAAATTCTTTTCATACATCACTAACATTCATGTGATTGTGTATTTTAGTCAGATAGGGTGCTTGGGCAGTGTGTAAATAAACCAGTCTAGTACAACCACTTGACATACAGTTAGCTTCAGGCCCGGAAAACAGGGTTCTGGCTAATTTTCTTTCAATAGTTCATTTAAAGGTGCTCTAGTTCTTAACTAGAAGGTATAATTCTTCCACACAAACTGTATGTATTATGATATGAGGAACTAAATACAAAAGGATCTCACCTCACTGTTGCTGTAACGAGCCAGTTCTGAAATGAAGCGCATATGATCTTCTCGGATTTGGATCATCTGCTCACAGATATTGTACTGTGGGCTGCTGCTGGAGTTGGTACAGGTCCACCTATTGAAGAATTGAAAAAAGGAAGCACCAAACTCTGTCACTCAGCCATACAAATTCAAATGCAGTTTTTTTTAGAGAGTTAGACATAGTAGAAGACTCTAAGTTAGATGCTGTGGTGTCAGTTATTTCAAAGCTTCAGCAATGTGCATCATATACATTTATTGCCCCCCCTTGATTCTTTATGTAAAGCTCTCCACAAAGATCTAGCGACTTGGCTAAGTCTGCTGTTGTACGGACTAGTAGGTTGGACCAATCCAAGTTAAATATGGACCACTGTGGCGAGAAAAAGGAAGAAAATTCTCCATCTACTACAGAATGTCAAGCACACCCGTAAGAATGCCATTCTCTTATCATTGGACACAGAACAGAGAAGTCGTCTGACACGATTAGTTGGCTATATATGTGGGACTCTTCTTTTCCTTATTATTTAACATGAAGAATATCATAGTTGTTGGGTAACTTTCAGTCCCCGAGGGTGTTGGATAAAATAGATATATCCATATGAATGCACAACATATATATCATACTTTGTTCTAGTTTTCACCCACACATTCTCAAACCTACTCAACTATCTCACTTCTTCCTGTAACAAGCTGCTCAGAGCTGCAAAGGCTTCCAATTTGGCCTTACCTGGACAAGATTCAGAGCCCACTTCGAGGTCACTTTGCTTTTCCTGAATTCCACATTAGTTTACTCATCAAGGGCCATATTATAGATAGGGGGCACTTTCCCCGTTTGCGCCACGGCGCTCCTTAAACCAGGTGCTCCAGGTGCAAACAATGAAAGTGCGCCCTTTAATACTGAATACGCGGCCCAAAGGCAGTCGCGAACTCGCACTGCCCTGGAGGCAGCGTATTTAAGTGAAATACGGAGCAAATTTGAAGCAGGAGCTCAGTGTTCTCTGTGCAGACGGCAACCCGCCTCCACTTTTAAAAAGGGAAGAGAGATCCCCTTGCAGGCAAGTGCAGTGAGCGCCTGCACCTGCCTGCAAGGGGATGTCAGGGGGGTCCATAAGATCCCCTTCTCCTCTTCAGAGGGCCCCCATTAGGGAGCACACTGACAGTGATCCTCCTGAGAGCTTCTTTGCCTCTGCGTATGAATCTATAATATGACACGGGTGCAGGGACAAAGGGATTTCCTCATTTGCATGGAATGCCTTCTGCTGGTAGCGCTGGCGCTATCTGTATTACAGAAGGCGACACACAAGCGTCTGCGGCCCCTTCTAAACTGCCCCTGGGACGTGCAAAGCAGGCGCTAATGCCTGTTGCGCCCCCGGGGCACTTTCGTAATAAGGCCCTAGGTTGTTCATTTCTGCTTACTGTAGGAAGCTGGCTCTGTATACACTATACCAAAGTGAGGTATAGTGTGCACAGAGTCCAGTGGAACCCCAAAGGTAGGCAGAGAGGAAAGTAGATAGCACCATACTCTCTATTTGTGGTAGTGTGGTGGCGCAGTAAGGCTTTATCAGAGGGTAGGGGTAACCATTTGTTGTACACACTCAATCAGCAAATGATTTCACACACTCAAAGACTGAATTTCAGACTAATTGGTTTTGTAT
This sequence comes from Lissotriton vulgaris, assembly GCF_964263255.1. Lineage (NCBI taxonomy): Eukaryota > Metazoa > Chordata > Amphibia > Caudata > Salamandridae > Lissotriton > Lissotriton vulgaris. Next base: position 425,852,020 of record NC_141696.1, read on the forward strand.
AAAAATATTTTTTTAGTTATTTTATTTTCTAGAACCAAGCAAGCCTGGCACATGCTGGCAATAAATACTTTACAGTAGTAATGCAGTTTGTAAACACAGTTTTGGATTGCAATTGATTATGCAGTTTGTTTTGATTACAGTACTGTTACTGAAAATGCAATGCTTTAATAATACAGTACATATACCTTGTATAGGCGTTTTAGTGAAATTACAGGTAAGTTACTTTTGAGATTACTTTTCTTACACAGTGCAGTATACCTGGATACTGCACTGGGACATTTCCTGTAAACAGGTAAGAAAAAGCGTTTTGGCTAGATAGCTACAGTTTAAATGCTTTTCATGGATTTCCCAACTCCACACTTAGAAACTTTTTATAGAAAAATAGTCAATGTTATCCTATGGAGGAAAATAGTGTTATCGGTTTAAGGGTAAGTATTTGGTAGTGGGAGTTGGCACTCTGGGGTTAGACTCAGGGATCCCCCAGAGTCAGGGATGCACTCTCGTTACACCCTCAGCGTCACTAGGGCGGCCAGGTGCAGAGTGTTGAGGCCCAATGTTATCCAAAGGGGGATAGGGGGCCTCCGGTTGGTGGCTGCTGACGAGCAGGCCACTTGGTTGTGGGAGCAAAGCTCCTGGACTTATGAACAGGGTAAATGAGGCAACAAAGTGGCACCACAGGTGCACCCTCAATGGAAGGTCCCCTAATGCCACTCATTCACCCTGACAATAGAATTATTTGCAGAGCAAGTAACATCAGAAGACAATAGGGATGTGGATTGGTCATGACACCTTCAAAATCAAAAGTCTGCAGATTAAATTGTGCTGTCAGTTAACATAACTGGTACTGTCTATGCCCAATCTGAGGAGAGGCTTAAAGGTTTTCAGTGAGGTGTCAGGCTTGAAAGCTAACATCAGCAAATGAAAGGTGCCACGGTTTGCATGCACACCCAGAACGAACGCAGACACACCCTTTCTTATTTGGTAGGCTTTCATAAAAGTAACTTATTCAGGGACTCAAGTAGCCACATCCTTCTTACAGGTCACTGTTTTGGACTAGTTCCCACTACCAATCAATATTAATAGGGGCTTACAGAAATGCCATATGAGCCACTTCTCTTGAGGTCGTAGGACCGAAGTGGTGAAAATGAATCTACTGTCTAAGATTCTCTACCTCTTCCAGGCACATTCCTCCAAGGCAACCTTCACTTCCTCGCTGAATCAGACCCTCAATCATCTTAATATGGGGGCTAGGAATCCAAGGGCAGCTGCAAAATATCTATACTTCCCTCCTACCTTTGCATGGTGGTTAGTGAACATGAACTAGACCACTAGCTTTCAGGTAACACAATTACAATTCCTAGTGAAATGGGGAAAGTCGAAACAGACACACAGTGGTATTATAAAGATTGTATCATTGCAGGGACGTCCTTATGAATAGTGTCATGGATAGAGAAAAGGCATAGGAGCAGGGAGTTATACTTATCACCCATGACTGGAGAACACTAACGATAATTTGAGACAAGATAGGTGGGACCAGACCTTCCACAAAATTTCAGTCACCTCTCACACCTATTATTGAAAAGCCTGCCTTTACAACAAAATGGGACAGAATCAACTACAGACCCTGGAGCTAGGTTCATTGTTTAAGGATGGGAAAATCAAGACTTTCGAGGCTTATGAGAGAATGTGGTTATGCAAAGAATGTGTGTTTCTGCTACCTAGAAATCAAGCATTGGGCCTTACACCAACAGGTCACGGAGGGGGCTTACATGGAAACATGACATTCAAACAATGGATGAAAAGGGACAAATAATATAAGCATTTGATCTTCTGGCCACACATGTACAAGACATTAAGCCAACAGCCATGGAAAAAATATGTGGGAAAGAAAACTCAAACTGCTAAGGATAGGGAGGCCTTGACTTCTTATTGGTATCAAACCCCCTGAACAAATGCATAAATGCAATGCAGATAAACCTTCCCCTCTCCTGGGAAGATTGAGAAGCAACAGGGTCATTGATGCATCTGCTGGGCATTGCCCAAAACTGAAAAGAAATGCTGGGATTCAAACCATAGAGTGAGATTGTGGATAAGTCTGCGATCAACATGCCAAGGGACCTGGGAGTGGCCCTGTTGGGGCTCTGGTATAAAGACCTACTAGTCACTAACAGATAACCATGTCAATAGTGGCAGCAATACAATCAATATTTCAGTTATGGGTCAAAAAATAAAACCAACTATCCTGGAGACATGGGAAGTACCTTATTTGAGAATTTCTAGCAATCAAGAAAATGATGGTGCCATTAGAACACAAAATGCAAGTTCTTTGGCACAAACTGATCTTCCTTCCTGAAGTATCTCTCTGTCTAATAATAAGAACTTACCTGCCTGGATACTAAAAATATTAACACAGCTCCTTTCTGATTATAATCAAATAGAGAGCCTCAGCACACCATCGTCAGAACAATTAGGTTATTCTTAAGCTCTGATCCTGGAGCTTAAGCCATCAGTGTGAAATAATGGAAGCCAGCTTCGTGAACGGGGTCTTTGGTGGCAATCTAGTCTGATCTTTTTTTATAGTGTCAATTCCACTGGTCATTGCAGAAAAGTTGGGTGTAAGTAACAGTATGGGTTTTCAGAACTCAAACAAAAACAGTTTACCAAAAATGCCTGGTACTAAAATGGTGTGGGTTTCAACAGAGGGAAAAATATTCTACCCAAGTAGAAAAAATAAAGGTTTTGAGTGCAAATGGAATCCAATGTTGTATTCTCATGTGTTGAAATGTACATATGCATATCTCTATATGCAAAAATATCTCCCCATGCGAGTGTTCATAGGAAGCTGCAACAGACTGAGAGCTCAAAAGAAATAGATAATTTACTCAACTGGTAGGCATACGTCCATTGAGCACCCACAAATAATTCACCATTTTGCCATAATACTTGAGCAGCTTGATAAAAATATACTCAAAAGCAGAAGTCAGTTCAAACAGACTTTTTCATGAATAGTTAACACATTATATATGGGAGGGTCTCAAAGGGACTAAATGCTGGAAATATGACATATTTTTGGTTTGGACCAAAGGTTCAAGAATCTGAATACCTAGATGGAAAAAAAAAATCAATATTTAAAAAATCTATTGCCATACTACACCACTGACACATTGTTCAGTCTCGCTTTTAATTATTCATTGAATTCTTCCTGTTTTCTTTATAAAAATCACTATTTATATACAAAATCATTATCAGAACATGAGTGAAAAGCCAAACTGTTCCAGAAAATGGTACCTTGGGACAGAAGGACCATCCTTATTTTAACCTACAAAGCCAGCTAGACAATGTGCTGAGACACTCATTTTTCACTTTTTGGGTCCCATTCAGAATGTGGCCATATTTCCCCATGCGACATGATATTCTATGCAGTCCAAAACATTAAGTCATTGAAATATGCTGGAAAAGCTCTTTTTAAATATAGCACCATTAATTATGCATTTCCAATTACTGGGTCCTAGCAGTAAATATCATTAGAAACGCAAGCATTTGGTATCCCTTCCAAGCCTTTTATACAAATTGCAGAACCACCCATACCCGATACCAGTAGCTTGGTTCCGGCAGGTAAACACACTCTTGGGTCAATTTTTGTGGTGAGGGGGCGCTGCTCGAGTGGCTTTACGTACCTGCTTCCAGTCCACCTACTGTGGAGGGATCGTAGCCACAGACATTCAGTTCCATAATACGGCCTTACACCTGCAAGTGCTTAAAGAATGGTGGTACTGTGCCAGGGATAATCCTGCTTATGCGTTGGAACGCTGGATAATGGGCAACACTTCTCTCCACACATCTTTATAGTGGGTAGGAGTTTTGGGCCTTGCTGCTTGCGGCAAGGGAGGTGCTCCAGGTGTGGAGACAATTGTTGCGGTAGATGGGGGGGTGGGGTCGCTCTAGAGACCGCGCTATGGCACAATGGACTCCTTCCCCAAATGGCATAGCCTCACTGGGAATTGTCATGCGCGGCTTGACACTGAAATCCTGCCAAGATCTTCAAAATTAACTTGCCATGTCCTGCACCCAATTCTATAAATACATGCAATTTCGTCATGCCCTGTCCCCCTACCTCAAGAACCTGGGGGCTCTTCCGAAATTTAATCAGCTGAAAGGCAAACTACTTATGGGAGATCACAAAATAACTATGATATACCAATCCATAATAACCAATAGCACCAGCACATTAGGTACCCTCCGAAATGTCTGGCAAGGCGACATGGGACAAATTGATGACGACGATTGGACTGAGGCCCTAGAGTTCTTGCGGAATGCGCTATCTCCTCAAGCCTGCATCTTATTCTATTCAAATACCTTTAATGTGCATATTACACTCGGCACAGGCTTTGGAGAATCAGATTGGTGGCATCTCCCAACTGCCTACGATGCAGCAACAGCGAGGGCACCTTTCTCCACACAGTATGGTCCTGCAGCGCACTTGCAAGGTTCTGGCGGGGGGTCATGACATGCTTGGCTGAGGTTCTGGCCTGGGATCTCCCCATGTCCTCGAAATTAATCCTTCTACATACTACTGACGAGATTGGGGGCTATAGGAACAAACGCCATCCTCTGTCTCTGCTTCTTATCCTGGCTAAGAGAGACATTGCTAGACTTTGGAAAGCAAATTCCCATCCTCTACTGGGTATAAGGAAGTAGGGCATGGAATTTTGCATAGGCTTAGAGAGAACGATATTCAAGCCTTGGGATGCCCTCAGAAGCATCGCAAGATTTGAAAACGATGGTCTGATTACCAAGGCCTGCTTCTAGAGCCTCTGACCTCTGTGGCAACACAACTGGATAATGAACCTGGATGAGTGGAACTGGCTTTTTGGACAGCGTCGCAATTTATATGCATTGGGGACATTTTGGTGCGGGAGAGCTAATCTAGGGGAGCATAGTTGGGACACTGCACACTTAGTTGTTTTGTTGAATGGTATTTTGCCTTTGTTATGCATCGATGCAGATAACGCCATGTCAATATACAATAACCTGTATATGTTTGGATTGGCCTCCGTTGCCATATTGTGGCAAAAAATACAATAACATTTGTCTTGAGAAAAAACAAAAAAACACAACCATTAGCAAAGCCAATAGGTCTCTCCTATGCAAGAGCTATTGGTTTTGCCAATGTGATCCACCCATGTTGTACACCAGCGTGGCAGCTGTTGAGCATAGTTAAAAGTTAGCAACTTAGAGGAGAGCGGCGTGGAGTGGCGTAAAATGGAATAGCGAAGAGTGGAGTAGAGTGTTGTAGAGTGGAGTGGCACAGAGTGTTGTGTATTGGAGTGGCAGAGAGTATTGTGAATTAGAGTGGCATAGTGTGGAGTGCAGTGGCATTGAATTTAACAGCGTACAATGCAGCATCGTAGAATGCAATGGCACAGATTAGAGTGGTACATAATAGAGTGCAGTGACACAGAGGTGCAGAGAGAAATGGCACAGAGGGGAGTGGCACAGAGCAGAGTGGTAACCTAACACAAGTCACTTGGACCTGGCCACTGTGCACAATTGCTTCTAGTAATTACCACCAAATTCTCTTATCTTCAATTTAATTCAACCTTCTTAGTAATCCAGAGCAGTGGGTCATAGCGGAGTGGAGTACAGTTCAGTTACGTACAGTACCGTGATGTAAAGTAGAGTAGTGCAGAGTGGAGTGGCGTAGAGTGCAGTGGTGTAGAGTAGCATAGACTGGTGCAGAGCAGAGTATAGTGGCATAGAGTACAGTGGCTTAGAGTGGAGTAGCGCAGAGCGGAGTAGCATACAGTGAAGTAACAAGGTGGCGGAGAGTGCAATGTTGCAGAGTGGAATGTCAGAGTGCAGTGGTGTAGAGTGGAGTAGAGTGGCGTAGAGAGCAGTGGGGTAGAGAGCAGATGGGGTAGAGAGCAGATGGGGTAGAGAGCAGTAGAGTAGACAGCAGTGATGCAGATTAGAGTGCAATGGTGGAGAGTGCAGTGGTAAAGAGCAAAGTGGCGTAGAGTGCAGTGGCATAGAGAGGAGTGGCTTAGAGAACAGTGGTGTAGAGTAGATTGTTTCAGAGTAGAGTGAAGGGGCGTAGTGTGGAGTGGTGCAGGGTAGAGTGCAGTTGCGTGGAGTGGTGTGGAGTGGAATAGTGAAGAGTAGAGTGTGGGAGAGTGCTGTGTATTAGAGTGGCATAGTGTGGAGTCACGTAGAGTGGCGTACACTGGAGTGAATAGAGCAGAGTGGACTGGTGTAGAGTGCATTGGCGTAGAGTGTTGGAAAGTATGGTGGCGTACAGTGCAGTGGCATTGAATTCAGCATCTTACAAGCAGCAGAAGAATGCAGTGGCACAGATCAGAGTATTGCATAGTAGAGTGCAGTGGTGAAGAGTGCAGTGGCGTACGGTGGAGTGGTGCAGTGTGAATTGGCGTACGGTGGAGTGGTGCAGTTTGAATTGGCGCAGGGTTGAGTTATGCAGAGGGCAGTGGTGCAGAGTGGGGTAACCAGGAGTGGGGTAACCTAGAGTGGGGTAACGGAGCGGTCAATGTTGCAGAGTAGTGTGTCAGAGTGCAGTGATGTAGAGTGGAGTACAGTGGAATGTCGGAGTGCAGTTGTGTAGAGTGCATTGGCGTAGAGTCTAGTGGTATACAGTTCAGTGGCAGAGTGGAGTGTCGTGGAGTAGAGTGGCGCAGTGATGTGGAGTAGAGTGGTGCGGGGTAGAGTGCAGATGCATAGAATGGCATAGAGTGTAATGGCATAAAGTGGTCTAGAGTGCTGTGGCATAGAGTGCAGTAGTGCAAAGTAGATTCCAGTGGCACTGAGACGATTGGCGTAGAGTGCAGGGGCATAGAGATGTGTGATACAGGGTAAAGTGCATTTGCGTAGAGTGCACTGGCAGAGAGTGCAGTGGTGTAGAGTATAGTGTTGCTGAGTGGCGTAGAGTACATTGGCAACAGTGGAGTTGTGCAGAGTAGACTGGTGTGGCCTAGACGTAGTTGTGCAGTGGTGAAGAGAGCAGTGGTGTAGAGTAGAGTAGCGAAGAGTGCATTGGCATACAGTGGAGTGGTACTGGGTAGAGTAGAGAGGCGTAGAGTGCAGTGGTGAAGAGTGGAGTGCTGCAGAGTGCAGTGGTGTAAAGTTAAGTGGGGAAAATGGGAGTGGAGTGCTGTAGACTGGAGTATGCATGGTGTGGTAGCACACTGCCATCACATTTTCAACTGAAATGACCATTACATTTGCACAGACATACAGTTTTACTAATAAAACTATACAGTGCACAGACAAAAATGTGTGGAAATTGCATCACCTAGTGTAATGAATTGTTCTGATCATTTTAAAGTATTTGTTTCGAACACATTTCAGAAATAACAAAAAAAATGCTTCATTTGTGTTCCTAATTCTGATATATTCTGAAATACTTACACAGTTCATATAAATGTTGATGTTTGCTAGAAAAAAACCTTTCCTACCCCCAGTATCCAGCAAGAGTGTCAAATAAATCCTCTCGCTTTGAAGGCAGAGAAAGAAAAATAAACAAGCACCCTTGGAAGACAGCGCCTGACATTCAACCTCGATCTTTGAATGCACAACAAATGTGACATGATGAGAACAAGATGTACAGGCTCATTTACCGAAAGGGAGTGCCAGGAAGAAGACTGTAAATAAGGTTTGGGCAATGGAAAGTACAAACTCAAGCTAGACAGCTTAAAACAAATAAAGAAAGAAAATTGAAAGCAAGAAAACATGAGTTACAAAACACAAAGGCAAGCAACGGGCAGAATGTATTCCTTGGTTAACTTTTTGAATGTTCCCATTATGTTTTTAGCAAACCAGACAGCTGTGCTCCGCAGCATAGCATGGGTTGCCAGCGCCTGGGGGAACATTTTAAAAGAAAGTGTTGCGCCCCCTAACCCGTGGACCGTTAGCTCCGAAAGTGCTAACAGTCCACAGTTTAGGGGGGGGGGGGCAATACTTTCTTCTAAAATGTTGCTCCCCTAAGAAGTTTGCGGCCAGGGCAACTGCCTCTCTGGGCCCCCCTTCCCCACACTATGCCATGCCCCTGGCTGCGCTGTATGGTAGGATCCAATATAGTTATATTCGGCTAGGAATTTTGTGCAGTTTGCTTAACAGGCATACATAAGCGTGTCATTGGTATTATTTACTTAATGTTCCCAGCCTTCTTACATTGAATCACATCTTAAGAACAGTGAAACTGATTAGTTGGTGTGTACCTGCTCATGTGTATTCAGCACAGTTCAAAACATTTATACTTCCAAATATGCCTAAAAGAACCCCAAAGTGTGACAACTACTCATGTTTACCTGGACTTGTTTTCCTCATAATGGGCACTTGTCTTGATATATCTTGCCAGCTCTATCTGCATGTCTCCAAAGAGTGGAACCACCTGTAGTTGCTTTAGTCAAGTAAAGAAATGCTTAAAGTTAGCTGAAATACTCAAGTCCAACATAAGTCCCAAAATATGTAGTTAGAAGAGCAAGAATGAATTAAAAATGTTTTGCTGTGCTGCTTTGTTTAGAAAGTGCTTGCTTTGTTAACTACTAAAATACATTTAAGACGCCTTCACAAATTAGTATTTTCAATGATACATAAGTATAGGGCATCCTGTTCAGCACATTAGCACATTTATTTATAAAATGTTAAATAATGGGCAATAAAATTAGATCACTAGTATGACAGCAGAATCTCGGCATGGTAATATGTCTCCCTATCAGTAGTACAGGGAAACGTTACCTTAAAGAATTTGTCTATTTTGCTTAGGTTTATCCTCTTTTTGGCATCCAGTTTGTAGATATTACTAACACTTCCATCCATCAAGTACAGGCCAAAGCCCATGACCTAGAGGCAACAAAAAGCATAGTTTAAACAAAACAGAAAAATCTTTTATTCATTGTAATGCATTCTGATTATATGTGAACATAAGTCACAAAAGCCTTTTTTAATTTGCACAGCCTGTGCAGCTAACTTGGTGATTGCCAGAACATAACTAACAATACATACAGGTGCACAGCGGTTTGTAACTGTGAATATTAATTGCAATGCACACATTGAGAACCTGTATGATTTGCAAGGAAAACTGAGAGACATAAAATATTCTTTCACCATTACAACTGAATGAAGCGCACAAATGCCCGGTGGCCATTTATTTACTGCAGAGCACGAAAGGTAACAGGCTACAGCCTACAGCAAGCAGTAACTATTCGCAATGAGTTAGCTGTCAATATTGGACAGCTTTCACCGTGCTTGTGCAGAATGAGGACATCAGGAGGAGCAGACGCCAGTGTCATGGACCAGAGCATGCAATATCCCGGATGCTAAACTCAGAATGAGATTACTTTTTGTTTTGCATCCATTCTGCCCTCTAAATTTACATTTTTAAAGACCAGCAAACTGTTTAAGGAGTAGCGCATCTCTACCAGGTTTTCATGGGCCAAGTAGATTGTGGTTACTTTCTACAAATCGAAAATAGCCTCCACTTACACTGTCAAAGGAATGCACACTTGCCTGTTGACTATTAAGAGCATTTGCGCCATATATTAGACTACTCTGCTTTATTAGGGAAAATTTGCAGCTACAACCAGAAAAGTATCAAAAAAGTTATAGATCTTGGAGATAATCAGTTTATATAGCCAACAGTTCCCTGAAAGAACTTGTGTTTGGTCGGCAAGTTTGCTCTAATTGTGCCAATGTAGTATAACTATTTCATCTATATAGTATGTATTTAGTTCAAAGCATATGCAATACATTTACCAGGATCATATCTAATGCTTCACTGGATAATGGTGCCTGCTGAATGTTACAAGTGGAGTAACCGTCAAGAGTTACTGCTTACAGGAAAGCTATTATTCCTCGCCTTTATATATTTATAGCATTTTCTTTAACCAGTGTCATATTCAGAAACTATGGGCAAGTGTGAAAACTGGTGTGTACAAATAAGATCTTATACTTTATTTAACTGTAACTTAAATGCAAGCTAATTTGTGGGAGTTCCCACAGTGCACAGATGGGCACTGTCAAAACGTTAGTACTATTTTAAAGAAGGGTCATTTAATTGTCCCCTTACACATCACAGCTCATTTTCTTTTGGATAATGGTGCAATTTTCATCGGAGGCGCACGTGGGGACACATCCTTTCCAATTTGATATATTTTACGCGAAAATGTGAATTGTTATTTTGGGTGCTCTTCGGTTTCCCTTCTGTTTCTAACAAGTTTCAAACATAATTTTAAAAATCTCACCTTCAAGAGCATGTGTTTTTCACCTGGTGTTAGATACATCTTATCCTCATAGTAATCCACACAAATATTTACAATATCAGCCAGGAGCTCTTCGTAGCCAGCAATCACTTCAAGCTGCTGCTGCAAAGACTAAACAAGACAAAACAGAGTATTACATATTTACAGCAGTATACGGAATTAAAAGACAGTAACTTAAGGCATGCATAGGCAACAAAATGTTGGGCACTTAACCATGGCTGGTATAATTCAACAACCTTGCTCACTTTTAACATAAGACAATTGAAGGGCTGATCATAATAACATTTTAGTATTAACATCTTCTGAGGATAACTGAAAAGTTCAAGAATTTCCTCTAGAGATTGTGAATGACAAGATGTGTTGTGCTATGCAATGAACTATACAACTACAGACCGACTGACTGCAGGGTCAGCCTTCAGATAAGGCTCAATGGCATAAGTAGTGTTGTTTGCACTTACAATGATTAAATTAGCTCTTTGTAAGTTTATGACCACCTCTTCGCAAGCTTCTGCTCATTCTGCAGGGCAAGGCATACTCCTAAGCAGGAAGGTTTCAGGGCTCATGGCAAACCTTTTGTTCTTCTAGCATAAAGTTCAGACTTTAGGTGATGTCCCCTAGTCTCTGGGAGACTAGCTGTCATGCTGAAACCTTCCCTGATCATACAGCAGTCATTAAGTACTCTGCAGCACACTCCCTTCGATGATCATAAAAAATTTGCAACAGGAACGAAGTGTGGTACTTTGGATCCCATTTATAAACATATCTTCAATACGAGATATGGATCCGCTGTTCATGTTCTGAGACCTGATTGGGATTGGTTCTCTTTCAAATGTCATTTTCACACATTGAACAATAGAAACTGCAGTCCCATCTCTCACCCTTACCTTTTACCAAATGCATATGAACAGGAACAACTAATCAGCCGTCCTTTGCTAACAAGGGCCTTGTGGAATTTCTAAACGTAGCCCTGTCTCCATCCTCCTAATTTCAGTGCCTGGGCATCCATCCTCCAGCCATAGGAATGGAGGCAATACACTTTCACTGTCTGAGGAAGTCATCTTCAACCTCCATCTTGTACCAATCACAAGATGAAGGTTGGGGCCAGTGAAATTCAAAATAAAAAAATATGTGGTCATACTACAAATTCAGAAAACATGCTAAACTGCCACCACCACTTTGTGTGCTGTACCCAGGGCACATACAGTAGTCCATTGTCTAGTATTAGGACTCGTTTGGAGTTCCCTTCTAAGACACAGGACAGGTCCTGGACCTCACATTGTCAATAAGTAGTCTAGGCCTCTGTGCACATGCTAAGTTAGTATTACGCCACTGTCAAAATAAAACCAGGATATCAATTTTCACAAGCAGCCGGGCACTCGGGGAAGGAGAATACATATGTCTACCATGGAGGGTATATTCCTGTCAAGCTGAGATTGATATGAGCTGTGCCACTTGAAACTGTAAGACGCATAGACAGTGGGAAGAGCCAAAGGCAAAAGCCAGTAGTTCAAATTAGAGGTATAGCAAATTAAGATGACGGTGGATAAAAAATGCACTCAGAAAAATAGCCTATGCAGGAAAAAGAATTGAGATGTGAGAAGCTGACAGATGTGTAGTAGGTAAAATCTATAGGCTGCACATAACTCTTGGCTTCAGTGCATATTTAAATGTTTACTGCACAAATATGTTCTGGTCCAACAGCCAAGATATTCTGTGAGTTTGTGGGACAGGCAGAGATTTCAAACGTAAATCATCTGTTACCTGACAACCAATGCAACTTTACAAAGACTTGGAAAATACGAGTGTTCCCTGGCCTGACACTAAGAGCTCATTTAGAGTTTGGTGAACCGTGTACTCTCACAAAAAGGCAGTAGATGTGCACGTTACCATATTTGGAGTGCCATCGACTATAATGCACTAGTACTTGGTGGACAGGAAATCTACCATGTTTTCGAAGGAGATCTGTACATACTATATCCATCAATGAGCTATCAAGGAAGACTGAGCTAAGAACTATTGCATGACTACATTCTTTTCCGGCAATTGGCATGGCCATACAGTATTATTCTATGGTAGACTGGACCAGCAGATATTGCTTTAACTGGGATCCAACAGGTTACGGTACAAAAAAATGCCTATGTTCTTCAGTATACCAGAGGGATTAGGCCCAAAGTGAAAGGCCAAAAATTACAAAGACCAAAGTTCCCATGTGCCTCCCACGAACAAGCAACTCCATTTGTCTGGCATTGTATTTCATATTATTAGGGCAGATTCAGTCATAGGTTACAATTGGACAAGTTTGGATACCCACAGATTTAACTTCCTACGTTCATTATCCCCTGTAAAATATTGAGTAGAGTCAGAAAGTATTGCACCCACTTACCTGAGTGATCTTATTGTGATTTGCTAGAAACATGGAGAGGTTCTGTGATTCCTGGATGGACTGTGGATCTGCCATTTTACGCAAAAACTGAGCAGCTCTTGGAAAACAAAGGGGAAACACGTTCAGAACTGACCAAGCGGTTACTAAGACAAAATACACGTCACATTAATAATGGGTGTTAAAGTCAGTTCAGTCATTTCAGAAATCAAGATCCTCAAATCTATGGGTTCTCAAACAAATTACATTTTGTAAATAGGAAAATCCTAATATAACTGTCTTTGGCAATAATACTCCTCAGTTAGAGTACATTTTATCGTTCGGAAGCTGCAGCTCTTGCGCACTTCCATACAATCCATATGGTGTGGCTACCTTCTGTTTGGATCACTTTTTCACACCTATTTTTACCCTGTTCTCATCTTTTTCACCTTTGCAGTTTGCATGCCACTCAAATTTAGAATGTTTGCATATACAAAATAAAAGACTACTTTTACTCCCTGCTTGAAAGCAAACAAGGACATCTTGGAAATTGCAATATTTGTTTAATGGCCTTCACACTCACATTTTTATCTGCCCATAGATTGACTGAAAGTCAAATATAGGACAGCAGAAATAAATTACCTGCAATCACTTACACCCCATGCAGGCCTATATCTACATATGTCACCCCGCCCCAAAATCAAAGACAGACTGAATACGCTTACTTCTAACTTCAATGATTACAAGAAAAAGTTAACTATCCTTTTATAATCGAAAAGGAATGCAATATAATGATTTTTCTTTTGCAGTGCTTGATAATATTTGCTGTAAAAAACAAGTGTTACTTTTACCTATTTTAACAGTCATTCAATCAGCAAAAGAAACATCTAGCAAACAATTTAAAAAACTCGGATGTTAGTTACTATCTTTACAATTCTTTGTGTGGTGCTCTTGATAGATTTTTAGTGTACGAAAGGTTGAGAGGTGGCTAATACAATACAATTGTAATGCTAGAGCAAGAAAACGGGAAAACCCATATTCATGTGATCATAATTTTCCTGCATTTACTTGTAATCTACTTATTGACATTATAAGAAAGGCATGGACATGGTATTACAATATGGTTTGTACAGCTGATGAAGCAAAATGGTCCAATAAACACCACAACTGCATCTCTCCAATTCAGTCTTTTTGGATCTCTTCCTCAGGCTACATTTCATAAACTGTTTAACTCACCTGGATCCCCAAATAAAAGTGTATTAGTGATGGGTGGACGGAGGAACAAAAAGCAAGGCCTCCATTATGTTACTACTCCTATATTTGGAACCTAATCTCTCTATTGAAGAACATGAGGATGCTGTCTTTGGAGTCAGAGTCTTAAACATTATCTCTCGATAATCCACAGTACACTGCAGCCTCAAGTCAAAAGGCACCGCTTACAAAACCAGCCAAATCCACTACATTGGTCCCTCAATCAAAACAGGTGAAACTTCTTCACATCTCTTATTTCGACCAATCCGATACCTTGACCTAGTCTGTTCCGTTCATCCATCCACGAGTCACTCCTGCAGCTAGTGGAACTACGTTCCTAGGATTCTGCAATGGAAACCTCCTCTTCCATAAACCCCTTCTATTTAGTCTTTAGTCACATTCAAGATTTCAGGATGACATAGCAGAGTGTAACCTCTCTAAACCTTTATTTATCTCTGAATCATATTCCCTGCTTTACTTGCCTGCTTACTTTAAACTGAAGGTCATTCCCAGGGTCACAATAATTTTTAACTAAAAAATTCTAGCAAAATTACCAAATGTTGGCATTGTAGACTTTGAACATTGTAGGAGTCTCTACACTCCAGTAAGTAAGGGTACGAGATTTAAGAATATTTACCATTTTGTAGGCAGCTATAGAATTTATCCCTGGTCCTTTTTTTAATGAATATTGTGTATCCTTCCATTGCTCACTTTTAGAAAACTGCTTTTTTTTCTTTTTGTTTAAACACTCCATGAGAGTGCATGTTTTTTCCAGGTTCTCCCTCATGCTCTGCTTGCTCTCTCGTGTACTTCATCCCCGCAATATACTATTAGGTTCACTGCTGCTCTCTACTTTTTGTGCTAACTTTCCCCCCCTCCCTACCTAGCTTATTTGTATTTTATCTCCTTGTTTGCTCCCCGTGCTTCACCCATTAGATCTGCTCACCCGAGGACCATTTTAGGTCTCACCTATTAAACAGAGCATGCACTATCTGCGGAGTTTCATAATGTTAGCTTACAGTGGGCTTAGAGACCACCAATTACTTATCATTGGTTGACTTCCTTGTCCCTCTCACTGGTTTGCTTCTCATTCATTAGATTGTGTGGAGTTTCCTTCCTCTTCTTGTGTTTGTCCCTCACTGGAGCATGGACGCATTAGTGTGTCCCTAAACTGCTCGCTTTTTCAGGTGCTACTTTTTTCTTTCGGTCTAAGTACTCTACAAGAGTGCATGTGTTTTCCAGCTAGCTCCCTAGTGCGCTTTTCTTCCCCTATCTGCACTGTTCTCCCACCCCTGTGTGTTTGTCCCCTGACCTCTTCAGTGATGCGTTTGACCTCACGTGCTTCGCCCGCCCAGACTGCTTTCCCACCTGGGTGCTTCTACCCACTTCCAGCTCCAAATGTTCTATCACTCTTTTGCATTTCTCTCCCATCCTCCGCTATGCTCTTCCTCGCGCCTGTGTGCTCCGCCAATGCCTTCTGTTTTGTTTCCTCCTACCCATGCCCTTCGTGTGGTTTTTGGGCCATAGTGTTCCTATAAAGCACACTACCCCCAGTGTTGCTACTGTGTCTCTACTGGATTGGCAAAGAAAAAGAAAAAAAAGCAGTGGCGTAATTTTTAAGATGCGGACATGCATGCTATGTACGCCTACAGCATGATGCAACTGTTTTAAAAAATATATATTATTTAGCAATGCTGCTCAGCTTGGGGATTCTGTACAGCAAAGCTAAAATCCATTCACAAAGTCACTGGGTCCCAAAAAGCGAGACCTGCTGGTGTTGTCAATGCTTGTTTTTATTTTTGTTTGGAAGGTGCAGCAGCAAGTGGATGTTGGCCCTTCCACCTTACTAAAAAGGTGCTTTGTGTGCTACTAGGCTTATATTTACAAATGCAGGATGGATCCGTAAGTGAAAAAACATGGCGCCTATGTCAGTTGGTAGCTGGGTGCATATGTCATCATGCATTTAAGAAAGGATTGTGCTAGCAGCAATAGCCACGTAATCGGGCCTTTTATTTTTTGTTTTACCCGATTTTTTTTTACATTTTGCTGATGCTGGACAACATTGCCAAAGATGACTGGCAAAGCCCAACAGGTCCCAAAGGCGGGACCTATTGGCTTTTCCAATTTTTCTAATATGTAAACCTCATCTCTGTAAACATCCTTGGGCACATGGCAATTTAGTGATGTGCGCTGCTACTTTTGGGGTTCTGTCTGTTTTACTGAAACCCGCAATTAAAAGGAGAAAATAATGTGAATCCCTTGAAGTTTCAATATTAGTAGAGCAGTAAAAAAAAGCATATGCTCCTCCCTCATCAAACAGCCAACTTGCACAGTATAAATAAGGCACACCTCAAAACTAAAAGACTGGCTTATAACAAGGAGGCAAGAAGGGCCACTTTCAAAACAATTGTGTGTAGCCTATTTTAGGCTTAAAGTGATAACACCTAAAATACTACAAGAACACCACTCACCTTTTGTATGCAGAGTGGTCGTTTTTAACACTGCATTTCATGTTTTTCAGCTCGTCAAGCACTGCAAACATGTTGATGAACTTGCCTAAAGTAAGGAGGTAGGCCTCCGACACAAAGTCTTTTCTCCTTTCGGCATGACACAACCGTCTGACCTCAGCACAGAAACGGTCAATCGCAGTTCTCTGTCAGAAGGAAAAAAGCTGTACTTAGAAAAACATCAGCTAAACCACTTCTGTTTTCTGCTGTGGGGACTCAAAAATCATTACGCATACACACAAGTCAGTTTTAATATAAAAAAGAATATATATATATCTTTATTTACGGGTTAACGGATAAAAACTCTTCTATTTTTTTGGGGTGGGGAAATAGAACACACTTAATAAGGGACATGCAGGGAAGTAAGATCATATATAAACAGAGGTGTGTCTGGACCACAAAATATTTTCTCGCGTGCTATGGGGCTTCTGGAACGAGGTGCTCCGTGGCAAGACTTACATGTTACTTACTGCACAGACCTACCGGGTTTTCTGGAGCACTGATGTGACATAACAGATTCCAGGCCCTAGGTACAAACTGATTCACTCAGATGGTTGAAGCCGAAGCTGCTTAGTGTCAAGTAAAAAGTCTTCCAACATCCCTTCTGTAATTGATAATATTTGTATATCTCGTAGTCCAACAAACCACATCATAGTGGGTAAGGTGCTCCACAAAAACCTCAGAGATCATTAACCTTAAACTGCGGGGGGGGGGGGGTGGGGGGGGGGGGGTGGGGGGGGGGTTCTACCTCTACCCAGTGTGCGTTGTCACTATAGGGACAATTTACATCTCTCCACAAAAGCTAATGGCCTCAGACTTGCCTTACAGCTTTAGGATCCTTGCGTTTTCCTTGAGCACTTACTATATTTTTTTTACTATTTGTCTCTATGATGTGGCTAGTCAAGCTGATATTGCTATGTCATATGTTGAACTATGTTTGGCGATTGAAAGCTAACTTATTAAACCTGTTCGCCAGCCTGATTCTAATATGCCCAGTGGTTTGACGCAGCCTTCTCCTCAGCCAAAAAGCGCCTCCCAGAAGCCTGGTCTAAAATGCCTAGGCACAAAGGAGAGATTAGCAATTATATAGTTCTTGATAAAGAAACGTTAAAGGGGCGTGGCCAAGATGGCAACAGAAAAAGACGTGCCTGCGAGCTCCTCCGGCACCCCGAGCCCTTCAGCGCCTTGTGTAGCTGTACTGGGGCGATCCTTGCTCCGGAATCAACTTTCTTGGGGTTACTGAGGTGCCCTGAATGCTTTTGAGCCTTTTCCCGACGAGCTATGACCTAGAACGGCGGACTTAGCCGAGGTGTCGAGGCGGTGACGCACGTGCGCTGGTGCGGCCTACATTGCATCGCCTGGAGTGCATCGGCTCATAGCCCGGGGGACCCTGGGTCACAGAGAGTTGCGGTGAGGTACGATCGCACTGCAGGACCCCCCGATTGGGGGCGTAAAGAACTTAATCTGCACCCCTGTGGTTCATCTTGGCTAACGTCGCCCGGACGGAGGTGGCGAGGAGGCGCCGACCTGTCTGGCGGCTGCTGGACAGCGCAGAGGAACGAGAGGAGAAGAGGTGCTGATCCGTCCCTACCCCTTATAACCCGGGGGCGACCCAGCGGACATTGAGTGTGCACGGCGATTGCTATCTTCTGATTGCCCCGGCCTCCCAGTGACGGCGGAGCGGAGAACTCGGGGGGTGCGAGGGAGCGCGGCCTGATATCCCGGGACGCTCCTAGTGATCGCGGAGTGCGCGAGGGCTAGCCGAGGCTCCTCATCATGACGACGAGAAACCGCATGAACAGGACTGGGAAGGACGGCCCTGGGAAGGGTCCATCCGGATCGCCCCCCGGCTCCAGCAAGTCCCCTGCAAAGGACGACGGGGATGGCCCTGTCACGAAGGCCTTCCTAATTGAACTTTTTGCGTCCATCAAAGACGACATCACGGAGCTGAAGTCACAGCTGGCCTCCGATCTGCGCGAGGTCCGCAGAGATGTGGATGGCATCGGAGAACGGGTGGCGACCCTGGAGGAGCACGATCTAGGCTTCACTGGTGACATCCACCAGTTACAGCAGGACATGCTCAGGCTTCGAGAGCAAAATTTGGACCTTCAGACCCACTGCGAGGATTTGGAAAACCGGTCCCGCCGCAATAACATTCGAATCCGAGCTGTACCCTGGGAAGGGGAAGGTGAAAACTTGCGGGAATACGTGGAGGCCCTGTTCCTGCAGGTTCTGGCAGAGGCGGACCTCTCGGAGATCCGCATGGACAGAGTGCACGAGTTGGGCTGCCACGTAGCGTGCGCTCGCCACCGCCGGACATTTTAGTCTGTGTTCACGACTTTCAATTAAAAGAGAGGATCCTACGAAAAGCCAGGGATACCAACAACCTACAATTTCGGGGACAAAGCCCCCAGCTCTTTCAAGACTTGGCGGCCTCCACATTGCAGAAGAGGCGGGACTTCCGACCGGTCACGGCTTTCCTGCGGGACCACGAGGTGTCCTACTCCTGGGGCCACCCCTTTCGGCTCATCTTTAGGTGGCAGAACAGGCTGGTGCAAGTGAGATATCTGGCGGCTGCCAGGGAACTTCTGGGCATGGAGGGGGAGGCCGCGTCGGCTGGCGCCAGCGCCTCCCCAAGAAGACAACGCCGTTCCCGCTCCCCGGCTTGGCAGAGAGGGGGCCGGCATGGTATGGCGGAGGGCCCGACTCCCTCGGCGAGCCAAAGTGAGAGGGGAGAGGTTCTGGCTTTGGTGGCCTTGGTGACTGATTCGGGACGGATGGACAGCTCTTCGGCAGCCTAGGCTCCCCAAACAGCGGCCCGTGGGGCCGGGGGGGCTCTACCACCTCAGGTACAATGATGGACTGTGCTCCATTGGAGGGTTACCCCGACCCTGAACTCGAGGGGGGCATTACCCGGGTCTTCTACCCCCGACCCTTATGGTCATGTCCAGCTTTATTTGTTCTCTTTCTGGTTCTGGGACTGTTTTCTCTGTATGTTGTTTTGGGGCTCCTTTGGAATGGGGGGAAGGTTGTTTTGGAACGGGCTCAGTGGTGGTGGCAGTGGACCTGGTATGATTGCGGGTGTGGTCGGTTTGTCTATGGCACTACGGGGGGCACTATATGGAGCGGGATGGGGGAGGGTAACGTCTAAATGATGCCTGTTACGATAGGTTCATGGAATGTTAAAGGCCTTAATTCCCCTCAAAAGCGTCAGAAGGTGTGGAAATACATTATAGATCATCATTTGGATGTGGTGGGACTGCAAGAAACTCATTTGGCCCGTAGGGACGAAACCAGGCTTACGAATAGGCAATACCCACTGATTTACAAATCCTCTGCCACTACTAAGCACCGGGGGTGGCACTCCTGTTCCGCTCTACACTTCAATTTCAACCCATGGGGGTGCGAAGCGACAAGGAGGGTAGATGGCTGATGGTGAAGGGGATGCTCCTTGGCAAGCTCTGCACGTGGGTGGTTCTCTATGCACCGAACACGGGCCAAAATGGGTTCCTTGAGGCTTTCATGAGGGAGGTGGGGGATTTTGGGGAGGGTGCTTTGATAGTAATGGGGGATTTCAATTTGGTTTGGGACAAAGGCCTTGATTGCTCGCACCAACAGAGGACAGAGGCAGGTCTCTTCTCCCCTGAGTTGCGTGATGCTATAGACAGTCTGGGTCTCATTGAAAGCTGGCGTGCCCTCCACCCCCACGCTAGGGACTACACGTTCTTTTCTTATAGTACTGTGTGGATTGCGATGCCTGACCCCTTGAGGTGCCTCTGTTATTGGAGCAAGAGTGCCTCCCACTAATCAATCACCGCCAAAATCAAGCAACCGTGACAGCATCCATCTTGGGAAACCAGGCAGAGTGTTGTGAGCGGTCATCCGAGCTACACCGAGGTAAGCGATGCTCCAGCGGCAAAGCGCCGCGGATCAGCGCGCTGCACAGGACAGACGCCAGACCCATACTAACATTGCTTCCGTTTTCCCTTAGCGGAGATGGAGCCCGTCTAAAACCTTTGACACGTCGAAGTCTTTCCAGGCATCAGGATCCTCTTGGACCAATCCCTGTGAAAAACCTAAAAGGTACTATTTCCGCACGTCAGAATTAAACTGTTTTCAAACCCAGAACGCAGCTCTCTAATACCTATAAATATTTTTCCACACACAGCGCCACGGGCCTTCCTGTAATTGCGAGCACGCCGCTGAGCCCCTCTTTCCGCAATAGACAGCCGTCTCCACCAACTTTGAAATTAATGACGGTACGCTCATTTCTCATTTGCTGTTATGCGCCAGCATCCAAATGTTTATGTTTGTGCTAATGTCCACTTACTTTGATTGTAGGCGCTCCAAACTTTGGACCCATTCTCCAGCCTGCACTTATAAATACTCCCGCTGAATTTACTTCTTTCAAAAGCGGTAGGTTCAGCTGATTGTCACTACGTAAGGAGCTTTGCCTCTTAGCTTATTCATGAAACTGAAAAACTTTCCCCTTTTGTAATTCCACAGACAGAGTAATCATGCCCTGAGGAGAATCCGGACAGTTATTTCCTGGATTCGAAACGCGTCGGCCAATTAGAAAAGGACAATCTAATTTTAAGCTATTGCTGGCGACAAAAAGAGTTTCGAATTGACTTTCACGCTCCTTTTCCTAATTCTTCCTTTCTTTGCATTTCACTTTCTTTGCTTTAATCAAACCTTCTACGTATGTAAAAATGTGTTGCACGATGTATTTGGAATATATGTTTAATGTTTCTATCTGTTCCACATTGATTTTTGTACAGTTGTGACCACATTTAGGACCACATTTAATTTTGACATTATGTTGCATTGAATCACTTAACTTTGTTTAAAATTCATGATATGTATAGGTCGTTTCTGCCTATCATACGTTGTGTTCGACAGACATGGTATAAACTAAAAAAGTAACTGGTATAAATAAAAGTACCTTGTTGAAAACGACAAATAGCGTCTTCAACTTGCCTTGATTTTGGCGGTGATTGATTAGTGGGAGGCACTCTTGTTTGATTACGTATATATTAGGCCCAGCCTTCTCACTTGTCCTCTTAGGGCCAAGCTCCCCTTGTTCTTCTGTTATTGGAGCGGCGAAAGGAACCACCCCGAAACTGCTGAGACTGGAGGGCCCCCATAGACTTAGCAGTGTCCGTGTCTTTCTTCATTTTTTCAAGTGTCACATCCACCTCGGGGCCAAACAGGTGGTCAGGATTAACTGTCTGGTTCAAGATGGTCGTCTGTATATCAGGTTTGAAGCCTGATATTCTAAGCCATGCATGCCTCCTCAGCAACACGCTAGTGTTGATTGCCCTGGAGGCGGTATCAGCCACGTCCAGCGCACATTTGATGGAAGCGTTGGTGATCAGCTTCCCCTCCTGAATCAACATTTCACCTGCCTCCTTGTACTGATCAGGCAAGTGCTGCAGAAGTGTTTCTAGGGTGTCGTAATGCGCCCTATCGTAGCGTGCAAGTAGGGCCTGCGTGTTTGAAATGCGCCAAATATTAGCTGCCTGCGCAGCAATTCGTTTCCCTGAGGCTTCAAATATTTTTGACTCTGTCTGGGGGAGGAGCGTCACCCGTGGTCTGCGAGTTCGCCCGCTTACGTGCGTTGGATACAACCAAAGAATCCAGTGGCAAGTGTCCCTTGATGTACGTTGGATCCGAGGGCGCTGCCTTGTATTTTTTGTCAATGCGAGGATTGATGACTCGCGCCCGAGTGGGCTCCCTGAAAACCTCTGGCGCGTGCTTCAGCACTCCCTTGAGCATAGGCAATGTCTTGACTGACTTTTCAGCCACTGAGAAAGTGTCAAACAAAAAATCGACATCCACAGGATCTGAATGTAGGTCGACATCATGATTAGCTGCAGCTCTCTCAATCAGAGCGTTGAAGGCTGCAGAGTCCTCTGTTGGAGAAGTCTTTGCTGCAAAAAGCTGCGGTTCATGACCCGACTGAGGGTCCTCAGGGTCGCCTCCGGCAGACCAAGGTTCATGTACCTCCTCTGGATCCGAGTAGGCTGGGTAATTGTACTCGTCCTCTTCATCTCCGTCACCTTCCCCAGCGTTTGAATGCGTCGGTGAAAGTTCCAAATTATGTGGAGATGCAGGCTCTATAGGGGCAGAAGTACCCGCAGAGTCCTTCTTGTTTTTGAGTGGAATACGATAATGTTCCAACACCGGCTCCGTGGTGATTTTTCGTTTGAGGAGAGAGAGCTTCCCGGTGTTGGCGTCGATGATAACCTCTCGACGCTCCTCATCTGCAAGTGGCTGGAGCCGAGGCTTCGGCCCTACCAATGACGCCTTGGGCTTCGACACCACCTTTAAAGGCACCCCGGCCCCATGCTTCGGAGTGAAAGCCTTCGGCGTCGTCTTCGGCGGCAGCGTGAAGTGGATAGGCGTTTGCGCCTTTGCCGGCTTTGGTGTAGGCTTCGGCACCACATCCTTCGGTTCGGGAGCCACGGCGTCCTTCCGAATCCGCTGCAGGGACTCCATGACCTTCTTTGTTAAGGCCGGGGAGGGCTGGACCGGCTCGAGCGATTTCCCCGAGTCCGGCGTCGGGTCTGCGAAAGGCACGGTCTTCGGAGCCGACACATCGCCATCCTTGGCCTTGACGGCCGGAGTCGGAGCAGCCAGAGCTTCGGCGCCGTCCTGACGCTTCTTCGGAGCCTTCTTCTGGTCATCGACCTCGACCACCTTCGGCGCGGCCGCGTCGGTCGTTTTCGCCTTCGGCTTCGACACCGGGGTCTTCGGGTCAGCCATCTTGGCGCGGCTCTTGCTGTCGGCCATTTTTAATTTCTTAGACGTTGAGGCCTCTGGAGGCTTCTGTCCCACCAGTGCGACTTTCACTTTCGGTTTCGAAACCGTTGGTGTGGACCCCGATGGCTTCACTTTCGTTTTCTTCAACGGGAGTGGCACATCAGAAATGTCCGTGGCCGGGCCCGGAGGCGAGGCCGTGGGACGATTAACGAGGTCTTGGGTAAGGCCCGAAGGCGATCCCCCGACCTGGGCCGTATAGTGGGGGTTGACCCCTGAGTCAGTTTGAGGATGCTCCTCCTCAGAGCTATCCTCCACGGTGGCAATGGCCCCATCGTCGTCCCCTACCTCACCGACGACTTCATCAAACTCCTCGTCTCCCGCGTCGTAGTTTTCCTCCTCCGACGCCGGGCTAGAGTCCGAAACTTGAAAGACATTGTCGTCTCCAACGTCTTCTTCGAAGATGTTGTCTGGCGGGGGCGCTGATAACTGGGCCTGGAGTCTAGCGGCCCGACGAAGCTTGAGAGTCTTCTTGCACCGGAACTTTGAGCAGGCCATACACCTGGCCTCATCATGGTCCGGCGACAGACATTTGTTGCACACTGGGTGCAAGTCGAGGTGTGAATACTTTGAGGTGCACACCGGGCACCTCTTAAACGGAGTTCGTTCCATGTCTGGAGCGTCGTGTAGGCCCGTCCGCGCCGACAGCACGCGGAAGGGCAGCAAGAGTTCGGAGCTGAAGAACAGTTAAACCCGAACGCAAAACGATACCGACGCCAAGCCTAAAGACCTTTTGGTCTCAAGTTAGGAAAGTTAAACAACTATCGATTCCGACAGAGGGAACCGAAACACATCCGAACCCAATGGCGGAAAAAAACAATCTGGGGATGGAGGCGATGCCCATGCGCACTGTAGTCCAGGGGAGGAGCCACCTATCTCGTGATACTTCGAAGACTCTTCCAGGACAACAATGTGCAATCATCCGGACCCAACACTAGGCGGCGATCTATGCACAGATATGAATTCAGCAGCCCACATGCCTCGAACACATCTGGCTCGACAGCTTCGCGATAAGCGTGAGAGGGAATATGCAGGCGGCATCCGGGCGCCCTCGGGCGCCTTGGAGCATAAAGACGCGGCCAAGGCGGAGCTCTTCGGCAAATTCTATGCCGCCCTGTACTCGGCGGATAACCTGGAGCCGGAAGATCAGCAGGAATACCTGGGGGCTCATCCACTTCCGCAGGTTTCCAAGGAATGGAACGACCTTCTGGAAGCCCCCTTTACTAGGGAGGAGGTGTTGACCGCAATCAAGTCCCTTAAACCACTTAAGGCGCCTGGCCCAGACAGCTTCAAGGCACCCTTCTATCAGACCTTTGCCTCTGAACTGGGGGACTTTCTGGTGACACTTTTTAATGGCATTAGGGAGGCGGGCCAGACTACGGGCACTATGGCAGAAGCGATGATTTCGATTATCCCCAAAGCCGGGAAGGACCCCTCGAGGTGCGAGTCATAGTGGCCCATAGCTCTACTGAATGTAGATGCTAAATTATACTCCTCTATCTTGGCTGCTCGGCTCCAGGACCTTATGCCTGCCCTTATCCATCCCGACCAATCGGGATTCATAAAAGGTCTCCAGACCCACGACAACACCAGAAGGCTGATTCATCTGATCGAGAAGGCTAATCGCTTTAAGATCCCGGCGGTCTTGGTGGGACTTGACGCTGAAAAGGCGTTCGATCGGGTGGACTGGAACTTTCTCTTTGGTACGCTGGAGGCCTTTGGTTTTTCCCCCAAATTCATAGATATGCTTCGGGCCAACTACCATAGTCCTCGATCGAGTGTCATGGTTAATGGCCATGTTTCACCCTTCTTTGCACACTCCCGGGGTACGCAGCAGGGCTGTCCCCTATCTCCCCTACTCTTTGCGCTCAGCATTGAACCTCTAGCCCTTAGGGTGCGGGAGGACCCGGACATTGTTGGTCTCCCCTTTTCGGGAGAGAAACATAAAATTTCCCTTTTTGCTGATGACGTTCTATTGTCACTAGCGGACCCGGGTAGCTCCCTTCCACAGGTGCAGGAGGTACTCTCTCAGTTTGAAGCAGTGGCGGGTTTCCGGGTCAACCCCGGCAAGTCATACATCCTTAACCTCGCGCTACCATCTGCTGAGGTGGATCGCATCCGGCCGCTCACGCCCCTGTCGTGGGCCAGCTCCTCTATACAGTACCTTGGGGTCCAACTGACCTCATCTGTTACCACCTTGTATGCGGCCAACTTCCCACCTCTGCTGGCCCAGATACAGACTGAGCTTAATCGAGGGAAGCCCATGTTCATTTGTTGGCTGGGCCGCGTCCATGCTGTCAAAATGACGATGCTCCCCAAGCTCCTGTACCTGTTTCAAGCACTTCCTATTGCTTTGGAGGGGGGCTTTTTCAGGCGTGTTAAGACCATGATCCTACGCTATATTTGGCAAGGGGCCGCGCTAGACTATCCTTTCTCATGCTGCGACGGCCTTTGAAGACGGGTGGGGTCGGCCTCCCAGATATGCACCTCTATTATAAGGCGGCGCAACTCCGAGTGCTGGTCGAGTGGACCCAGATGGAATCGGAGAAGCACTAGTTGCTTATGGACAGGAGTGTGGCGGGGAGATCGATATGGGACCTGGTCTGGAAGGCGAAGGGGGATCGCCCTCGTAACGCCTATATTAGCACCCCTACGAGTACCACCCTGAGGGTCTGGGACTCGGTTTCTGGTGATGAGAGGTGGACCTCCTTCCCGTCCCCCTTCACCCCTATCCATTTTAACCCGGCCTTTCCACCGGCTCTCGTGGAGGGCCCCTTTGACGGGTGGAGAACGGGGGGTTGCCACGCGCTCACACACTTGTTTCATGGTTATGAGCCGCTCACTTTCCATAATTGCATGCGTGACTATGCGGTGTTACCATCCGAGCGTTACCGGCATGCCCAAATGCTACACTGGGCGTTGTCACCAGAGGTGACAACGCAGCGACGAGGCCTCCCACAGATTTCGAATCCTTTATCACCCGCGCAACGTCCATGAGGGGGGTGATCTCATTCCTCTATGGCCTTCTACTTACCACGGCTATCTCGCCTCGCCCTAGATACATGAGTTTGTGGGAAGAGCACCTGGGACGAGATATCTCTGACGAGGAGTGGACTCACATCTGGCGTGACTTACACAGATTTAACCATTCCATTGACCTCAGGGAGGCCCATATGAAGACGATGCTGGACTGGTATCTGTACCCAGCCCGGTTGAAAAAGATTTTTCCCTCTGCATCGGATAGATGTTGGAGAGGATGTGGTCTCTTGGGGGATTTTCGCCATATTTGGTGGGACTGCCCTGTCATTCGCCCCTACTGGGAGGAGATACTGTCCCAGATCAAGGAAGTGCTGGGCTACCCGATTCCTGACTCGATAGGCTTCGTTCTCTTGGGTCTCCGTGATTCGCTCCTGGAGCATCAGACTAAAGCGGATAAACAAATCCTTTGGCTCTGCGTGGGTGCGGCCAAGTTGACCCTGGCTGCGGCTTGGAAAAAGAAGGAGGCCCCTGCTCTTTCCCTCTGGTATGCTAGGTTGTGGAAGCTGCTGAGTATGGAGCGTATGGCGGATGTTTTCAGAGGAGATTTCAAAAACTTCATCTTTAGGTGGGGCCCACTGGTCCGCTTCCTTTCTCGAGGCTTACCGTTGGCGGTCTGCCCGCCCACTTTACGTGCACTCCATTTGTTTCAAGTGTGAGAGAATGTTTGGATGTGTACCTGTTACTTGGCTGCCACCACTGGGGGGAGGGGGGTTGGAGGGTTGAAGGAGTTTGGGGGGAGGGAGTTTTGTTCTGTCTATCTCTAGGGGGGGTGGGTCTTTATGTTTCACCTCGCTGCATTGTTCTTCCTATGGCCGAGAAACGAGGAGGCGCAAATTAGACTGATCAAATGAGCCCCTGGCTTGGATGGCTTTTGCCTGGTGCCACTATGAACCGAAGCCTTCCTAAGGACTTCCCGTTGGGGACAACGTTGTTGGCTGGCAAACTTTGAGAATCATCCTGGCTAGGGTGGCCGCGTTGTATTATCTTCAGCAATATTACCGCTCCTTGGCCATGCAGAGTGAGTTCCTGCGAGGGCTCTTGTCGCATTTATTGTGTTTCTATCTTCCTCTTACTTCCTTTCCTCTTCCTTCTTGTACTTCAATAAAAATATCTTTAACAAAAAGAAACGTTAAAGAGGAAGAAAGCTAAGATTGTGCTTAAAAATTGTGACCCGTAATTGTCAGTATGTAAACATAAAAACCTAAAATTATTTTAACGCACTATAAATTCACTACATGCCTCTAGGGGGGACTTCATCTAGATTTGGGCCGAATATTACTGCCACGAAATGGGCTTCTCATTTTTCTAGCAACTACTGTCATAATTTTGCTGGTGCAACTGAATCCATTCAACGCTTTTTGCCTGGTAACACCACGAATGGTCTCATATTTGAGCTTCATAGGATAGTCTCTTCTCTAATGGCCAGCCCATCGTGCAAAGACTTTGGGCCCGACGGTGTGACCACTGACTTGTTCAAGTCGAATACTAACCTTATGGCACACCTTCTCACCATTGTCCTTAATACCAGTTGTCAGGCTCAGCTTCCAATATCTTGGTCCACCGAGATTATCGTTTCCATTTTCAAGAATGGTAATCAGCTTAAACCACAATGCTAAAGGCCGATATCACTTATTGACTTACGGAGTCAAAGTTGTTGAGAGAATTCTTTTTCACAGGATTGTGGAATGGGCAAACACACATTTGATTTTCAATGAACACCAATATAGGTTCAGAGAGCGGCTAGACACTACGGAGCAATGCTTGAACCTCCATCCTATTATTGGTAAACACACCGTAGCAAAGCGCTGCCAAATGTATTTGGCATTTATGGACCTTTCAAGTGCTTTTTAAAAGCACCTACTTCAGATTAGTCAAGGTAACCAAAAAGTACATTTTATATCTGATTTACATTCGGACCGAAGGGTGAGATACAATATTAAGAGTGTAAACAATCTCATAATCTTGAGTGTGGAGTGCCCCAGGGTTGTGATCTTGCTCCAGTTTTATTTATTCTTTATATTAATAATTTAAATTTGTTTTTGGTCAATAGTGTCCAAGATGTGCCTTTAATTAATCATGAACCAATACCTGCAATTTTATCCGCCAATGATGCAGTGCTTCTGGCACACACCATTAAGGCCTTAAAAGTTTTATAATGGATTTAGATCTTGAGACCAATTTTTCTAAATCATAAGTTGCGTCTTGCAGGCCAAACAGCCTGTGAATGTGAGCAGTTTAAACAAAGGAATACCCTTGAGAAAGTGTACCACTTCCAATATCGCAGCATTACTGATTCCACCAATTCATGGTCTTAATTCTTATTGTTATGCGTCAAAAGTTCAACCACTCAGTGCATGCGTTGTTTAATGTTAAATCTAAATTCGGTAGTAA
This sequence comes from Lissotriton vulgaris, assembly GCF_964263255.1. Taxonomy (NCBI): domain Eukaryota; kingdom Metazoa; phylum Chordata; class Amphibia; order Caudata; family Salamandridae; genus Lissotriton; species Lissotriton vulgaris. The sequence goes on from NC_141696.1 coordinate 425,880,663, forward strand.
ACCCATTACTCCTTTGCCTGAAGTCAAATAGACACAATGTTTACCTATCGCCTTATTTGGCCCTGGGGTATGGGGCTATTCCAGCACAAATTGTCTGCAACTCTAACAGAATCAGTTTTGTCGCCAACTTCTTTCACTTCCCCAGAGCTGCCTTTCTTTCTTTTGTCTAAGTGAACTGGAACAACATTATAATGAGGATTATATCAAGCTTGCCCCATTGTTACTATGGCTTTCAGTGTGGTCCTTTGTGCTACTCATAATCATACTGTAATCATTGAGAGTCTCAGCTGTGATCATGGAATGAAATTCCCTGGCTTTCTTACATATAATCTACGTTGGAGGGTGTGCGCATGTCTTCATTCATTCTGAATCCTATCAGTAAGCAGGACAAGGCTTGCCTTATTAAAAAAACGATTTTATAATTGCGCTTTATTCGTTTATACAAGTCCACATGTAAATTTGAACATTGAGCCCACCTTCCATCCTACCACAGCAACACAATTTGCATCACCATACCCCTACTTCCCACATCCCTGCAGGGAGTCCCAGCTTGGGGGGCGGCAGGTATCATGGGCATGTGTCCCATCTGTTAGGCTTAGTTGTGTTCTACATGGAGTGATGTGGAACAAAGTGAAAAACCATGCACAAGAACAATGCCTGTGCAACTGCCTGAATAACAAAACTGTAAAGTATCCCAGCGGCCCCATGCCCACCTCCTACCTTTGGGCAGCCTGACTTAGGGTCCCTGCTTGGCCACATAACTCACTCAAGGGCTCCATTGTTTACCTAGCACAAGAACAATGCCTGTGCAACTGCCTGAATAACAAAACTGTAAAGTATCCCAGCGGCCCCATGCCCACCCCTACCTTTGGGCAGCCTGACTTAGGGTCCCTGCTTGGCCACAGAACTCACTCAAGGGCTCCATTGTTTACCTAGCACAAGAACAATGCCTGTGCAACTGCCTGAATAACAAAACTGTAAAGTATCCCAGCGGCCCCATGCCCACCCCTACCTTTGGGCAGCCTGACTTAGGGTCCCTGCTTGGCCACAGAACTCACTCAAGGGCTCCATTGTTTACCTAGCACAAGAACAATGCCTGTGCAACTGCCTGAATAACAAAACTGTAAAGTATCCCAGCGGCCCCATGCCCAACCCCTACCTTTGGGCAGCCTGACTTTGGGTCCCTGCTTGGCCACATTACTCACTCAAGGGCTCCATTGTTTACCTAACACGCACCAGTCCTATCCATCGCCAGTTCCCAGCACGTGATTAGCCTCTGCCCCTTTTCATTCAGGGCGGTCTATCGTCAAGTTTGACCTCCAGTGTGAGGACTTAGGCATCCCACATTGTTATGCCCTGGACCACCCCACTCAGCCGACTTCTCATTTGCAGGGCTGTCTGCTCTGCCACGACCCATTTTTGAAGGCCATCTAGCCAGCTGGCCACTGAAGGAGGCCAAAAGCTTTCCTAGCCATCGCAATGCGACGCTTATAGAGCGCCAGCGCCAGGTCTACCATGCAATAACATTCTAACACTGTTTTCATTCCATGCAATCAACATCAGCAAACACAAGACAAGGCTCGTAGCCTATTGATGTTTCCCTTGGGACAATATATTAGTGCATCTGACAATGTAAGCCCTTGTGAAAAACTATCTGGCCCGTTTCTATTGCATTTTGTTTTCTTTTACGAATGTTACTATATTAATGCTAAAATGTTTTTAATTCCTCTTGAAAAGATACAATTTTAAGAAATGCAGAACAGTATAAAGTTTTCTACAGGTGCTATCAGGGCAGGATGTCTGCTCTGCGGTTGGATAACTCCTAAAATATGCAGTGCGACATAGGAATTCTGATTAAATATTATATATATATATATATATATATATATGTATATATATATTCGCGCTCCGCAGGCTGAAAACCGGCAATAAATCAGCACTCACAGCAGTCTAAACCAGATACGGTTTATTTACGCACAAATCAATAGAACAGACGCGTTTCAGCACTTGCCTTCGTCAGTGTCCGCTGGCGACGGCAAGGCGGAAGTAAAATAAGGCATTAATCATTGAAAGCAAAAACGGACAATTACCATAATTAAAGCGCCATCTTTGAATGGTGAAATAACGCTTGTTACAAACAAAACAAAACCCATTTCTAGCAATGCTGAACAGATCATTCAACCCTATTCATTACAAATTAAATTAGATTAGATTATCTAGTATTGACATTTAGCCCTGGATGGGCAAATTCATTGGTTTGAAATCAAAACCTAGTGTTCTTAAATCAGCATCAGTTGCATTGCACGACTAATCAATGTTCTTCATTGGTAAACAGTTCGGAAACATTTCTTTAACCCATAGACCTTCGATGAATAAATCAGTGATTAAGGCCTGAATGGCCATATTAGTGAGACTGCAAATCATGATTGACCAGATCCTTACATAACACTAATAAATCAAATTCCAACATTAATTCATCATAAGGGATCAAACTATATACCAAATTTGTTTCTTAAAGCATTTCATGTAGATGTAGATCTCTCAGGCAGTGACACAATTCAATTCATACGGTGATCATGTTATAGATGTGATAATAACTCTTCCCCTGCATGGAGTCCTCCTGGTGACTTCGTTTGGAGGTCGATAATATATCGTGACTCCAATCGTGTAAGTCTACGTTTAAGGTCTCCACCCCTGATGTCTTGAGGGATGCAGTCTAGGCTGAAGAAGCTAAGTAAAGTCCTATCACTGTTATGGTGACTAGCAAAATGCCGGGCCATCGGATAGCTTTCATCCTTGTTGGCAATGGCCCGTTGATGCTCTAGGATTCTCAGCTTGACCGCCTTTGTTGTGCTCCCCACGTACATAAGTCTGCAGGGGCATCTCAGGCAATACACCACAAATGTGGTAGAGCAAGTGATGAACTTGTTAATTTTGATTTTAGAATCCTTATGTGGCACCTGATAGGTAAGTACCCTCTGGCTGTTACTGCAGGCCTTGCATTTCCCACATGGATATGAGCCATGCATGGCGTGCAGTTCCCGTTTAGACCTCTCCTTGGGTAAATGGCTTGTGACCAATCTGTCTTTCAATGATCTTATTTTTCTGAATGTTATCATTGAGTGTTTTTGTAAGTCCTTCCCAATTATGGTGTCTGATTGAAGGATCCCCCAATTTTTTGACATGATGGCTCTGACTTTATTCGCTGCCACCGAATAGTTTGTAATGAGTCTAATGATGCCATTCCCGCCTTTAGAAGTATCAGTCTCCTCCAATGGATGACACGATTGGTCTCCCTGGTGGTTGAGTGGCATCCTTGTGGATCTTCGGAAGGTGATAAAAACTAGGTAGTCTCGGCTGTTTGTTTTGCAAGAATAAGTATTCCTCCCTTCCTAGTATTCCTTTCCCATACCAGTGTTCAACAAGGGAGTGATAGTTCCGAATACTCTCCTGATATTCGCGTTCCGTAGTAGGCATGTAATTATTACGGTCCAGTAATTGACGCAGGGCTTCTTTACAGTAGTTTTCATGACTCTGGATAACAACGTTCCCGCCTTTATCCGAAGGCTTTATCACGATTGAGTCGTCTTGTTCCAAACTAGTGATGGCTTCTCTCTGTTTGAATGAAAGATTCCATTTGATGTTGCCCTTATGTGATTCTTCAAGTTTGGACAGCTTCTGTAGATCTTGATTAACTGCTTCTGAAAAAACATCCACTGCATCCATTGGTGTTTGGGGGAGGAAACGAGAAGTTGGCTTGAAAGTGCTAGATTCACCAATCTGGGTTATACCTATGGATGTGCCTCTACCTATTGCATCAACTGGCGGTGTGATTTGGCTCCCGCCTTCTTCCAATAGGTCTTCAAGTACAGCCAAACTTTCGAGATCGCTTATGCTCATCTCTGTAGGATCTGGGTGGGCTGCACTAGCCTCCATGTGTGAACCATATGTCTTTTCTTTAAGTGCCTTCTGTTTGAAGTATTTCCAGAGTTTCAATTTCCGGATGAATAGAAACAGGTCTATTCGAGTCTGAGCATATTCATAACGGCCTGTTGGACAGAAAGTAAGTCTCAACTTTAGGACTTTTTCTTCGTCTGTTGTGAGGACTCTTTGTGAAAGGTTGATTATATTCAAATCCTCCATTAGTTCCTCTTTGTCCTGGCCTGCCGGTTCCTCTGTTTTTTGGTGCCTCTGTCTGCACCTCCTCCTTCCACGTCTCGTGATGCGTCTCCGCTTGTGGTTTGTTCCGGAGGGCGTTTCTTCCCATCCCTCAGCCAGTTCTGGCGGATTAAATCGCATTCCTCGTGAAAGGAAGGCGGCTCGCATGTTTGCGCGCTTCGATGACTTCTATTCTGTGTCTCCTCCTCAGACTGTTCTGCGCCTGTGACCTCGGACTCGGAGGTGTCTCGTGATGCTTGAGGCTTTTGTCGTCTCGCTCTCAGGTCCCGGCGTGGTGCGTCGTACTTCCTTGCTCGTAGTCGCGAGCGTCGCGTTCGAACTTCTGTTGTTTCCTCAATTGGATCTTTTTTGCGTAGCTAGATAGCCTCTTCTTCATGGACTCCTTTTCTGTGTCCAATTGTCCCTTGTCCGTTAGTTCCACGATCTCCTTCTCCAGCGCTTCGATGTCCTGTAATGCCTTCTCCCTGTCTTTCCAAGCGAATTTTATGAGGAGATTTAGCATCCCTTCCGAAGAGTGAGCTGTGAATTCAGCCCACTGGCTGAGTAGTTCGGGGTCAAGATTCTCATAGGCTGGGATTGTATAAATACGGAGGCCGCGTGGGACCCTCTTTACCTCCACATAATGCTGCAGCGAAGTGGCCTCCCACCACTTTCTCGTTTCCCGCTCATAGGTTCTCTCAAGCTGTTGGTATTTATTTCTGAGCGTCGATTGTGTTGTGTCTACTGTCTGAGTTGCATTCCGTGCCTGCGGCCCCGGTCGCCCTTTAAAAATGCCACTTGCCACCTCCCGGCGCGCTGTGTCGCTGAACATTGAATATCTTGATTTAATGGTGTAAACAATCAATTGCGCTTACTGCTTTACTCGTGCCAGCGTATAGGGAGTAAGTCGGGTATCTCCTACCTCGTACAGTCCGTCTTGGTCGCTCGGGTTGCAATCCTCGATCCAAGCTTCTCGGGACTGGTTACGGTACTGCCGACTTCCCCTGGCGGTGCGTTCTCCCTCTCCTCCGCTTGCTTAGCTCCAAAGACGCCGCATGGAGACCGCACTCAGCCGAGTGGGTGCCGATATAAACTGCGGCGTGCCGTTTGATATATTCGAGCTCCGCAGGCTGAAAACCGGCAATAAATCAGCACTCACAGCAGTCTAAACCAGATATGGTTTATTTGCGCACAAATCAATAGAACAGACGCGTTTCAGCACTTGCCTTTGTCAGTGTCCGCTGGCGACGGCAAGGTGGAAGTAAAATAAGGCATTAATCATAGAAAGCAAAAACGGACAATTACCATAATTAAAGCGCCATCTTTGAATGGTGAAATAACGCTCGTTACAAACAAAACAAAACCCATTTCTAGCAATGCTGGTAATGCTGAACAGATCATTCAACCCTATTCATTACAAATTAGATTAGATTAGATTATCTAGTATTGAGATTTAGCCCTGGATGGGCAAATTCATTGGTTTGAAATCAAAACCTAGTGTTCTTAAATCAGCATCAGTTGCATTGCACGACTAATCAATGTAATTAATTGGTAAACAGTTCGGAAAAATTTCTTTAACCCATAGACCTTCGATGAATAAATCAGTGATTAAGGCCTGAATGGCCATATTAGTGAGACTGCAAATCATGATTGACCAGATCCTTACATAACACTAATAAATCAAATTCCAACATTATTCATCATAAGGGATCAAACTATATACCAAATTTGTTTCTTAAAGCATTTTACGTAGATGTAGATCTCTCAGACAGTGACACAATTCAATTCATACGGTGATCATGTTATAGATGTGATAATAACTCTTCCCCTGCATTGAGTCCTCCAGGTGACTTCGTTTGGAGGTCGATAATATATCGTGACTCCAATCGTCTAAGTCTACGTTTCAGGCGACTATATATACACACACATATATACATATATGACTGTACTTTTATGATTATATTTTCATAATCAAATAAAGTTTATTTTGAATTTAAATTCAATGTATCATATTCGCGAAGCCCTCAAATCTTTCAGGGTGAGGTCCGCGTTGTAAAAAACAAACAAAAATATAAGTACTCACATAAACACTAGTACAGTAATGTGATACACAAATGCGAAATACAATAACATATAATAATATATATATATATATATATATATATATATATATATATATATATATATATATATATATATATATACACTAATATTAATGTAATAAAATGGACAAGTCTTAATGTATGCCAAGTTAATAACAATCTTTCCATTTGAAGCACAACTCCAGCAATACTGAATCTGGTCCTTAACTTCTGCTTGTAAAGGATTTAACAGTTTTAAAACTCTTATGTTATGATAACTTACCTGAAAGTACATAAAGTTCATCAGCTTGGTAACTTCAGGCTCCAACACTTCCACAGTCTTTTCATAAATCTCCACTCGGTTTGGCTGTTCATTACACTTCACCTAAAAGCAATAAAGTAGTTCTCATTCTGTGCATTCACAATACCACAAATACAGGTCAGATTCCGTGTGGTTCACCACAGGAAACAAGTTGTGGTTCAGATATGAACAGGTCTTAAATAGTCGCACAAATGTGGTAAATCCCAATCATACTCATCAGAGGTATAGTTATTTGTATAGTTATTTGTATTTTTTTCTAACCTATGTCCCTCAGCAAAGATCCTTATAATCCACCAAAATGGTAAGCAGTAGGAAAGTAACAAAATCGGATGACTATAAAAGGTTGCAAACTCTTTTGATATTCAAAAGGATTCCAGTGTTCTTACTACACCACTTTAAATCCTGCAGAAACAAAGAATATACCTGCAGGTATTATAACAAGGGTAAAACCAATTTGCAAACTTGACAAGGCTACAACTTTTTCTGGTCAACAAACTATCTGGTAGTAATTCGGTTTTTGACTACTGATTCCTAACCGATATCTGAGGTCATCCCCTTGCCCATTTAGTTGCGCCGGTAGGAGATCCATTTAGATTAGCATGCTGATGACACCCAATTCATTTTCAGCCAGCACCTAGATTCTAATTAGGTGAAAAATGGTAAGTGTTACCATTCACTGTCAGAGAAACAAGCTAACATTAGGGAGTGGATGTTTAATAAGTTAATCCGCATTGACCTAAAACTCTAGTCAGGTGCTGAAGTAGTAAGCACATGCTTTTACGAATTTAAACTTCAGAGGCGAATCTTAGCTTTCATAAATCCTCATCTACATACCCTAGTCGTGAACAAGATGATTCATTCATGCTGGGATTAAGGCTAATGTGTTTATCTTCCTATATTTGAAACAATGATGCATCATCAAACCAGTTCTGCATGTCTGATTCATCAAGAAGGCTCTACGCCTCTGCATTCTCTTCAATGGCTGCCAGAACATACCTGAATTATTTTGAAATCCATGACTATTTATTTATAGAGTTTTTGGTTACACCAAAGGTGCTAAATAGATCAAACAAAAATGGTAACAAAAGTGGGAGGGGGCAAATGATTATAAATGAACAGAAACAATCCGTTTTAAGAGACTTCCTAAAATTAAGATGGTTGAGTTGCTCATGAATATTGATGACCTGTTGTTCCATAACGTGGGCCCTAGATGTCTCAGTAAGCGTCCACCAGTAAGAGCAGGTTTAGAAGACTGGCATGTAGCAGTGTAAGTGAGCTGGAGTATAAGGATTGAGGTGGAATAGATTTTAAAAAATCTGTCTTCAAGACACAATTTCCTCAATCCATATTAAATCCCATACAAAAGGCACAGGACCTTGAACTTAACCATGTTTTGCTAGATCCACTGGCTCTGGCTCCTAGATAGACACACCGTCAAAATTTTCAAGCCCTGCTCCCTTCAGGACAGCACACTTCTGGCTCTACCGGAGCTTGAATAAAGCTGATTCAGGATGATACAGGTAGAGCCCATTTAACAATCAATCCCAGATAATATGCAACTCAAGATGACTTTCACATGCTAGGCTTTAGGCATGAATGGAAGAGCTTTGCCCCGTGTGTCGAGTGCATCGATGTGCTCCCAAATGTAAGGATTATAATCAAACCATTGCCCCAGAGTCATCACCATAGGTATCAGACCCTCACCTGAAAAAGGAGTCTGTCTTTGTAGAGATCCCTGAAAGTTGATTTACAATGCAAAGACTTGAAATCCGCAATCTTCTGTTTCCATAGTCACTCTAAAGGAAGTGCATGCAATCCTACCTGTGATTGCAACTAAAAGGAAGAAAGACCTGAGGAGTGGAGCACTGAAATGACATCTGATAGTACACTTCCCAAAACGGGGGTCACCTGAAATGGAGGTTTGCTGGGCTGCTGGAAAGTGGAAGAGGAAGGAGATTGAGCAAGAGTGTGTGGAGAGGAGATGCAGAAAACAAGGAGGAGAGTCAGAGAGTGTAGAGGGGCAGAGTCAGAAGGCAAAGGAGTACCATCAAAGTAGCAGATGAGGGAGAGAATCGGGAGCAGTGGTGAAATGTGATGGAGCACCATCAAAAAAGCAGAGAACAGACAGAGAGCAGAGCAGCCTAAGTGGAAAGCAAAGAAATATCAACAGAGGAGTGGAGGGAAAAGAGAGGAGAGTGGCAGAAGGTTAAGGTGGAGGAATAGCATCTGAGTAGCAGAAATGCAGCAAGAGAAAAGATGGGGGTAAAGTGGGTTCATGCCCCACAGCAGCAGCGTCCAGTGACATCCGCACCAGTGAGCAGCATTCCGGGGAATTATGAGTGGGGCGAGTTCCACGTTTAAAGGGGGTTGTGCTAGTTGCAGATCAGAAAGGAACCTTGCATTGCAGGCAAATTTAGGAAGTACAGCCATTAGCTGCTTTTCAGAGGAAAAAAAAAGGTGCACTGCTGCTATAGTAAAAGTGTGCTGTGTTTGCAAAATACATAAATAATGCTGATAAAAAGGAGCTACTTCAAGGAAAATAAAGGGCTGCTGCCACTATAGTAAAAACGTGCCACGCTGCCAAAAACATGACTGGAAGGGGCGAATGAAAAGGGGCAAGCAAAGCGGGAGCCTTGCAGTAAAGCATACTGTGACTGCAGTAGGAGAAAATCATAAAAAAATAGTGCTCATAGACTGTAAATAAAAAATACTGTGTAACAACTCAAGTAAAAGGGTCAGTCTTCATGGGAGGTTACAAATGTAGAAAAGGCGATATTAAACAGGGACTAAGAAGCCTATTAATGAATCAGAAGCCAACATTTACAAAAGACAATGACACAGGCCAATAAAAAATATGGGCGGAGCATCAAGTCTATATCTGAATACAGAATGTCTCCAAGAGCGGGACCTAAAAACCACAGAAGCAGACCCTCCGGCCCTTGATTTTCCACCCAGCTCAAGGAATTAAAAGAAAAATGTAGACGGCAAGACAAATTGTGGAGGATACACTATAGGAAGGTAGACAAGGTAAAATACAATAAATGTATTAAAGAATAAATTGTCTAAATACTTCTCTACAAAAATCTACTCAGCTAAGAATTCCTCAAGAGAACTCTTTAAAACAGTGGAGGTTGTTTCTAGTTTATCCTCTTCCCGTATTATGGCTACATGTCCGCTATTCTGCAATCAACAGGCACAGTCTTTGAAAATAAGGTGGAGGAAATCCATGGGAAATTAAATGTTAATGTTACATCCCACCACCCCTGCCTAAGGAACTAATTAGCTCTGTTTCAGATAACTTGATCTTGAATACATTTCCATTACTTACAGATGACAGAGTAGCTGAGCTTTTAGGTCAAATTAAATCAGGGGCTCCTTCTGATCCTCGTCCCCCTAAAATATTCCATGGGATTTCTGCAGAAGTCAAACCTCCCCTTTACTACTCAACTTCTTTCTAATCTGTGGGGAAAAGATCCGATTTCAGAATGAAGTCTCCTAAAGGGACAAAGAACTATTGCCCTATCTCCAGGTTACCTTTCCCAGTTAAGGTCCTCGAAAAACACTTGAATCTGGCATTGTCCAAATTTGTAGAAGAGAAGGGGATCCTACATTCAGGACAATTGAGCTTAAGGTCAAATCACAGTGTGGAACAGGACTGATGGTAACATCAGAGGAGCTGAGAAATGTTTTAGACAGTGGAGGGAAGGCTGCAATTATCATGCTGGATCCATCGGCAGCCTTCGATACAGTCAACCACGAGGTTCTGATAGAGCGCCTGATGGAAATAGGTATCGAAGGATCTGCCTTGGAACTGCTCCAATAATTTCTTACGCACACAGTGCAATTGGTTGCCTTGGGAGAGCTGGTCTCCAAGCCCTTTTATCTGCCTTGTGGGGTTCCCGAGCTGACTTTTTGAGCACAACACTGTTTAATATATATGTGCCCCCCCCTTACAAAACTAATCCGGTCCTATGGCTTTGCTTCAGTCGCCTATGTAGTTAACACACAAATTGCAGTGGATATCACGAATGATATCGAGGAAACGCCACACCATTTTAAGGACTGTATGTCAGCCACAGAGTTATGGATGGATGCCAACAGCTTCATGTTCAATTGAGGTAAAACAGAGGTCCTTCTTCTTGGTAAGAATCCGGTCTTTTGGGACCAACCCTGGTGGCTCAGCGGCTTGGTCTCTCCCCTACCCCGGTTTCCACTGTCAAACATCTTGGCATAATGTTTTACTCAGATCTGTCCTTTAAGGCTCAAGCCAACAAGCTTACTTATTCCGGTTTCTTTCTTCTGTGTAAGATCAGGAAGTTTCTTCCTTGGATTCCCTTAGAATTTCAGAAATTAGTTGTCACAGCCTTAGTACTATCGAGCCTGCATTACTGTAATGTCCTTTACCTGGGCATTCATCAACGATCACTGAAAAAACGTAGTTTAACAAAATGCTGCAGCAAGACTCTTGAAGAGAATCCCAAAACTGAGTGCCTTGGCAGAGACCCTTCGAGAACTCTACTGGCTTTAAGCGAAAAAAAGAGTAATGTTCAAAGCATTATGCTTATCTCATAAAACCCTGTATGGAAATGCTCCAGCATACCTGAAAAAGTATATTTCTTGGTGTACACCTAACAGGATGCTACGAGCACCCAACTCCGGGACAGTAATTGTCCCCAAAAATCAAGAGAGAAGTGGGGTGGCAGGCGTTTCATCCATACTACAGCTCAACTGTGGAACAGTCTGCCTGAACGTCTGAGAAGACAGCCTAACCTGCTTAGATTTAGAAAGGAGCTGAAAACATGCCTATTTTCTCGCCCAATATGATCAGTTTTATTCTGTAGGCCTTAGTTCTTGAAATTACTCATTAGACAGTGCTTTGACACTAGTGCCAAGTTGCCATTGGCATTCGAGTGCTTTAGAAATCTAATCAATATCACTAAATACCCTGCAAAACTGGTGCCTGGTCAAACGTTCAGGATCACAGCTTTCAACAGCTGAAAGATGTTTTATGTAACGCTCCCATTCTCATTTGCCCCAACTTCCAAAGAACCTTGGTAATGCAAACCAACGCCTCAAGTCCGGGATTGGGGGCTGTACTGTCCCAACCCGAAGACCAAGACTTGCGTCATGTATTATCCTGAACTGCCAGCTGTTCCCAAGAGAGCAGAATTATTCCACATTAGGCAAGGAGTGCCTTTCCATCCAGTGAGCTTTGGAAGCCCTGCAATACTACCTCCTGGGATGCATCTGATGTATCACACGCCCAACTCACCTGGTTGGTTCAACAGAAAGACATCAATCCTATGATCTTGAGGTGGTTCCTTGCTCTGCAACCTTTCTCATTTCAGGCTTTGCATGTGCCCAGAAAGCTGCACTGGAACGTGGATTTCCAGTCCCGCTACCTGGTTTCTGAATGGCCCCTACGTCCATTCCTAGGAGGGAGGCTGTGTAGTCCAGAGACTACCCCAGCCAGGAATTCGATCATGGCCGACACCGCTGATCCGACATAGTGGAGCAACAACAATCTAGATGCTGCAAGCAGCATCAGAAGGTCACCCGGGAACTTCACAGTGAAAAATCCGGAAGAGCTGGGGAAGGCGTGCGTGGAAGGAGGGGACAGAACCGACAGCTCCACAGGAGGAGAGAGAATCGAGGAGAAGACATCAGAGGACCTCAGCGGACCTACAGAGGCCAAGTAGCAGGAGGAAGTAGCTGAGGACGAGAGGGAGCAGACCCCACCCACGGGGATATGAGGAGAAGATGCCAGCCGTGAGGACTCTTGCAATAAATGCCGAACTACACCGAATCCGTTTAAACCCAGTGGCCAAGGACGACGCTGTGGTTCCTAAAGCCATGACCCCAGAAGAGGGCTCTTTGTCCCAGGCAAGTGCCTTTTTTACATTACTGGTCTGTACGGAGATGGTGGCCGGGGGTGCGGCTGCCGGTTCGTAGGGGTAAAGTCTAGGTGGAAAGGGGCACACTTTCGGGGAGAGAGCACTACACTCTGCACGACCAGTGTGGCGGCTTCACTAGAGTGGGAAAAAGAGAACCAAAAACCCAATAATTACCCTGTTGTATGTTTTTTTTTTTAAGGGCCATCACCCTCCACAACTGTCCTTGGAGAATGGTGGAAGAGGAGTCTGAATTCTGCGCGGAAGAAGGAAAGATCGGCAGGGGGTTTGAGCACCGCAACACTCTTAAGGAAAACCCTGGGGAGGAAAAGACCCTACTGGAAGACAGAAAGGAAACCTAAGCAAGATTATAAGTTACAAATAAAAGGCTCAAATCTATACCTCCAATTGAGTAGTAGTGCAGAGAAGACCACATTGTTTACCTGGTGGTAGGTGGAATAGGCCAATTACTGCGGCGGATGGCAAGCTCACATAATTCGGAAATTGGCTTGGTAAGTCAGTGAGGAAAGGGTTATTCTCGAAGAGGTTGCACAGTAAGTCAAACAAGATAAAATAGGAATGAGGTGCAAAGTTCCCAGTGTTTAGATGTTGAAAGTATTGCAATATGGCAGATGATTGGTCTGCTGTGTAAATACGTAGCTATGGAATAATTGTTCTAAAATTATATTACAAACGTTAAATCACTGTGTTTCAAAGAGACTACACAAGAAGAGCACTACTATCACAAAACTTACTGCAAGCGCCTATCAGTATCTTAAAACCATATTACCTGGGGAATAGCTCTCGAACAGCTTCTCCATGTGTACAGCATTATAGCATATTCTTGCCCCTCTTCAAGCATCCCATTCTAAATGAAAATACAAAGAAATGGTTATTCAAAGGCAGTAATTATATGAATAAAATAAATTGTGAACAAAAACGTGCTATCTTTCAAGACGCTTAGATGGGAGGTTTGGCAGTGCAGAACAAAACTGAAGTAATGGCACTCCTCTCAAAACAAAAAGTTTAAGAACTAGCTATTGGCATCAGACAATAATTTTACCTGACATATACTAGCATAATTTGCTGAGATATCAAGAAAAGTATCCAGCAATTATGATTCTTTGAGACTTTATGTGATACATTAGAGCACACCGCATCACAAACAGGTGGTAGGTATCTCATCCAAAGTTTAGTTCTTCACTGCTGGTTACTGGGACTTGAACAAAAATATTGTCAGTGTCTTGATGTTTTCTCACTTGAGGCCCAGTGCTTAGAATTGCATGTATAGTTTGATAGTCGCAACGTACATCCTATAAATCTAAGCAAACTCATTTTTCCAATTGGTATTTTAATGGCGGAGCATTCAGTGCACTATACAAATGACAATACATTCCCTCATCTTTGCCTACTCTTGTTTTGGGTCTATAGATTGGGCATTCATCCTTTGTTTCACCATTTACACTTTTTCCTGCTATTACGTGTCATATATAAATAAACATTTGGCAATCACTTGGTAAAGCGAATAGACAAAATAACATCAATTAATTTAAATGTAATTACCATTCCGGAATGAACAGTAGCTTGCTCAATATATCGTGCAATGCCGGTGACAAAGGCATTTCGGTCTTCAAAATTAGTGTTGAAGTTAGGCTGTGGAAAGAGGCATTATACACCAAAGTTAAAAATTCTCCCAAAAAATGTACATCTGCATTGAATTGCATTGCTTAATGCAATGTAGAAGTTAGTATAAACCAGTGCTTCAAAATTATCTACTTTTAAATAACTGACCTCTGGGAGTAGATTATAGTAACTCACAGCAAAAATGCAATATGCACAGCGACAAGGGACACAACAAACCTTTCCCCACTGAAGAAACAAGAAGTAGCCAAGCAAATGGGCCTCGTCTCTGAAAGCTACTGTCTTTGCCAATGCTTTCCCCCCCTGAAGGCCGGCGCAAAGGAGCAGAAACCATCTTGGAATCCTTTTTTTCCAAGTTAAAAAATAATAATTCCTAGATGTCGCCATGTGATCATCAGTGCAGGGCAGCCATTATGTGAATACTAGTACACTGAAATGTCTTACTAAACTTCGAAGGTTCCTCCCCTACACCCTATACAAGCATGACTCTCACACGCTCCCCTTACCTGAAAGACGTTCCTGAAACTACACTCTGAAAAGACAGACTGAAGGTTCTGGCAAACAGCACATATAGTGCTTCTATTACCAGAGCATCTGTCATGTGGACCGGGAAACACCCATCACAACGCAACTATTACAACGACCTACCATTACAACGCTACATCCATTACAACGCATGCTATTACAACGCATACCATTACATCCCAGATGCTATTACAACGCATACCATTACAACGTAAGTATGGGTAAGTATTTTAATTAATTAATATTAATTATTTTATTTTATTTTAATTAATTAAATTAATATTAATGATTTCATTTTAAATTAATATTTAAAATTATTAATTATTCGAAAAAAATAAAAATCTTAATTAAAATAATTTTAATTTAGTAATTTTAACACCTACACTATCCAACACTTACCCGACTATTACACCCCCCCTGGAGTTAGAATAGTAATTGTAACCCCTACACTATCCAACACTTACCCTACTATTACACCCCCCTGGAGTTAGAATAGTAATTTTAACCGCTACACTATCCAATACTTAACCCTACTATTACACCCCCCTGGAGTTAGAATAGTAATTTTAACCCCTACACTATCCAACACCTACCCTACAATTACACCCAATGGAGTCAGAATAGTAATTTTAACCCCTACACTATCCAACACTTACCCTACTATTACACCCCAGTGGAGTTAGAATAGTAATTTTAACCCCTACACTATCCAACACCTACCCTACAATTACACCCCCATGGAGTTAGAATAGTAATTTTAACCCCTACACTATCCAACAATTACACTACTATTACACCCCCTGGAGTTAGAATTGTAATTTTAACCCCTTAATTAAAATTTAGATTATTAATAAAATGTTATTAAATTATTTAAAAAATAATATTAATATTTAATTAATATAAATAAAATCAAATTAAATACTTACCCATACTTACGTTGTAATGGTATGCGTTGTAATAGCATCTGGGATGTAATGGCATGCGTTGTAATAGCATGCGTTGTAATGGATGTAGCATTGTAATAGTTTCGTTGTAATGGTAGGTCGTTGTGATTGTATGCGTTGTAACGTCATACATCCTGTGGACCAAAACTCCAAACACTAGATGGTAGACACAAACTGATGCGTAAAACACACCTGGTAAAGGAGGGATGATGGTGGTGGTTCAATGCATGGTTGCTGATCAGGTAACGGCAATTCCTCCAAAAGGTCCACGTTGGACAATGCGTCCTCGAGAGTCACTTGGGCAGCCATGGTGGCACTGAAAAAGATCAAATAACAATTCAGTACGATCTATCAATTATATTTCATTCATTACGTTAGTAAAAAAAACATACAACTGTTTAATTCTCAAATCAGCATGGAAAATGGTGTGCACCGATAAAATATTAGGAAATGGAAGGAGTAGTTGGGTAATGAGTAGGGAGAAATTTTAGTTGTTTACAAGTCATTTATTTCACTGACCAATTCATCAACGACATTTTAGAGCCACCAATGTGCAGAATCATTATCACTTCGTATTGGCATTCAACAGGGAATGCCACTTTTTCCTATTAAAACCTTCCAACAGCAGATCACAGCTCTAGTCAGTAGTGCAGTTATGCAATGAAAAGGAGCACAAGTCATTGGGAAACATTCAATCCTTAACAAACATGAGTAAAATCAACATTTTTTTTCCTAGTACAGCAACAAGGCTTTCTCTCTCCCCAAACTCACAGTAACACAGGTAGACTGAAAAACAACAACAAGAGGAAATCAAAAGCACAGAAGGGAGGTAAAGTGCATTTGAGAAAGCTTGTGCAAACTTTTTCGAAGGATGAGGGTGACAAGTTTTTCAATATCAATTACCATACAACATAAAGCACAGTTGGCATCTCTAAAATTAGCACAGAACTGTGCATAGGAAAAATGCACAGTTCCAAGACATTTATCCAAGACATAAATGTAAATGAATTGGTGAAGGGCATCCATATTATGCACAAGTCCCAAATGAAATTGCTTGTCAATCAGTTGTTGTCCAAAGCCTACCTCTTCAGGAGTTACCGCCCATAGACTTCCTGCCCATCATTTACTGTCCACACAGAATATGCACACTTACAGCTTGGAGCATACAATGTCGATGACCTTCAGTGCACGCAGTGACAGCCATAATACACTCAGGAGCATAATGGGAATGGAAAACAGCCCCATTAAATATTCTTAATATTCTTAAGGTGGCCCTAATGCAAGCTATTTTACTGTGTAACTATATTTTCTGTTAATTTAGTTGAGCTAAAGAGAGGGATTTTTTATAACCTTCACACCCCAGCTCAAAACTAGTTACGTTAGATTAGAATTCGTGGAGAATAAGGTTTTGGCATCCTCTCTTTAAGGTAAGTGCGTAGTTCTACTGGTTCTAGTAATAATACTGCAGCTCAACAAAAACAAAATCGACAAAAAATTTAAAGTTGAGAAGAGTCTATCCACAGTTCCACCACTGAAATTTGGTCCAGTGATCTGAGTTAAAGCTCCACAAACCAGAAATTGAAACAAAACATTTACATTTATAGATGTTGGTCTAGAATAAATGTGTTTGTGTTTTAATGGTATCCAATGAACCCTCCTAAACTGTTCAAATATGTTGTCCTCAAGCCCTCAAATATGGAAGATTTTTAACTGCAGGTATTCATTTTTGCATGTACTTCCGGACAAACCCACTCTACTTTGCCTAAAATACAGGTTTCATTTTCCAGCTCCTACTATCCAGGGCTCCAATTATTCCCGGTTGCTTGTTTTCCACTACCAGCAAGAAGCAACCATTAATTTGCTGTTCGGTCACCAAAGGACTATTCAGAAGAAGAACACAAAGTACCTATTTAGAAACGGTAAATAATGCATGACAAATATTGCCATTCCATCTACTATCGCTCGTAAGATAAAGGTTTCTTTAAATAGTTATATATTCTTACATGATGAATCAGCAAGAGCAGCAAAGGAGTGCTTCCACTGCTGTGTATGAGGAACGAAGTCTCCATAAAGTGTAATAATGCCATATAACAAACAGTTGCTTTGCAATCAAGCAATTGCTGGACCATCACCTCACACAGGTAGGGGGAGTTGATCCCACTCTGGTCCTCTTTCAAGATACTTTCTTCGGTGTGTAACAATATGTTAGTAGAGGAGATGGTTGACACATGTAAAGTGTTAGTTCAGGTAAGAAGACTCATCACCATCGAAAAAAGAATGGCTCGACTCAGACTTGGCCAAACATATCTTTTTGGTGCGGTCCACTGCTCATCAGCAACAGCAATGCACCTTTGCTACTAATGTGCCATCTACTACACCATCCTTGCTGCTTCTCATCATCACCTCACCTCTCCCAATTTTCCACCAACCATATGGTAAAGGCGTGCCTGGAGGTATGCACGTTTGGGATCCCTGTTACAGGTGGGATCCCCATTGGTCATATCCTATTTCAACACCACAGAGTAGTGCCAGACACGAACCGAATGGATTGAGGCTTATCCACATCACTTTGGCCTGCGCCTCTTGTACCAACATAGTGCCATGGTTCGGGAGTGGCACTGAAGTATTCAAAAAGGTGAAGGTGGAATGGTTGAATAAATCACAACCACTGATAATTAAGCGGGCCACATCCCAGTCCATCGTCATTTTGCACACACTGCAAACTCAGTTTGGATCCAGCCATATACAATTCAGTCTTACCCCTGCTCATCGTGGGAACATCCGGCCCAAACTGCCAGGCCAGGTCCTCCCTGATCCAGAACAGAAGCAAACTAAGACCTGTTTCGCCAAGTCATTTGTAGCTTGGTTCCAGAGGCACAGTGAGCATTGGACCAACGTCAGATCATACCCGTCATACTTAGGTCATTGCACTTAAGTAGAAGGTGATGAGTGAAATGCTTGAATTAATCTCATCCACTGGCAATAATTTAGTCCGCATCCGAGTCCTTCGTTATTTTGCACATCGTGCCATCTCAGTAAGGACTCAGCCTTATGCAAATTAGTCTTGACCCTGCTCCTCTAGGAACGGTCTAGTTCAGGAGACATGCAGATACTGTGTACTTTTTTTTACTAAACCAGTTTACTATTAAATCAGTTCAGGCGACTCCACTAGGGGATCACAGACACCTAGCTCACTGCCGATAGTGCCTTTAGGATGGGGGCGAGACGGAAAGAACATGTGCATAGAAAGAAAAGGCTATAACTGCTGATCTATTATCGTGACTGAAGACCTTTGGTTCAACAATTCAATCTGCATAAATAATCTAAAACTTATATACCAGTAGGCGCCACAGTGGACATTATATAACACCAGATTATACCATCTAGGTACAAACTAGTTCTTTGAGATGGGTCAGTTGAGAGGCTTGCGTCTGTATGGTAAGGTTTAGCCCAAACCCTTTTGCCCCTTCGCCCTTTGCATCAGCACTGAACTCACATCAACACTTCAAAGGCCATCCTTGACATCAGACACTCTTTTTTTTATGTAAAACCTGAGCAGTCCCTGACCATGAGCGTATATATGTTTAAGAAGCTGTCTGTGCTTTGTTCACAGGGACAGAACTGCTTGGCTACTTCACTTGCATTTGCTTCCTCCTAGGCAAATATCTTAGGGACTTCCTTGTCGCCCTACACAAGCTAGCGGCAAAACATTTCTCATGTGTAGTCAGCACCCATCAGTACCCATAGTTTGAGAGAGTAATACTATTTTTGGTTTATGTACCACTAGGAAACTGACCATTTGAGACTGAGGAATTATAGGGACTGATCAATATAATAACCGAATTTGATCACTTTGACATATTCTATTTAGGCCGAGGGAGTGTAAAATGAGGCCTGGGGCTCTCGATTTCTGAGGTCTGATGTTTCTCAAAAGCAGTATCAAGTATGAACAAATAAAATGTGGTCTAAGTTAGAATAGAGAATTCTTCCTCACATGCCTTACATATACTATATTGAAATTGCTGTGTCTTTTTTGTGGTCGCATGCCAAACTTGGGGCACTCAACACACCAACACGTGATCAGTCACATCAATGTAAAGCAGCATACATGTTCACAAAACCACACCAACATATACAGACACATATGCAAAACCAGTGCTGGAATCTGACACTACTACTACTACACATACTGGAAATACTTTGTGTGTGACCAATCATGAACTGTTGCTGGCTACTTGGGTTCGGTGTATTTGAAACAAGCGTGCAGGGCTGCTAAACATGCAGCACTCATTGAGACTGCATTAGTGAGTGTGATCAAGAGGAAACAGACATAAAGAGAGCGATAAACCTGGACTATTGCCTCCATGCCTTTTTACTAAGCTATAGATGCTTTTGTAAAAGCATTTACACTACAAAGAAGCCAAAATGATTAGTAGAGTCAACAATAGTGGGTTTTTAGAATTAGAGGGTGCGTTGGCAAGATGGGTTGAAAGGATTTTGTATTATTAAATAAATGACGCTGGGCGACAAATCATCAAATGATCCTTAATGTGCTTTGTTCTGTATATCTGCATATTGCTTTCTGGTATAGTCAGGCGCCAATGGAGGAAGCACAATTACACCTGTCTGTATCCTTCTGAGTAGTATACAGGTTTGACGGTCATGTTGTGTTGCTGCTGATAGCACCCACACTTTAAATTCATTAGAAATGTATCTTTTGATGCACGCTTTCTTTCCTCTGCACCAAAATATTCTGCCCTTTTCCACCATCACGGTCTGACAATAACTGATGTGCATCGACAGAATGACAAAACGTCCTGAGGCAGGTTGTAAGGAAGGAGTAGGAGAGCCCACTTTCACTTGTTTGATTGAAACCTTTTCAGTACGAAATGTTTTGCTAGTAAACATAGCACCATGGAGTACGTCTAACAAATAAACAGACTGCCCTGAGCCAATGACTGACCGAAAAGATTGGCCTATGACTATCACGTAGTCATCAAAAGTGGTGCAGCGATGCAAGCTGACTAACACTGTTAATGATACTGACAAGCAGTTGTAGGTAATCTGCTTCCGAAGAGCCTCTTAGCACACGGTCACTAAAACAGAAGGATAGAACAAGCATTAGAAATGCAATCGGGCTCGGATTTATTTGAGTTTGAGCTAATGGCATTGTAAATGCCAATGTATTGTTGCGATGTGTTATGGAGTGTGTTCATGTGGTGTGTACTGCCAGTGATCTCCTTGTGAGTGTGCGAATATTGCACCACTTGCCTGTGATGTCCTTCGTGTGAGAAGCTTGCACCTCTGCTGCCTGTGGTCTCCTTGTGAGTGTAAGAAGCTTGCACTGCTGCTGCCTGTGATGTCGTTCTTGTGAGTGGGAGAAGATTGCACCTCAGCTGGCTGTGGTCTACTTGTGAGTGTATGCACTGTCATTGCTAGCCTGTAGATATGCACTGTCATCGCTAGCCTGTAGATATGCATTGGCTTCACTAGCCTGTAGATATGCACCGTCATCGCTAGCCTGTAGATATGCACTGTCATCGCTAGCCTGAAGATATGCATTATCATCGCTAGCCTCTAGATATGCACTGTCATCGCTAGCCTGTAGATATGCACTGTCATCGCTAGCCTGTAGATATGCATTGGCTTCACTAGCCTGTAGATATGCACTGGCTTCACTAGCTTCACTAGCCTGTAGATATGCATTGGCTTCACTAGCCTGTAGATATGCGCTGTCATTGCTATCCTGTAGATATGCACTGTCATCGCTAGCCTGTAGATATGCTCTGTCATCGCTAGCCTGTAGATATGCTCTGTCATCGCTAGCCTGTAGATATGCACTGTCATCGCTAGCCTGTAGATATGCATTGGCTTCACTAGCCTGTAGATATGCACTGTCATCGCTAGCCTGTAGATATGCTCTGTCATCGCTAGCCTGTAGATATGCGCTGCCATTGCTATCCTGTAGATATGCGCTGTCGTCGCTAGCCTGTAGATATGCACTGTCATCGCTAGCCTGTAGATATGCACTGTCATCACTAGCCTGTAGATATGCACTGTCATCGCTAGCCTGTAGATATGCACGGTCATCGCTAGCCTGTAGATATGCACTGTCATCGCAAGCCTGTAGATATGCATTGGCTTCACTAGCCTGTAGATATGCTCTGTCATCGCTAGCCTGTAGATATGCATTGGCTTCACAAGCCTGTAGATATGCACTGTCATCGCTAGCCTGTAAATATGCTCTGTCATCGCTAGCCTGTAGATATGCGCGGTCATTGCTATCCTGTAGATATGCGCTGTCGTCGCTAGCCTGTAGATATGCGCTGTCGTCGCTAGCCTGTAGATATGCGCTGTCGTCGCTAGCCTGTAGATATGCGCTGTCGTCGCTAGCCTGTAGATATGCATTATCATCGCTAGCCTGTAGATATGCACTGTCATCCCTAGCCTGTAGATATGCACTGTCATCGCTAGCCTGTAGATATGCATTGGCTTCACTAGCCTGTAGATATGCATTGGCTTCACTAGCCTGTAGATATGCACCGTCATCGCTAGCCTGTAGATATGCACCGTCATCGCTAGCCTGTAGATATGCACTGTCATCGCTAGCCTGTAGATATGCACTGTCATCGCTAGCCTGTAGATATGCGCTGTCATCGCTAGCCTGTAGATATGCGCTGTCATTGCTATCCTGTAGATATGCGCTGTCATCGCTAGCCTGTAGATATGCATTATCATCGCTAGCCTGTAGATATGCACTGTCATCGCTAGCCTGTAGATATGCACTGTCATCGCTAGCCTGTAGATATGCTCTGTCATCGCTAGCCTGTAGATATGCACTGTCATCGCTAGCCTGTAGATATGCGCTGTCATCGCTAGCCTGTAGATATGCACTGTCATCGCTAGCCTGTAGATATGCACTGTCATCGCTAGCCTGTAGATATGCACTGTCATCGCTAGCCTGTAGATATGCACTGTCATCGCTAGCCTGTAGATATGCACCGTCATCGCTCGCCTGTAGATATGCACTGTCATCGTTAGCCTGTAGATATGCTCTGTCATCGCTAGCCTGTAGATATGCACTGTCATCGCTAGCCTGTAGATATGCACTGTCATCGCAAGCCTGTAGATATTCATTGGCTTCACTAGCCTGTAGATATGCACTGTCATCGCTAGCCTGTAGATATGCATTGGCTTCACTAGCCTGTAGATATGCATTATCATCGCTAGCCTGTAGATATGCATTGGCTTCACTAGCCTGTAGATATGCGCTGTCATTGCTATCCTGTAGATATGCGCTGCCGTCGCTAGCCTGTAGATATGCATTATCATCGCTAGCCTGTAGATATGCACTGTCATCGCTAGCCTGTAGATATGCATTGGCTTCACTAGCCTGTAGATATGCATTGGCTTCACTAGCCTGTAGATATGCACTGTCATCGCTAGCCTGTAGATATGCACTGTCATTGCTATGGCTTCACTAGCCTGTAGATATGCATTGGCTTCACTAGCCTGTAGATATGCACTGTCATTGCTAGCCTGTAGATATGCAATGTCATCGCTAGCCTGTAGATATGCACTGTCATCGCTAGCCTGTAGATATGCACTGTCATCGCTAGCCTGTAGATATGCACCGTCATCGCTAGCCTTTAGATATGCGCTGTCATCGCTAGCCTGTAGATATGCTCTGTCATCGCTAGCCTGTAGATATGCACTGTCATTGCTATGGCTTCACTAGCCTGTAGATATGCATTGGCTTCACTAGCCTGTAGATATGCACCGTCATCGCTAGCCTGTAGATATGCACCGTCATCGCTAGCCTGTAGATATGCTCTGTCATCGCTAGCCTGTAGATATGCACTGTCATCGCTAGCCTGTAGATATGCATTGGCTTCACTAGCCTGTAGATATGCACGGTCATCGCTAGCCTGTAGATATGCGCTGTCATTGCTATCCTGTAGATATGCGCTGTCATCGCTAGCCTGTAGATATGCATTATCATCGCTAGCCTGTAGATATGCACGGTCATCGCTAGCCTGTAGATATGCTCTGTCATCGCTAGCCTGTAGATATGCACTGTCATCGCTAGCCTGTAGATATGCATTGGCTTCACTAGCCTGTACATATGCACTGTCATCGCTAGCCTGTAGATATGCATCGTCATCGCAAGCCTGTAGATATGCACTGTCATCGCTAGCCTGTAGATATGCACTGTCATCGCTAGCCTGTAGATATGCTCGGTCATCACTAGCCTGTAGATATGCACTGTCATCACTAGATGCTCTGTCATCGCTAGCCTGTAGATATGCTCTGTCATCGCTAGCCTGTAGATATGCTCTGTCATCGCTAGCCTGTAGATATGCGCTGTCATTGCTATCCTGTAGATATGCGCTGTCGTCGCTAGCCTGTAGATATGCATTATCATCGCTAGCCTGTAGATATGCATTGGCTTCACTAGCCTGTAGATATGCATTGGCTTCACTAGCCTGTAGATATGCACCGTCATCGCTAGCCTGTAGATATGCACTGTCATCGCTAGCCTGTAGATATGCACTGTCATTGCTATGGCTTCACTAGCCTGTAGATATGCATTGGCTTCACTAGCCTGTAGATATGCACTGTCATTGTTATCCTGTAGATATGCGCTGTCATCGCTAGCCTATAGATATGCATTGGCTTCACTAGCCTGTAGATATGCATCGTCATCGCAAGCCTGTAGATATGCACTGTCATCGCTAGCCTGTAGATATGCACTGTCATTGCTATGGCTTCACTAGCCTGTAGATATGCATTGGCTTCACTAGCCTGTAGATATGCACTGTCATTGTTATCCTGTAGATATGCGCTGTCATCGCTAGCCTATAGATATGCATTGGCTTCACTAGCCTGTAGATATGCATCGTCATCACAAGCCTGTAGATATGCACTGTCATCGCTAGCCTGTAGATATGCACTGTCATCGCTAGCCTGTAGATATGCTCTGTCATCACTAGCCTGTAGATATGCTCTGTCATCGCTAGCCTGTAGATATGCTCTGTCATCGCTAGCCTGTAGATATGCTCTGTCATCGCTAGCCTGTAGATATGCGCTGTCATCGCTATCCTGTAGATATGCGCTGTCGTCGCTAGCCTGTAGATATGCATTATCATCGCTAGCCTGTAGATATGCACTGTCATCGCTAGCCTGTAGATATGCATTGGCTTCACTAGCCTGTAGATATGCATTGGCTTCACTAGCCTGTAGATATGCACCGTCATCGCTAGCCTGTAGATATGCACTGTCATCGCTAGCCTGTAGATATGCACTGTCATTGCTATGGCTTCACTAGCCTGTAGATATGCATTGGCTTCACTAGCCTGTAGATATGCACTGTCATTGTTATCCTGTAGATATGCGCTGTCATCGCTAGCCTATAGATATGCATTATCATCGGCTTTAGTGGGTCAATTTCTGCAAAGTCATATGTAGTGGGCGGGAAGAAACGTGAATGACACAATAACGGGGTAATGCATGAAGAGGGCTCTTTAAAAACTCCTGTTAGTAAGTGTATTAAACATAAAATGTTTGTTCAAATCAGTAGGTCTTGGGTAATGGCAGTCCTAAAAAGTTAGTTACTGGCTATACAATTTCTAGAATATTTTGTGTGTGTTATCGAGGTGGGAGGCTGATGCGTTGATGGTGATTGTTTCCTGCTTCGAGCACATTCCGCAGGGGCATAGATAAGCATCCCCGCGCCAGACATCGAGTCCAGAAATCTCCGAGCCTTAGGCACACGCTCTGCCCGGCTGCCCCCTCCACTTCACACAGCAGTGAATCACACAGCGAGAGATAAGAACTGAGAAGGAGTCAGTGTGTGAAAAGTTCAAGCAGGACACCTCTCTTAACCATCTGGATTGCATTACACGGGCACTCTGACAGCTCCTAATTAAGATTAATCACTCTGCCGTGCTCGTTCGCGCACAGAATATGCCACATCGGGCACGCGTAAATTACTTACAGCCTATCACGTCAACGCTACTAAATACACACCACAGCGAAGACGAATCACTAGGCAGATGCCATAAAAAAATAAGGAATGTGCCAGCCGGAGCCCTTTCTGCATTTTTTTTTTCTAAATACAGAAGAGCTCGGAAACTCCGCCCACCACTTCGTGGTGACACGGAGGCCCGAGCCCTAAAAACAATCACCTGACTCTAGCCCATGTGGATCTACACTGGCTGTCTCTCCAAGCACAAATAATGTTCAAAGCCGTTCGATCGTGAAAGAAAAAGAAGTGTTAAAGTGTACCCGGTTGCACTTTATAGAAAAACTGAACATCTCTGGGGTAAATACAATACAACAAGCCAGAACTCTGCGAGATTAAATATAAAAAATGCATTAAAATAAACAGAAAATAGTAAAGAGACAATCCTTCTCTAACTAGCTGTCCGGAATATTTAACAGCTTTCCTCTGCACATTAGACTTGATAAATCGAGCCACCATTTAAAACAAGCATTGGAAATGAAATAGGGCTCGCATTAGTAAAGTTTGAGCTATTGGTCTTATGAATGAATTTTTTTTAATTTATGTGTTATTTTTTGAAATAGCTAAATTAATAGCTTTGTCATTTACAATGCCAATAGTTATAACTTTCGCAAACACCTATAGCATTTGTAATGCAACATGTTTTGTATTTACGTGACTTAGATGTATTGATATTACAAATAACAATGGCTTTTCATTTTTTTAAATAAGTAATACTTAAATAATTTATTTAATTTGTAATGGCAATAGCTTACACTTTTGTAAATAACTTTTGTGAAGATTATGTTCAGTGTTTTTTATTGTGAAGAAAATCCAAGAACAGAGGTGAAATTTTAACATCTTTTTGTGATTTGTAATAAAGCATGAAAGCTTGAAAACAGCTTGAAACATTGAAAGAACATATTTGAACCAGTGATGCTGTGGTTACGCTGAGTGATGCTGTGGTTGCGCTGAGTGATGCTGTGGTAGTGCTGAGTGATGCTGTGGTAGTGCTGAGTGATGCTGTGGTAGTGCTGAGTGATGCTGTGGTAGTGCTGAGTGATGCTGTGGTAGTGCTGAGTGACGCTGTGGTTGCGCTGAGTGATGCTGTGGTTGCGCTGAGTGGTGTGTGCATCGGTGGAGCTTAGTGGGTGCATTGGTGGAGCTGTGTGGTGGGTGCATTGGTGGAGCTTAGTTGGAGCATCGGTGGAGCTGTGTGGTGGGTGCATCGGTGGAGCTGTGTGGTGGGTGCCTTGGCGGAGCTGTGTGGTGGGTGCCTCGGCGGAGCTGTGTGGTGGGTGCATCGGTGGAGCTGGGTGGTGGGTGCATCAGTGGAGCTGTGTGGTGGGTGCATCGGTGGAGCTGGGTGGTGGGTGCATCGGTGGAGCTGGGTGGTGGGTGCATAGGTGGAGCTGGGTGGTGGGTGCATCGGTGGAGCTGGGTGGTGGGTGCATCTTTGGAGCCGTGTGGTGGATGCCTCGGTGGAGCCGTGTGGTGGATGCCTCGGTGGAGCCGTGTGGTGGGTGCATCGGTGGAGCTGTGTGGTGGGTGCATCGGTGGAGCTGGGTGGTGGGTGCATCGGTGGAGCTGGGTGGTGGGTGCATCGGTGGAGCTGTGTTGGTGGAGCTGTGTGGTGGGTCGTTCGGTGGAGCTGTGTGGTGAGTGCATCGGTGGAGCTGTGTGGAGGGTGCATCTGTGGAGCTGTGTGGTGGGTGCATCAGTGGAGCTGTGTGGTGGGTGCATCAGTGGAGCTGTGTGGTGGGTGCATCGGTGGAGCTGGGTGGTGGGTGCATCAGTGGAGCTGGGTGGTGGGTGCATTGGTGGAGCTGGGTGGTGGGTGCATTGGTGGAGCTGGGTGGTGGGTGCATCAGTGGAGCTGTGTGGTGGGTGCATCGGTGGAGCTGGGTGGTGGGTGCATCTGTGGAGCTGTGTGGTGGGTGCATCGGCGGAGCTGTGTGGTGGGTGCATTGGCGGAGCTGTGTGGTGGGTGCCTCGGTGGAGCTCTGTGGTTGGTGCCTCGGTGGAGCTGTATGGTGGGTGCCTCGGTGGAGCTGTGTGGTGGGTGCATCGGTGGAGCTGTGTGGTGGGTGCATCGGTGGAGCTGCATCGGTGGAGCTGTGTCGATGGAGCTGTGTGGTGGCTGCATCTGTGGAGCTGTGTGGTGGGTGCATCGGTGGAGCTGTGTGGTGGGTGCATCGTTACAGAGGGAAGGAATCTGTACTTGGAGGAAGTTGGGATAAAATCGGTAGGGGATAGGTAGAGCTTGAGCCAGGAGAGAAATGCATCTACAAGCGGCTTGCCAATAGTGAGATTACAAAGCTTCACACGAAGCAGAGCCGAGGAGTTTGACAGAAACAAAAGTCACTCCGGGAATGGGTACAAAGCAAAAAACTAAGTTTTTCATGAAACAAGAGAGTAAACTGGCAGCGGAACTACCCAGACTACCGGAGCAGTTTTGAGTTTCTTAGCACACCTCCGCCTGAGCCTGCATTCGAGGAAAGATGAAAATGTCAAACAAACATGGGCACTCTTCATATGCAGCCGCCTCTTCCTCGAGATGTCAGCGCTGCATTGCTAGGCACTGCTGGTCAGACAATGTCCACAGGAAAAAAAGAAAATATATCCTTAAATGCGCAATGAAAACAATTACGACTGGCAAGGTGATCTGCGAGAACTATACTTACAGAGGGAAGGAATCTGTACTTGGAGGAAGTGGGGAGAAAATCGGTATGGGATAGGTAGAGCTTGAGCCGAGAGAGAAATGCATCTGGGAGAGAAATGCATTTACAAGCGGCTTGCCAATAGTGAGATTACAAAGCTTCACACACGAAGCAGTTTTTTTTGACAGAAACAAAGGTCACTCCCGGAATGGGTACAAAGAGAAGTGAGTAAGGGTGACGAGAATAGGGTGAGGGAAAGCTAGAAGACATTCAACCAGAAAAGGAAAAGCTGCCATGTTAAAATAAACGCGAGCCACGGCCTTGGGGCCGTGTAAAGTGAAAGTGCGGCCGGCCTGGGCAGTGAAAGGGGAGGAGAAATGTGAGTCACGGCAGGAGCAGCCTTTGATGTTGGAGGGAGGCTTTGATGTGGTGGTGGCTTTGATGTGCACGCGCTTTTTGCCAATGCGCTTGCGCATTGAGCTTGTTTTTCTCGGGCACAGCAACAAATCGCTGAGATGGATAGGCTCTAGTTAAGCCACAATATAGCTCCCCAGCTATGCGCAAGCGCATCAGCAGGCGAGCCCTAAACAAGCATTGGCAGCCATAGCCAATAGGTCTCATCTTTGGGATCTTATAATAGAGCAATTGCTGCCAAAGTGGGTGTAACAAGGATTGACCCAAGAACGGCAATCACAATACAATGACAGCAAAAAAGGGTAACTTTGACTCAATAGGTAGGGGATTAAAGAAAGAAAAAAGAAAAAAAACGAAAAGCGGAAAAAAAGACAAAGAAAGGAGAGACAGGCCTAGGAAGACCCACAAAAGGAAGGAGGAAAGAGAACATGGGTGAGAGAAGGCAAGACATAGAAAGGTGGGCGGGAGGAGCAAGCATGACATGAAACAAAATGGGAAGAAAACACTTAAGTAACAAAAGTTATTTGGTTGGCGTGATGGAAAGCGTGATGTGAAGCGAGAGGACCAAGAAAGAGGGAAAGGAGGGAGGAAAGAAAGGGGGAATAAACAAAGAGGGAGAAAGAGGTGAAAAAATATGAGTGAAAGGACGTGCTAGTGAGGGAGCGTGCCGGAGGTGTGCCAGGGCCACTGAGGTGAGAGAGACAGGCTGCAGGGGGCAGAGATGAGGAGAGTGACAGGGGTTAAGAAAACCCAGCTTCCCCCACACACACCAATGGAGCAAAAGCGTTGTGGTTTCCACACATTGAGCAACCGCACACTATATATATATATATATATATATATATATATATATATATATATACACATTGATAAATTTAATATTTCATTTTGGCGTTCAACTCCCGATGCTAGATGAGGACACAGCGAAGGAATTGGGCGGTGACATCACGGTGTCGGAGATTAGGGTGGCCATCAAGCAGATGGCTAGGAACAAGACGCCGGGGGTTGATGGCCTACCAATCAAATTCTATGCAAAATATAGCAATGTTTTGGCACCTAGGCTGTTCGGGGTATACTCTGAAGCCTTGGAGCTGGGGCGTCTGCCTAAATCGATGAGGGAGGTGCTTGTGGTCCAGTTGCTGAAGCCTGGTAGGGAGGCTACTGACGTCACATCATATAGGCCGCTGTCCATGCTGACGGTGGACTACAAAAATTTAAGTTGCATTTTGGCCACTAGACTGTTGCCGCACATGACCACACTAATTCACACAGATCAAGCCGGGTTCATTCCCACTAGGAACACCTCGATAAATATCCGTAGTCTAATCCGAATATTGGAGAGCCACCTGGAGCCAGACCAAAAGCCAGCAGTGTTTTCTGTTGATATTGAGAAAGCTTTCGATATCCTAGAATGGGTGTACCTTGATAAAGTACTGGAGAAGTTTGGCTTAGGTGAAAGATTCGGGCACTGGACGAAGGTTCTCTACTCTTTCGCGACGGCTAGGGTAAGACTGGGTCCTGTGATATCCTCCGACTACCCGGTGCGTAGGGGGACAGGCAGGGATGCTCGCCATCTCCTCTGTTATTTGCGTTAGCGATGGAACCACTAGCGGCCCAGGCGCGTTTAGGGGCGATGTACAATGGGATCGGAAATGGTGAGGAGTTTCATCATATTTCATTGTATGCGGACGATTCGTTGCTGTACCTGGAAGATACAGGAATGGCGCTGGAGGGTGCAGTTGCAATGCTGTCGAGTTTTGGAAGACTATCGGGCCTTAAGGTAAATTGGAATAAGACATGTGTTTTCCGCTGCGGACAAATATACCCCATCCACCTCTAACAGTAGATGTCGTCTGGGAAGGAACTTGCTTTACTTATTTAGGGGTCCGCATATATCATGAGGCTACAGATATGCTAGAAGGAAATATAGGACGCTGTATTAGGGCTCTGAAGGGGAGCATGACCTTTTGGGCGTCCCTCCCTCTCGCGGTGCAGGGCCGGGTAGCACTGCTAAAGATGGTGGCTTTGCCCAGGTTGCTCTACTACGTTCGCACATTGCCGGTGTGAGTCCCCCAGCGGGTTTTTAGAGAATTGAGAACAAGGATTACTGATTTCTTTTGGGGCCATGGGAGGCGTAGGGTGGCACTGAATAAATTGATGAGACCCAAGCTTGAGGGGGGGATGGCTGTCCCCGATTTTGAGTTATACTACCTGGCGGCACAGCTACGGATACTAACCCAAAATATTGCTAAAGAGTTTAGAGGTCCGGACCAAGATAGAGGGAAAGGCATTCAGAGACATATCCTATCATATATAATCATGCAACAGAAGTTAGAGTTGAGGGGCTTGACCATGGAGGAGAGGTGTTGGCATAGGAGCTTGAAGAGAGCGAAGGCAGTGCGCCCAGGAGCTTAAAGAGAGCGAAGGCATTGCGCCCGTATGCACCGGAGATTCTTCTGGGGATGCTGACAGCGCTACCACATGGAGGAGACTGGTCTCCTTTACTGGAATGGGAGGATTTGGGCCTTCAGGTGGTGGGAGACCTGTATATTGATGGGGTGTTGATGCCCTTTAGAGTACTTCAAGATCAGTTTGGCCTCCCGGATGGGAGTTTCCTATTACACGCGGCGGTAACAGCGGCGATGCAGAAGCACTGGAGAGGGGGGTTAGTAGAACACAGCACAACCCTGGCCTGTCAATAGGTAGTAATGGCTGCGGGTACGATTAAGGCGGTTACCTGCCTCCACTCTAGAATGTTGCATGAGGGGCTGGAACCGCTTACAGCTCTGAAAGAAAAATGGGAAGAGAGCATAGGGAAACCCATACCGGACACGATCTGGGGACATATTTTGAAGAGAATGTGGAAGGGATGCAGAAATGCCCGCTTTCAGCAAGTGCATTTCTTTGTAATACACAGGGCCTATTTGACCCCGGGGAAGATAAGGAGGTACTTCCGGGTACAGGATGCAGCGTGCCTGAGATGCTTGGCGCCTGAGGTAGAGTTGGACCATTTACTATGGGGATGCCCGAAACTAGGGACGCACTGGATGGAGGTAGGGGAGCTTCTTAACGCAGTCACCAATCGACTAGTGGAATATGACATGGCGACATGTCTGCTGCTCTGGTTCCCTCACACGGCCAAGACAAAAATCACAAGTAAATTCATTGACCTAGGACTTATACTGGCCCAGGGGGAGATCACCTGGCACTGGAAATCAAAGGAAGGCCCATCGGTCAGGAGATGGATGAATGAATTGCAGAAATGGGCAAGGTGTGAGGGTGTGGGTAGGCTGCGGCAGGCCGCTCCTATAGCAAATGTGAAGGGCTTAGAGATGGCGAGGGCCTGGGAGGCAATAGTGCAGGCTCTGAAGGACTATTTGACAGAGGATGAAGACTAAGGGATGGTCTGGGAAGGGGGTTCGATGGGATATGAAGGTGTGTATGTATGGATCCCTCAGGTAGAGAAGTCTTGATTGAGAATTTATGATTATTGCCCACATCAGCAGCAGTTGGGGGGGAGGGATAAGGGGAGGGTTAGTAGGGATCTGATACAGATAGAGGAGGGATACCAGCAGAAGCTAGACTTGGTTATAGGCGAAGGAAAGAAAGCCCATGGAATGGAGCTCCGGCTAATGCATAGATTGGTTCACTGTGGAAGATTAGGAGAACTAGTACAGGGGAGTTCCGAAGTGCGACTGAAAGGAGCGGGTTGCGCTGACAATGACATCATTCACTATTCGTGAAACGCTGCCTTTGGATGAGTGCATGGGGGAGGGGGTTAGGAGTTATAGAAAAGCAGAAACTAAATTATGTTGTTGAACGGATAGCTCTGTGAGGTGGCTTCCTTCACCTAATTAACGGATTGGACATGTACCCCGCCCGGCCTCCGGGATGTGGGCTGAATGGCTGTGTGCAATTTTATTATTGAACTGTGCCTTATGGTGATCAGGGACGGGAAGGTCGACCTATTTCAATGTTTGTTTATGAATCTGCAATAAAAATATACTTTAAAAAAAATTGATTCATTAGAAGTCAGTGTGCAAATTGCGACCACTTCAAACAAATACATTTTGTACATTCCATTTAAGGAACCGCAAATTGTGAATCGTTATTAGTTGAAATTTACGATTCCTTAAATGGAATCTTTGTACTTGCGGGCCAGAGTTCTATACTCACCTCAAAGTCATCTAAAGGTCTCTTGCAAAACAACAGTGGCTATGCCTCTAGAGGGTGTAAGGAAACCCACAGTGATGTATGCAATAAAATAAATTATCTTGCACAAAAATGACATAATAGACAAATGGTGAGCAAATACTCGTGGAGCCCAAAGACCAATCCCTCCATCAAGCAATTATAAATGAGGCAAGACAACTACACCTACTGAAGGAAGGCTTCAAGAAATACAGTTATGAGATCCCACCTGGAGATTATGCCACAAAGACACTATCAACTTAAATACAAACATCTAATATGGATGTTGACGTATACAAAATGAACCACCTTCCATAGAAAGACAATGTGTTTTCAGAGTGTGATGAATAGTCGTCATATATAACAGTGCTAGACAATAGAAAACATGCTTTAGAGTGGTTTTCTTGAACATATTTGAGAGTAACCAGCTGCAATGAAAAGAAAGTTCTGACAAATCCATGCTGTGCTCCGTCCCAGAGGTCAAGTGGGTAGCCTACCTAGGGGAAATATATGGTATGTGGCCGAG
Source organism: Lissotriton vulgaris (assembly GCF_964263255.1). NCBI lineage: Eukaryota > Metazoa > Chordata > Amphibia > Caudata > Salamandridae > Lissotriton > Lissotriton vulgaris. Next base: position 425,914,019 of record NC_141696.1, read on the forward strand.
CAAAGGGGAAATAATCTCATCAAGCTGGCCAGAAGTGAGGGATGACATACTAGTGCATTTCACCTCAGGAAATATTCGGAATGTAATAGCTGGCTTAAACCTAACCCGAGCGGCCGGACCAGACAATTTACCAGCAATTATCATAAAAACTAACTCAGAATGGTGGGCTGAGTTTTTTTCAAATATGTTTCAGGGGATATTAAAGACTGGTATCATGCCAGAAAGTTGGAAAGGGGCAATCATTAGACCGGTTCATAAAAAAGGTGATGTAAATTCCCCAAAAAATTACCGCCTAATAAATCTCCTCGATATTGGGGAAAAGGTATTCTCCAAGGTAATCCTAGGCCTGCTAAAGGATTGGGCAGAGGATAACCAGTTAGTACCCCCAGAACAGGGTGGGTTCAAAGAAGGGCATTCGACGGTGGACCACTGCTTTGCTCTCTGGGCCATCGCGCGGAAGTCGATAGAACAGAGGGGTAATTTATTCTGCTGTTTTGTGGACTTCCGCGCGGCTTTCGATCTTGTGGGTAGGGAGCAGTTATGGGCAACCTTGGAAGGATATAATCTACACGGAGACCTTTTGGCCATTATAAAAGCCTTACACACAGAAAACTGGGCCCAGATAATCTTGGACGAGGAGGGTGGATTGTCTGGGAAGATCCAGATTGGAAATGGCTTGAGGCAGGGTTGCGTACTCGCCCCACTGCTTTTTTCTCTGTTTTTGGCCGACCTACCAGCAAAACTAAGTGAGGTTAAAGGGGCGAGTCCAAAATTGGGAGGAAATCATGTTTCGTGCCTACTATACGCGGACGATTTAGTGATTATGGACCTGACACAGATAGGCCTCCAGAGGAAATTAAACATGTTCAATGAATACTGCCGGAATAAAAAGTTAACAGTGAACATGGATAAAACTAAAATTTTATGCTTTGGTAGGAATAAAACTAGCTTCCGGTGGTACCTGGATACAAAGCCACTCGAAAGGGTGAACGAATACAGATACCTGGGAATCTGGTTTAAGAGTGACCTTAAATGGTATACCCATCTGGAGGCTCTCAAAATGAGGGCATCTGCCTCTGTGAAGGGGCTAAAAAGATTTAATAGTGTGTACGGGGAAAATTCAGATAGGCCGGTCATAAAAGCCTATCTAGCAATGGTCCCCCCCCAATTCCTGTACGGGGCAGAAGTGCTCTATTTAAGTGGGAAAAAAGGGTGGGATAAAGAGGAGGGAAATATTTTAAAAAACCTGTTCTCTTTGCCTAAAACTTCTATGGTACATGCTGCAAGACTGGAGCTGGGAATTACCTCCTGGGCAGTAACTGCCTGTATGGCACTAATCCGCTTTTGGCAGCGCCTAGGGTCTGGAGAGCACCTAAAAATTTCACAGTGGTGTAAAAGTGAAATTGTCGCTAGCGAACTGACCTGGGCGAAAGAAACAAGAGCCGCACTAAGTGAAGCCTATGGTGTGTTGGGTTTAAAACTATGCCCGGAACTGAGTCATCCACATATAGCTAGGAAGGAATTGAGGTCATTGGGAGCCGAGACGTCCCGCACATATGATAGAGAGTATCTCTCGCAGAAAGTTTCGGTGTCATATATGACCCTGGCCTGGGAACTTAACCAACAGTACCCCTATTTAGACAGATTGCCCAGCTACCGCCTAAGACGTGAGGTCCTAAAAGTGCGAATGGGGATAAACCCCTGCTATGGGAACAAGGAAGCCAAAAATGTTATGTTGAATAATAATGGAACCTGTACTTGCAGGTTGGGTACCCACTGCGATATTGTACACATTTTACTAGATTGTATGATGTTTTTAGATTTACGGAAAGAAATTTTATGTCCGATTTTTAAAAAATACAGGATCAGAAATAGGATGCAAGCTGCTAGCCTTATAGCTGAAATGAGGTATCTAGATATTGCTTGTGCTATGGGGAAATTTTTGTGTAAAGTCAAGTTGTTTCTAAAGTGTTCAGAGTAAATACCTTAGGCGGCGCTCATGGGGGGAGGATGAGCCTGTACATGTAAAGGTTAACGTTGTGATTTGGATCCTTTGGAATTGATTTGATGCTGATGGAAATTACCTGACTTAATTACCCCTAGGGGTATTTTTGTATTTAGTACGAAGGAATGTACTATTTTACGGGAAGTACAAATGCCATGTTTTTAATATGATCTTGTTCAAGTTTTAACAGTAATTTTATGTATAGGGTATACTTTTAAGGTTGTAATTAACCAAATAAAGTTTTCTGACTGACTGACTGACTGACAAATCCAGTATGTACACGCAATACATACATAGCCGGGTCTCTTAACACATACTTTGTTTCTGCCCACACCTAAAGAAAGCTCTGTTACAGCAGTGAGACCCTCTAGATTAAGAAACAAAAGCAATACAATGTAAATGAAAGTTGAGCAATTGCCAAATTTCACAAAGTAAACAGAAATCTGCCTGAAGAAACTAAAGAAATAAAGTAAATACACTGTGGAGCAGGAAGACAAAAGGACAGCAAATACAAGACAATATTGTTCATCGTATGATCTCTAGCAGCAAGGTACAGAGGTCTTAAAACGGACTGAAGAATTCCTCATCAGGACTCTTCCATTCCCTTACAATGCAGCTGTACTCCTCAGCTAGAGAGGGTGTTTCCCTGTCTGCTGGTGTGGGAGTCATGATTATTTTCAGGTCTCGTCTACACAGCACATGTGCAGATGTATTGTTTACAATACAGTGGGCTTCAAACCCCGCCCATAGCATACCATTAGTTGTTTTTGTTGTCACTCATTTGCAATCTGTTGATCGCTTAACTCATGTAAGCCTCCCTTCCTTTCTTGTATTAGCTCCTCCCTGGAGCATGGACCAAAGTACGTGCTCTCTTTGGTATTTTCGTAATCCACAATTTTTATTTTATTTTGTAAGAATTTCAGTATTTTTACCGGACATGCAACGTACATTCCTATTTTTAACACAGTCCTACATCATCTTATTTAGGTTGCTTTCACCCGATCTGCTGTCTCTATTGTCTCTTCAGTTACTTACACTCACAACTGTACTACTCTACGCCCCCTCTACGCTACTCCACTCTATGCCACTCCACTCTACACTATGTCACTCCACACAATTCCCTCTACCCACTCCACGCATCTCCATTCCACTTTTTGCCACTCTACTCTATGCCATGCCCATCCACACCTCTCTAACGTACGCCACTCCACTCGATGTCACACTCCTCCACAGTACACGACTACGTTTTTGCTATGCTGAACAGCTGCCATTTAACTGTAAAACAGGTCTAAAAGACATTGGCAAAACCAATAGCTCTCACGTAGGTGAGACCTATGGGCAATACCAATGCTTGTTCTACGTATGCCTTTGCTGTCTTCACAACTTAAGGGACCGCTATTTAAACATAAGGTCGCTGGTTGACCCTTTCATACCTTGCATCTGCTCACAAAAATTAGAGGCTGAAAGGGCTACTTACTAATGTTCGTTTTTTTAGCAGTGGAGAAACCCTGACCTCAGTCTGCATATTTTTAAATAACAAAAATAAAACACCTTGTTCCAGTTTTGGGATGGGGCATACACTTCCTGTTGCAAGTAGATCTACAAACCAGCTTACATCCAACCGTAGCCCTTATGTGCGGTCCCTGAATTCAACCACATTCATTATTAGAGGCCGAGTCTCAGATTTACCTGCAATTTAAAACATTCTTGATGTGTAATCGGAACTCTGGAAACCTTATATGAAACCTAGCCCAGCCTGCGACATTCTAATCCTCAATTTCTCCAGACAGAGAATGGCTCTCACTTTAACGGGTTACTCGACACCAACGATTTACAGGGATATCAGATCTTACAGTTGCGTTCTTTCATTCACAAAAGTGCATTATGAGGATTGTAGTCATGGTTTGGTTGAATGATTTGTAAAAGCATTGGCAATACCAATAGGTCTGGCATCACAATAATGTTGTATGGTAATGAGAAATAGATAACATGGGAAGTGATATGAATTTGTGCGGAAGCAAGGCACTGTAGAAAAATATAGTGTAGGTTAAAAGGTCAGATGACAGTTGCACTGTCAATCCAGACCTAAAAATCAACAACACTGGTCCACCATACCTAAACAACATCATACACTTTCACCAGCCTGACAGACACCTACGCTCAGCCTTACTCTCACATATCCCCCAAATTCACAAGAGCACAACAGGAGTTTGTTAGATCGCATATATATCACACCAAAAACATGGAACGTCCTCACACAACACCTAGAGCCTCCTCCTCACTTTTCGAATTCCACAAGAAGCTGAAGACCTGGTTCTTCGAAGTACTAGGAGAGGGCACTGACCTAAGCACCTGTTCAAGCACCAGGATACCCGCACGACACGAGTGATTAGAGCACTATACAAAAAGACATAACATGTAGGTTAATGACAGACATCCTGCCATTTGTACTGCTGCCAGAGAAAAACAAGATATATTATCTAGTTATGTAAGACACTTTAATAGCATTGCAATGTCATGTGTGTGCCCCGGAAAATTCAACCTCAGGCAGCTGGATAAATAAACAAAAATGATCACAACGGTGTTAAGGGCAAGCACTTAATTGTGAAAGCACACAACTGTTGCCTAATCAAAGCATGTACACTGGTGTTGAACATGTAGGCAGAGCCAAAGCCCCTCCCCTGGTGATTCTCACATAATTGTCTGTTGACAGCTGTACGGTCAAATCGGATCATAAAAAGGAAGCCAAGAACAAAATGATGCCCCATTGGCAAAATGAGGTCTGGAAAACCTTACACATGACAAAGAGCTAGCCCAACCTTTTAGTTGTTTAGTTCTTGTGCAGGTGTCATCACCATACATCTATTTGGATCTCTTAACCTACCTTAGCTTGGTCGTTTAAAACAATGATTTGGCTCTGGCAGAGCGAATAGGTAAAGATTATAGTTCATTTTAAACAGTATCCGAATAGTAAAGATATTTCCCTATCTAAATGCCTCTAACCTGTCTTTACACTCCACTGAACCACCTCTTCCGCAAATCTTTGAAATGTCTTATGGACCACATACCCTTTGCACAACATACCTCTGTCAATTTCTCTGTCAGTCCACACGCATTGACCACAAGTATGGGGCACAGAGATTCCCCTGCTGTGTAGCTTTAAACAGAATTAGGTTAGATGATTGGAAAAATGCATGGTGTGGTGCAATAAAGAGCATTTACTTTTGTAATGTGGTCCATTGGTCTATAACCATTCAAACTGGTTTCCTAATAATTGTTTCACAGCCAACGCTTCTGCCCACCACTGTCTCAAAGATTGTTCAAAAGAAATCGTAGTTAAATTGATGAAACGGGGGGCGTGGCCAAGATGGCGGGGTGAGCGGACGCTTCCTCCTGCAGCTCCTCCGGCCCGACTGAGCTCGAGGCCTTTTCTTACGCTTTTCTCCCCCCGCTGATGCTCAGCGTGTGAGAGGAGTGTGGCGGAGCACCTGGCGCGCACGTTGATGTCGCTTTGGCCCTAATCGCCTCGGGGAAAGCACCTCAAAAGACCGATCAAAGATCGAGGAGCGATGGAGAGCCTGGGAGGCGGAGCGAATCGGAGTGCTGTCCGGGCGCCTCGGCTGGGCCTGGTGCTGAAAGCTGACGATCCGGAGGGAGTCTGTCCCGTCACTCGACGGATGATAAAGGAGCCCTACGGGCTGAGAACCAGCAGCACGGAGGACTTTGGACGTGTGCTTTGGCGCCCGGACTTGTGTCGGCGACACCCCGCACTGTGTGGGCCCCGGTCCCGTGAGCGAAGTACAGCGGGCTCAATGCTGGGGTCGGATCATTTGGCCCCTTTTGCGTGACAGTGTGAAATTGGCTGTGGAACTTCTCAGATTGCTGGGTTTCTAAGGGGCCCCGGTGGTGTCGCCGGGCTTGGCCGTTCTGCCTTGCCCCACCCTGCCGCCATTTTGTCCCCAAGGGATCGGTGTCGTTGGCTTCCACCGGAGCCCTTTGCTGGCAGATGTCTGTGCCCGCCACCGCTGCAGGGCTGACTCTCTGTGGGACGTGCTGATGGGGGGCCCCCCACTATAGCTCTCATTTGCCGTCTCGGCTGGGCGCCCGCGGTTGGCGGGGCCAGGACTGATCCGCCATTTTGTCACTTGTGACGCAGCGCCTCGGCTCGCAGGGAGATCCCTACATCGAGCGCTTGCCAGCGACTGGGCATTCCTGAGGCGGCTGGACCTGTGCCCACTCATCGATTGCAGCGACTGTGATGACTGGAGGAGGCGGTTCGAGGAAGGGGGACCTCACCCTGCCGGACATGCTTGGCAGGGCCCAGCAACTGCGGGACAGAACACAGCCGTCGCCCGGGTCTTCCCGGGCCTCGGCGGATGCGACTGGGGGGGAGCCACCGGTCACGAGGTCCTTTATGGAAGAACTGTTTAGCTCCCTCAAAGAGGACTTCCAGACGCTGAAACAGGAAGTGGCCAGTGAGGTCCGTGAAGTGTGTAGGGAAGTGGAGGGCCTCGGCGAACGAGTTGAGACGGTGGAGACGGCGGCCCAGCGCCGGGACGAAGAGATGGTCCATCTTCAACAGGACGTTCTCCGCCTCCGGGAGCAGTGTGTTGAACTCCAGGCCCACTGAGGACCTGGTGAACAGGTCACGGAGGAATAACATCCGCGTGCGTGGTGTACCATCCACGGACGAAGGGACCGACTTGGTGGGCTATCTGCGAGACCTGTTCCGGGAGGTCCTGGGGGAAGCTGCGGACTTCCCTATTCGCATTGATAGGGCACACAGGGTTGGCCGACAGCGCCAATCATCGGCGCCCCCACCGGACATTTTGGCTTTCCTGCCCGACTTCCCACTGAAGGAACGCATCATGACTGAGGCCCGCAGGAAACAACCCCTGACTTTCCGGGAGCGGCCTGTAGCGCTTTATCAGGACCTATCCGCCATCACGCTGCAGAAACGCAGGTCCTTCAGGATTGCCACTGACTTTCTGCGCGAACACGAGACGCCGTACTCCTGGGGACATCCCTTCCGCCTGATCTTCCGGTGGAATGGGGTGCTGCATCAACTACGCTCCTTGCAAGACATTTGTGGGGTCCTGGGGCTTACGGCGGCGGAGGAGGAAGGAGCTACACCGTCATGGAGGCGCTCGGAGAGACGGAGTCGGCGGAGGTCGACGAGGAGACAATCGGCGGCTAGCGCAGGGCGTCCTGATTCCCCTACTATCAGGGCGGACATGGCAGACGCTTTGAGGGCGGCAGCCAGGGACTCGGCCGGCTCCAACGGCGTGGCCATGACGGCCTAACACTCACTCCGGAGGGAGATGCTCTCAGCTTCCTCGATGCTGGGTTTGGGGCGGGGGGTCGGGAGGGAGCGGATGGAGGTGAGTGGCTGAACGTCCACTTTGCTTTTTTCTACGGACTTGCCCGTTTTGGGGCTTGACTGAGACAATGGGGTGTTTGAGTTTGCATTTGGCTAGTTGCCATGGGTATGTTTTGGGTGGGTGTAAGGGTTGTTCTAGTGTTGGGGGGGGGGGGGGGGGGGGGAGTCCCGTCCGATGTTGTCCGTGCCCACGCTTGGCCTGTTTTGGCTTGTCCTGCGCAACTGCCCCGCGCGCCCCACCCGCTGATCCCTTGCCCACTACACAGCTTTCCTGATCCCCGGGAAGAAAGTCGTCCCTAAAGGTAGTGACCCTTAATGTTAAGGGTCTGAATAACCCTGTAAAGCGCAGAGCGATCTTATCTTTGCTGGAGGGGACGCAGGCGGACATATGCCTTTTGCAGGAGACCCACTTGTTGTCGCGGGATTGCCATAGGTTGCGCTCTGCTAAGTTCCCCACCCAGTTCTTCTCCTCGGCAGCGAACAAGACCGCGGGGGTAGCCATTCTTCTAGCGCGCTCCTTTAGGGGGGAGGTATTGTATAAGTATGCTGAACAGAAGGGGAGGCTTCTTGCATATCGCATGCGCTTAGGGGGTATAACGTTCACGGTTGGCTCCGTTTATAGCCCAAATGACCACCAAGAACATTTCTTGGACTCCGTGTTGGTGGACGTCACTGCCTCTCCCGACCGCCATGTCATCTTGGGGGAAGACCATAATATTGTCTTCGACTCTGTGATGGACAGGTCGGCGCAGCGCTCTCCGCAGACGGGGGAACTATCCCAGGCTGTGAAGGCCCGGATTGCGGAAATGGACTTACACGACCTTTGGCGCTCCATGCACCCCACTGACAAGGACTACTCTTACTTTTCCCATGCACACCGAACCTACTCACGGCTGGACTATCTCCTGGTTAGTGGACCGATGCGCGCTGCCGCCACAGCGGCGGACATTGGGGTCCTGACCCTGTCTGACCATGCACCAGTCGCTGGCGTTTTCAAGTGGCCGGCGGCCTCTCCCTCTAGGGGGGTGTGGCGCCTTCGAGATACCCTTTTACACAAAAAGTCGGTAGTGAAACACATTGGGGAGGTCATACAGGATTATTTGGCTCACAATAGCAACACCGACACTTCCCAGGCGACACAGTGGGCGGCATTGAAGGCAGTCCTCCGGGGGGAATTTATTTCCATCTCCTCAGCCGAAAATAGGGAGCGGCAACGGAAAAGGGACGAGCTGACCGTTCAGGTCCGGGAGCTTGAGCAGGTCCACCGCCGCACGGGGGCTCCAAGGGTGTGGAGGCAGTTGAAGGCTGCAAGGAAACTCCTGTCGGCACTGGATCTTGATAGGGCGGAGTATGCCGCCTTGCGCTTGAAGCATGCCTTCTACACAGGGGGGGACAAATGTGGTAAGCTCCTGGCACACCGGCTCCGGGTCGCGCAACAGCGTAGCGTAGTGAAGGAACTGGTGGGTACGGACGGGGTGGTCGTTTCCGGGGACGCAGAGGTGGCGGAATCCTTCCGCAGCTTCTACGAGGCGCTGTATGCTGAGGAGCCCTCCTCGCCGCGGGACGCCGAAGACTATTTGGAGTCAGTGGCCCTTCCGGTGCTGGATCCTGCTCAGGCGGTCCATCTGGAGCGGGATATCCATGTTGAGGAGGTGATTTCCGCTATAGCGCGGCTGAAGCATGGTAAGGCCCCGGGCCCAGATGGGTACACGTCTCTGTTTTATAAGACTTTTTGCACGGCCCCTGTCCTTGCTCGGCTATTTAATTCCTTCTCCGAACCGGGAGCCATCCCACCGGATCTCCTGAATGCGACGGTCTCGGTATTCCCGAAACCTGGGAAAGACCGGGCCTTGTGCGGTTCGTATCGACCCATTTCGCTTTTAAATGTCGACCTCAAGTTGTATACGGGGATTCTGGCGTCCAGGCTGGGCCCGCACCTCCCCGGGCTGGTGGAGGCGGACCAGGCTGGCTTTGTACCCGGCAGACAGACGGTTGACAACACCAAGCGGGTGACGCATGTTCTGGAGAAGGCCTCGCGGATCCCGGGGGAGCGGATGCTGCTGTCGGTTGATGCGGAGAAGGCCTTCGACAGAGTTCATTGGCCGTATCTCGAGCTGGTTCTCAGGAAACTGGGAAACAGTGATACGTTCCGCATCATGGTCTTCAATTGTTATAAACATCCTTCAGCGTCGGTGCGGGTCAATGGGTGTAGCTCCGGTGGCTTTGCCATTGAACGCGGCACGAGGCAGGGCTGCCCCCTCTCGCCGCTTCTGTTTGCCCTCTACATGGAGCCGTTTGCTCAGAGGATCCGCAATAACCCGGATGCTATTGGGGTCAAGATGGGCCAGTATGTCCACACGGTTAGCCTCTATGCGGACGATGTCCTGTTGACCCTGGACCACCCTAGGAGGTCGTTACCTGCATGCATCCAGGAGCTGGACACCTTTGCACATGTGGCCGGCTTCAAAATGAATATGGGCAAGTCGGTGGCGTTAGATGTGTCCCTGGCTGCGGATACCAGGAGGGACCTTCAGCGACTCTTCCCCATGCAGTGGTCCTCGTCCACGGTGCCATACCTGGGGATTCTGCTGGCGCCCACATTGCCGGCGATGGTTGCGGCCAATTACACTTCTCTCAGCAGGAAGATCAAGGAGGAGCTTGGCCGCTGGAGCGGGCCTTCTGTCCTGGCTAGGACGAATCGCGGCGGTTAGGATGACGGTGCTGCCCCAGATACTGTATCTTTTTCGGGCCCTGCCTCTCCAGCCCCCGGTGGGTTGGATTCGACAAACGCAGGCTGACATCTCCCGCTTTGTCTGGCAAGGCCGCAAGCCGCGGATGAAGAGGGCCCTCTCCACGCTTGCCCCGGAGGCAGGGGGTCTTGGTATCCCAGACCTCCGTAGGTACTTTCAGGCGGCGCAGCTGCGATACCTGGTAGAGTGGAGCAGGTGGGAGTCCGACAAACACTGGCTTTTTCAAGACCAGGCGGTGGCGGGCCGCACCCTACAGGAGGTTCCATTCTTGCGCCGCGCGCATCGCTCCCCTAACCTTTACGCCTCTTTTGTTACGCGGGTCCCCCTGAGGGTGTGGGATGCAGTCTGCGAGGTTCGGGGCCTTACCACCTTCCCTTCGCCGTTCACGCCCATAGTGGGTAACCCGGACTTCTCCCCAGGGATGGAGCCGGGAGCTTTTTCCCATTGGGCGAGAGCGGGCTGCAGGGTGCTCTTCCAGATCTACGGACCGGAAGGCGTAATTCCTTTTCAGTAACTTCGGCAGGAATTCGGCCTGACGGAGCTGGATAGATTGCGCTATATGCAGGTTCGGCATTGGGCCCTCCAACCCCAGGTGCGTGACACCGCTGCTCGTCAAATTACACCGTATGAGAGGTGGCTGGTGACCCGGATTTCCGATGCTAAGCTGATTACCGATTTGTACAAGTACCTACAACCCCCGCCGTTTCACTATTATAACCCAGGGAGGGAGCGCTGGCACAGGGAATTGGGTAGGACACTCAGCCACAAGGAATGGGACAAAATTGCATACCGGGCGCGGCACTCTGCGTATCATACGGGCCTTACGGAGACCTTTACTAAGGTGTCCACTTACTGGTACTACACCCCGGAGAGATTGTATGAAATGCATAGACACACTGATAAGGGGTGCTGGCGGGGCTGCGGGCAAGAGGGTACCCTCTCACACATTCTTTGGGACTGCCCCGTGCTGACCGCCTACTGGAAGGAGGTTTTGGACGAGGTGGATAAGCACTTTGAGATCGAGCTGCCGCGCTTTCCGGCGTATGTCTTGCTGGGCCTTCCCAATGACCTAATGAACCCATTGAAGTCCCGCAGGGGTAGGCAGATTGCAATTGCGCTGGGGTCTGAACATCCTTATCCACTGGCGCACCACCACTGTCCCCTCTATTACGGGTTGGTTGCATAGGCTCTGGCATGTGTTGGGAATGGAGAAGTTGTCGCTTACGGTGGCGGGGGGAGATAGACCAATTTGAAGAGCTGTGGCAACCCTTCCTAGCGCTGCTGTCCACCGAATTCCGGGAGCTCACCTGCCCGAGGTACCTTAGACTTCTTAGGCTGACGCCACCGGTGACCCCGGCGGACTAGAATGCATGGGAAACGGGATCCTGGGGGGGGCGGGTGCGGGCTTTTTGGGGCGGATAATCCTAGTACGGGGCCATTGGACGGGGGAGTTGGGGTATTGTTTCCTTTCTTTTTTCTTTTATTGGGGGGAAGGGGAACGTGGGGGGTTGGGTTGTGCTTTGTTGAGTTGCTCATGGCTTTCATTGCTCAGATTTGGGGTGTTGGATATGCGCACAGGGGTTACACAGCTTGCATTTTCGCCTTTCATTTACTGTGCTTTTCCTCTGGACCAACGAACTGCTCTTCGCCAACGCTCCTGAGTTGCGCCTTTTTCTTTTACTGTACTGTATGTAACCCGAGCCTCCTATCCCCTTCCCCCATGTTTTTTTGTCTCAATAAAATGCTTTAAACCTAAATTGATGAAACACATGTACCTCTTTGGTTTCTTTTTGAACCCATACATATTGTGTGGATTTTGGCATAATAGGAGGGTGTGTATTGATGCAAACCCCACATCAATATCACATTGCAGCCTGAAGATACAAAAGGGGTATATTTTCATGTTCTTAATAAATTTGCCCAGTATTTTACTGCATTTCTCACATGACAACCCAAAATCCCGAAACAGTAACCAAGCAAATATTGCCATAAAAGTCTGAAGTCCAGCAACACCAAATACATATATGTTACTAGTACTAAGAAATGTATTATGCACAATCCATTATGTAATATAGATGTATATAATTAAATTGTCATAGAATCACTGTAGGTTGCTGTATTATTAATTTGATGACAGATCAAATTCAGGATTATATGGAAAGTATAAGAACTATATATAATTCTGTACAACCCGAGGAATCGAAATGCTAAAAAAAAAACCTTCTTTGGTCTACCAAGCTTATGAATACACTGAACATGACATCTGTCACATTTTTAGCATTTTCCCCAACACATGGTAGTTCATCTTCAGGCTTCCTCACACAACAATATACTCTTGCCAAGGCTAGACCCACATTTAGTGTCTCCTGGATCCTCAGTTGTGTGGGTGTTCAATGGGTTTGACCAGGATATCACACTAATCATTAGGCAATGTTTTGACAGGGGTACACTTCTGTGGTAGGTCTACAGAATTTGGGCACGTGGTTATTCGGTACCCAGGTTAACCTACGAAGTTTGGAAAAGCGGACACAATGGGTAGTAACCCAGTATATTGCGCCTTGCTTGAATTCCAGCATGCTTTATTACCCAGAGTCCCCTGCAATTGTAATATATAAAGAGAGGTTTGGGACAATACATACAGCACCTATCTCATGCGTGGATTATCGTATGGAAAAGATTTTTCAAAACGCTATAGTCAAAAAGGACAAACCCCTTTCCTTTAAACATTGAAGAAACTCCTCACAAACTATAACTACACTAGTGACTCAGCATAACCTCAATCATTTCTCTAAAGTAATTAAGCAATACCTTCATTAATGAGTATCAAAAATAATGTAGCATGAATGCAAAGACCCCTTCTTCTTCTTTTATTTCTTTATTGATGGTTCTTTAAAAAAAATCTCCACAGGTCTGGTTGTAGGCAACGCGTTTCGTCCTTACTGACTACTTCAGGGCTCTGTTTGATTTTTCAATTTCCAGTATCAAAATAATGAATTGCTTTATATGGTTGTATATTTTCAAAAAACAGAGGTCCTTAGAAAAGGAAAGGAAATTCTGACAATAAATATAGACTAGATAGAGCTATATTTTTAAGAATGCCCAGCCGGACACTTTAATTTCTTGATAAGAATAATATAAAACAAGAGGAATAGAACACAAAGTGCGATGGAAGTGGGACACCAGCCGATGTCCAACTAACACACTTGGGGAACAAACACAAGGGAAGGAATATTCAGGCAAAAATAGGTTATCAGACAATTAAAATTGCAAAATGATAATCCTCAGTATACACATATGCATGCTCAAGTTGTATGTTAACTATGCATTTAGTGCACTTATTGTCGACGACGTTTCGAACCTCACAAATTATTGGTTCATCCTCAGGACAAAAATGATTGCCTAAAGAATTAATGATTAAGCTTGAAACCCCGATCAAGATAAGCTGAAGATCGCTTTGGTGAGAGTAATATTTCGAGTGAATCTCTAGGGATAGAATCGGAAGGTGCAGGTCCACAATGGGGGTCCTTGCACAGCTGTGCAAGGACCCCCATTGTGGACCTGCACCTTCCTGACTCCAGACTCTTGGACCAGGGCAACGTTCCCCCCGAATTCTTAGCAATTACGTAGATTCTATCATCGGCTGGTGTCCCACTTCCATCGCACTTTGTGTTCTATTCCTCTTGTTTTATATTATTCTTATCAAGAAATTAAAGTGTCCGGCCGGGCATTCTTAAAAATATAGCTCTATCTAGTCTATATTTATTGTCAGAATTTCCTTTCCTTTTCTAAGGACCTCTGTTTTTTGAAAATAAGTTTCTACCCATGGTCCTTAGCTTACTGCGCCCTGGGTTCCCTTGTATTGTTCAAAAGATTATATGGTTGTATAACCATCAACATCAGATAATTCAGTTTCAAGGCTTCCCGATTCCATATTATAATGGATCACACTTCTGTTTCTTTTAATCCCTTATTGATGACCACAGTCTTCTATGTTTTAGGCTTAAAATGGCGAGATGACCCACAATTCAGATGTTTCCCTAGTGGTGCGATCAGGTATATATATTTCCTTCAGTTTCACTAATATATCAGACAGCATCCTGCTGATTTATTGAGCATGGTACCTCCCGTCGGAGTCAAGTACTTCTAATTCAACCGAGATATTACAAATGATTGAGGTTATGGTGAGTCAATAGTGTGTTTACAATTGTAAATAATGTTCTAAAATAAAATCACTATTTTATTTACCTTTCTGTGATAAAACACTCCAGATATTCTGGGAAACAGCAATTGCCTAATATCTAACATTCCCATCCTTCTCCTGATAACAACAGAATCCCACATGTGTGGGTGAGCCTATTGTCTGGTACAGAATTAGGTGAAAACGCTGACCATGTGAAGACCATAATGATTTACTTGGTAATAGTTCTAGCATGTTCCTATTATTACAGTAGGTATACCCAAAGGTAAAATACAGTGTTAATAAGTAGTAGAAGTGTTCAAAGCTATGCTAGGTGTTGGGACTTTTGCTGTTACTCGCAAATTCCAAATCTTTCTGTAACACTTTTTTCCTCGAAATTCAGTTTTTTAACCAAATCAAACCAAAGTTTAATATTCTGTGTAAGAAAAAATGTGGCATTCATGCACGCCACACTATTCAGGTTTCCCTTAAGTGTCTACGTTTCAGAATGGTCTGCTGTTGGTACATTCCCCTGGTGATGGCCAACTCGGGGCCTAAATACGACAGCCTCCTATTACCAAAGCTTTTTTCCTTGCACATTCCATGTGCTTTTTTTGTCCATGGTAAAAGGCCTATTCAAACATGTGGGGTACAGTTTTAAATCGGGAGAAGTGTGGAAATGCAGGACATTTTCTATCACCTATTAAATTAATCTGTATTTTCAGGTTTGATAAAAACACTTTTTGAAAAATCTTCCTCATAATCCTATGGCAATTGGGGTAATACAGGATAGGATGACTACTGGAACTCCCTTATACCTAATCTTGGATACTTATAAAAAAAATACATAATTTTTTTCACCAATCCCTCACTTTAAAGTTCTATTCATGAGATTTTTCATAATTAAGTGCCACGATTGGTACTCCCTGAAATTACAAATCAATTGTTGACTCTTGGAATGTTGGCCTTTTGAACACCCTACAAACAATACACATCAAATTTTGGCTAAACTACTGGTGAACAGCCTTGCCCCACTCATGCCTGTACTCATTCATCTGGCTCAATAAAGTTTTATTCTAGGCAGAAACACATCAGCGAATATCTGTAATCTCTCCCTGACATCTAACAGAGAGGTTAACTCTCTGTTAGATGTCAGGGAGCCAGCTGTGACTACGACAGATAGGGAAAAGTACTGGACACCTTAATCTGGGCTTTTTACAGGTTGTAATGGAAGAAATAGAATTCATAACTGAGTTTAGTGTACTTCTTGTGCATGAACCGAACAGCTAGAGTCTGGACTGGTAGGGTTGTTTCGGTGCCATGAGAGGTGCAGGGCAGGATATGACTGGGTGCCCCTTGTCACCTCTACTGTTTGCTCGGACTGTAGTATATGGTGGCCACGCTAAGAGAGGAGAAGGAGGAGGAGGTGGGCAGGTGCATGACACCTTAAGGTCATATGCACATCCTCTCACTGTACACTGTTGAAGTCCTGCTATATCTTGGCATCCCAACTGAAGGTTTTACCAGAGTATCTCGATCATCTGAAGCCCAAGGTCCATTAGATACTTAGCAGTTCAGATTAGTCATGATGACCATGAGACTGTTGAGGGTAATCTGGGCAGGATGCTAATAGCTATGAGGGAGTCTGTCTACTTTTGAATCAAACTGCCCCCATTGGAAATGTGTAAACTCTCTGTCTCTAAGATGGTGGTCGTTTTTCCTTGTTTTCTAAATTTCTTTTCAGATGAGCCAGTGATGTTACCTAGCAAGATATTAGAGGAAGCTAAATAAAATACTTCTGGATCTAATTTAGGCAATGAGGAGAAATAAGAGATTGCTACGTAAACTGCAATTGCCAGTGACAGAGGGAAATGTAGCTGCTCCTGACTAGTAATACTATTAAATAGTGACTCAACTCCAATGGATAATGTGTGGATGGAAAAGCCGCAGATGTCAAAGAAGAAGCACACGCGAGGCATCAGGAATGGGAAACCATTAGTATTGGATGTAACGAAACCCAGAACTCAATACATCATAGAATATTCCTCATTTTCCAATATTTAGCTGTGTCTCTTTTAGCCAACAGAGTTCCCACACCTATTAAGACCTTACCTTCCCCTGATCCTATCCAACACCTCTCATAAGACTATTTTGGGGTGATATGTCTGTAGGTCTTCCCTTTATCTGAATCATTGTGCTCATAATGTATAGCTAGTATTGTGTGACAATGGAGCATTTCCAAACCATGTGTAATACATCTCCTTTTTACTGGCATTGACAGCAGTTAGGGAAGCGGATCTTACCAATTTTCTAAAACCTTACAGGCGTAAAGTGAACTCTGTGTAGGTAATTCATTTGTATTAGCTTCAATCCGGCTGAAACGGCCAGAGTAAGCAGGGCCATTAGTGCTTCTCACCAATCTGCCTCATCCAAGAGGCCCAAGTCTTCCAAACATTTAGTTTTACTGTATCTGAGGGGAATGGGAGTGTTACATAGTAGTGCTTTGTATGTCACAGAGACGGCACCCCTTACTTCGTATCCCATTAACACTCTTGCCTCAAACGGGTTGAACTCTGATAAAGTCTGTGAGCTAATGTAGCTACCTTCAAGGGCATACCTCAGTTGTAGATTTTGTTAGATTGCGTTGTGTAGATTATATATTCTTGCTGCTGTGATGAGAAAGGTCGTCCTTCATGCGTCCCTTTCCCAACCATTCTAAAAAGTCAGGAAATTCCAACCTGTCCTATTTTTTAAAAGCCATAAATCGGAGTTGAAAGCCATTACCAGAATCCATACCACAATACTGTTTCTATGTAAGGTTGGTGTGACACTCCATTTCACAGCTTTCTGCGAACATTAAAAAAGCCACCTTAGTCAGAGGTGGGAATGTTTTAGGGATAGGGTCCCCATACAGGAGGTCTCAAAGCCTTGTGTCTTCCAAGTCTCTGCACTTAAGGTGGAAGGCTTGTTTTTCATTGTCACCAAACAGCCATTCATGTAGAACGACTAATTGGGACACTCAATACATTAGCTGGATGAAGGTCATGCCCAACCCTCCCTCATACACCAAGTTGGTGCATTTAATCAATGCAATACGTGATAGTTTACCTCTCCACAGAAACTAATGTGTTTCCCCACAGAAGCATCTGATGAAGTTATGTGATATGGCACAGGGACAATTCTGTATTATAGAGGAGCCTCAGTGGCTCAATCACTTTGTATGCAGTGCCTCTGCCACAACTATAAGAGATAACTTGCTCCAAGCGCACAAGTTTCTCTTCAGGGTACCCTGAACGGAATCCAGGTTGAGATGCTTGCTATCCTCTTAACTAAAGGCAATATGGAGTACAAAGTACCTACACTCTTGAATCAAAGTAGTAGTTTTTTCTGCCATTTCACTGCCATCTCTCAATCTTATATTACACTTGATTTATTCCAGTTCACTGTTATTTCGGATGTTTCTCCATAAAAAAAATACAATGCCTGTATTGTTAGCCTAAAATAAAAATACAAACAGTGCCCGACTCGTTGCTGAGGCATGGACACGCAGCTCCTTCTTTCCACAATGCTTCTTGTGGCCAGAGAAGTTTATTGAGAGAAGGGCGCTATGTGGAATAAATAGTTTCATTACAATCAGCACCCTCGCCTCCCTGTCCAATGACACATGTAAGAAAACCTACTTCACAGCCACTTAGCAGTCACTAGACAACGCTGCTGCAATGCCGCACAATAAGACAGGGCCTGATAATGTGACAATGTGCTCTGAGACACCACAGAAAGGTGGACATTTCTTGGAATATCGTAACCAGAAACGAAAGGTTTCCAAATGAATGCTCACAGAATAGCAGTGCAATAAAAAAAAGTGCACATTTTAAGTGTGGTCAAATTGCTGATGCACAACACCGTAAAACATATTTTAAGGAAGTTATACTGACAAACCGCAGATGTAGCTGGGTTAATAAAAAAATAAGGATGTTGAAAGATCGATGTCGGGTCCGGCTATCACGAACGTCAAGTGCCTAAAAAAGTGCCAAGATGCCACACTGCGGTTATGACACTTGGAAACCATAAGTTAATTCCAGACTCTGCGCAACAAGGAGCGGAAGCTGCCACTTTTTGATATAGCAGGCGGCCGAATAAGGATAATGGCAATGTTCACAAACCAATGCTAATGTAGATCTCCTCCGAGAACAGAGAAATGGAAAAAAGTTGATATATAGAGAAAAATATTTTTATTTCATACAGCAAATTCAGTATGCACCCTGTAAAGTTCAGAGTGCTTTTGGCCAAAACAGAGATGTGTGCCTTACGATCTCACCAGCTACTCTAATTCACATTCTAGAGGGCCAAAGACCTCCAAATTTAAAACTATACGTCTAAAAATCACCCATGAGAAAGCTGACATAAGCCACATTCCCCTATACATATCGATCCCTAACTGGTCTGAATTTAAAGATAAGTTTACCTCTCTAGCTAACTCCGATGCCAATTAGCACTTCTTCCTATGTCAATGACCCTATTCTAGTGGTTTTGTAAGGGACTGCCCTCTATAGCAAGCATATATAAATCGGAAAAATATAAGTACTTCTCTCTAAACTTGACTAAGCACTCATATGTGGGAAAAAAAATAACTAATCAAAAAAATAGACAATTTATACAGGAAGATTTTTACACTGGTATTCCAAACTCTCATTCATAGGATAAAGCAACTGGCAAACCTATTGGGGCCTAAATTCCGGTGCATATAGTCTCACAACTTCAGGATTGTACACAGGATCCAGGGTCTATGCAGAAAAAGCTAGTCTCCAGGTTCTAAATGAGGTTCTGCATATCTTGGATGAAGGTGAATGAAGCACGACTACTGGCATTACTGGGCCTCTCAGTTCACCCTGAGACATTGTACACTACACTGCTAGGACAGTGCTAAGTGGCACTGCACTAAACTGGCTTTACCTGTTCATTTCTGGAAGAACCCAGGTTATGCATATCGGATAATCCAGATCTGTCGTTTGCCCCTTTTTCATGAGTTTGTGTTTCAATGATTACCCCCATTAACCAGCATTTGTATCATGTAGAGGAAATCAAAGAGGACGGTATCAGTGGATAAAATCCCTGTTCACCAATATCTGGATGGCATTTAGATAGACGAGTTCCCAATGAGTTCTTTAGGCTGGAGGCACTTCACGTGACCTTATGAACTGAGTGCCATCTTTGGTAACATTAATCCATCAAAAACATAACTCCTTATTCTTAGAAACTCCCATAGAAATGCTTTACATTAATAAATCCCAGGTTAACACTCTAGGTCACATCTTTTAAGGGAACTTAAGAAGCAAATTCTATACAAGAAATTCACTTCCAGTTAACGCCCTTCCTTCCATGACAAGTGTGCCTGTCGGTAATGCACCACAGGAATGCCTGTCATAGTAAGGGCTGGCAAAAAATGAAAGGGCAAGGGGCAGGGAGAAATCAACAGAGGGGAAATAGGCCAAGCTATCCTGCAACAGGCTGAAGAGCCAACACATAAGTAGACCTAGATGCAAGTAGGTCCCACATAAGACCCCCAACCATTAGCGGCCCATTGTTGGGAGTGCTGCTGGGGGGTGACGTGGGGTGAGGGAGGGCCAGGGTGGGGGGTAGTAAACTAAGGATTACGGCCGATCAGAGGTAAGTAAACATATAAATAAATAAAACTAATTTAGTTACGCGTGCTGCATCGCATTTCGCCCAGCAGCACTCCCACCACGGGCCTCTACTGCCCCCTATCCCACACGCCTTCAGATGGCAGTAAGTTGTATTTTTGCCCCTAAGAGGCTGAGAACCAAATATGCTCTCTAGTTACAGCATCCTCTGTATATAACAGACTACTTAAGATCTAGAAAGTGGATAGTGCTCCAGAGATATCGAAGTCAAGTGTCTTCATGGTAATGACAATAAGAAACAAGAGGTAATCACAAACTGTTAAACAAAGATTACAATCATAGGGCATTGGTCTACCCAGCCAGGCAACTGCTAATTTCTTTATACGTAGACGACATGACACTATGTGCATAAACCCCAAGAGAATCTGAACCCCATCCTGCGTGAACTTACTAAATTCGGTGGAATTTCTGGTATAAAAAATCTGCTATATTCCACCTAAATGATAATACACAACCATACCAGTTGAATTATCCCCTTCTCTGGGAAACTGATGAGCTTAAATACCTGGGTATTTGAATTTCAAGAAATAAAGACGTGATGATGAGAAATAACTATGGGACGGCCATTGATAGGATAACTGACAACATCACTAAATGGATACACCTGCCACTCTCCATGGCGGGTAGAATTTTTCCAATCAAGATGGTAATATTACCCAAATTATTATACCTGTTTATCAACATTCCATATCAAATGGGGAGTTTTTTCTTTCGCACGCATATGACACCGCTCACGAGACTAATATGGGGAGAAAAAGCCGGCGAGGCTTAATCTGGATACACTGATGCTCCCATACCAACTGGGCGGATATGAAGTCACCAATTTAGAACGCTGTTATTACTGCGCGCAAGCCCACTTTGCAGTGTACTGGCTCCACCCCCCGCCGTATATGGGACACTTGGCGTTGGAGGATGGCTACATGGCCCAGACGCCTCCGGCAGGCTACTTGTTCACAACACTGAGGGAGAGAGGAAGGGACCCATCTACTGTGGACTGCACAGTGCTGGCATGGCGACAGATCGCCCCGATCCTAGGGAACCCCCTGCTTTTATACTCCCCTCGCTTGCCTCTATTGAACGACCCCAGGCTGCACGTGACATGCGAGGAGATATGTCGTAGGATGCTGACTAAACTGAAGGTACATACCTGGGGAGACCTTTATAGTGGGGGCCGATTACGCTCCATTGAAATGTTGTTCGGAACACACACCGACTGTCATGGACACTTTTCTATACACGCGGCTTAGACAAAGTGTTAGAGCTATCACTGCTGATTTCCTAAAAAGCCGGAGATCTTTGCACCCCTTCACGCATTACTGCAACAAGAGCCCCCCCGACACGTCATATCCCTCTTGTATAAACACACGCAGGGCACCTTGCCTGCCCACACCTTGCGCGCCAGACAGGCTTGGGACGCCGACCTTGCCGTGCCTCTCACAGATGATCAGTGGGAACTCAGCTGTGCCCAGACAGACAGAATTACAGGCAATAGTCGGCTGCGTCTTATCCATTTTAAATTCCTGCACCGTCTGTACCATACCCCCGTTAAGCTACACAGATTTCACCTCAGAGATAACACAAGATGTGAGCGGTGCGGGCAGAAAGGCAGGCTTTCCTGCAGTGGTCCTGTCCTGCAGTGAGTGAATGCTGGACACAGGTTTTTGAGGGACTTTCGGATATGTTGGGAGTGGAGCTAGAGCCAACCCCCCTTGCGGCCTTACTTGGGCTGACACAAGATAGCACCACGATTCATAGGAGGTTTCTAGCTATGGGTTTACTCTTAGATAAACGGCTGGTGGCGTGCAGGTGGGGTAAAGGTAGAGCCCCTAAATTCAAATCTTGGATCCACCCTCTGACTGCTTGGCAGGATCACATGCACTCCTATGCAGAATTGTTACCTATAAGGTCCCGACCGAAAGACATCTGGGGTCCACTCACTTCTTATCTCCTTAGACAGGAGACAGCTGAAGCAGGGGAGGTGGAGCATGGACACCGGGTGAATGATGGCTCACCCCGCGCCCCACTACTCACTCCAGAGCCGTAGTTACCCTGGAACTCAGGGAGCCGTTATCAGAGTGGCCTGCGTGAGCTGGGGGCGCTGGAAGTACTGTGCAACGACTATTGTAGTATTGAAGTAGGGTCATCTGTGATATCCTGCAGTTGCGATTGGGAAGTTGAGGCGGTGGCCTGTTCAGCGGGGCGGTATCTGTTTGCCTGAGTATTGTCACTGGAATGACGCAGCTGCCAAATCTATTACGTTAGACCACTGCATTGCCTTGTTACCCGATATGTCATGGAACGAATCTCGCTTTAATATTCTCAGTTTTATTGCCTGCAACACAGTGTATAAATTGTCTACAGATGTGGTAAGTTATTATTTGTGTATTTTTTTGCTTTAACCTTCTTCTTCATATTTCATGAATATTTGAATTGTTAGCAAGGGACGGTGTTAATGCTCTGTATCATGTGCTAACAGTTACCCTGATACGATGTATCACACTGATGTACCGTGCTAATCATCAATAAAGGTTTTTGAAAACTTAAAAAAAACACAAAGATTAATAACTGCTACCTTTCCTTTCGTAGACATCTAGAAGCAAGTTTGAAGAGAAGCAAGCGGATTACATAATCACCAAAAACTTACTTAGCGTACAAACATAGATTAGATGTTGAATCTTGTGGTTTATGCTTCAGACAGTCTGTGCATGGTTAACACCACACATCCTATGTGGTTGCTTTTGTGATGCACAGATGGTTTGCTAATCCGGTTTGCGCAACAAATGAAACAATGGTCATAGGCCTAAAATGATTGTGCATGCAATGACCAGCCTGAAGAGCAGTTAAGTACAGAGAAATGCTGATAACAAGGCTCAGGAACACATAGCCAAACCCACTAGCAATGAATGGGGAAGCAGGACATTGGTTAGTAGCACCTGGGTCTCCTCTTAAAATAGCCCGGCACACTGATCGAGTTAGCAGACACAAAGTATAAAGATCAACTATGTAATGGCTTGTCTTCCACCTCCGATAGTGTGCTCTACAGATGTCAGGAAAGCTGCATCGTCACAAAAGAATCAGAAGATTACGTTTGTTAGTGGAGACCTTAAGACATACAAAACAAAATATTAGTAAATACTTTTGCTCAAACAGCCACCCAACACAACCCTATCGGAGATCATGTGTACCAGCAACAAAAGGAATTTTGTACTGTTGATGAAACAATGTAAAGTAAAATTCTAGAACCCCAACACAGAGAATGATATAATGTAGTGATTAAATGTTAAGAGGAGGATGCTGGTGAATGGACCACTGAGGATCCCCACTTCTTCTCTGCATCAGGCATGAGTTCTAATGCAAGAGTTCCAAATGTCTTTTGTATTTCATGATATTTCTTTTTTATTTCAAATCATTTTTATTAAATTATAAGAAACACATATACAAAGGAAATATACATAATGATAATAATAAAGGAAGATAAGGAAAGGATAATAAAATTAAATTAAAATAAAATAATCGAGATAAAGCAATCAATACATACATGTTAAGGTGCTCAAGTGCCAGCCAAGTACAGACCAAGTCCGTATGTAGATCACGGAATATAAAAACAGCAGAAAACCTATATAAACACCATGGGGATCCACATAAGTAAACAGTGTGATATCATACATAAGCTTAGCCACTATTTACAACCTACGCTATAATAGGAGTTGAAATACAAAGAAACTTAAGATATTACTACGGTAGGCGGTTTTCACTGTGGGTCATATGAGAATGATGAAGTGTCCAAGGATTTCCAAAGTTTCCGGTGAGTTTTACACCATGGAGAAGTGTGGAGTGCAGGATTGTCTGCTCCTCTGAGAAAAGACAGACATTCCTGCCACATTCTAAAGGATACATCTTTGGTATTATTCCATTTGCATAATACAACTTTACAGGCTAAAGTGAGCATGAGGTCCATCAAGTATTGGTCGTTGACATTTTCTAGTGTAGGATCTAGGACGCCTAATATAATATATGAGAATTCCCTGGGAGGATTGATGTTGAAGGTGTGACCTATACATTTGTAAACTTCATTCCAGTAGATTTGTAAAGTAGGGCAGGTAAAGAGCATGTGGGAGAGGTTTCCAACTGCAGAGTTCCAGTTCCAGCATGTCAGGATTTTGCTTAGGAGGAATTTAAAGATTGTTTCCGGAGTCCAGTACGTCCTATTCAGTAACATATATTTAGTCTGTGCTAATATTGGGGATATTTTATTCGAAAAAGGTGTGCTGTGTATTTTATCCCAGTCATATGGTATTCTAGAGGAGTTGGGTTCAGATTCCCATTTGACCTCACATTTTTTATGCAACTTACGGGAGCTGTTTAATAGGAGTTTATATATTTTAGAGGCAGTGTGTGCGGATTTTAGTATTCGTGATATCTGAGATACTGATGTTGGTTCATAGGGTTTAATAGAACGGGCTGAGAGGAGAGATTTTAATTTTAGGAAGTCATAAAAATCCATTGAGGTTAATTTGTGTTGGTCCTGAAGGGTAGAGAAAGGTAACGGAAGGGACCCTGTAAAGAGGTCTTTGACTAGGTTTATTCCTTTTATAGATCATTGTTCCCAGTGCAGCATTCCACCATCAATCCTCAAATTAGGGTTTCCCATAGAGAGGACAGGTTAGGCTTATTAACTTTTAGTTTATAGAGGTGTTCTAACTGTAGAAGGGCTCTCTTAGTATTAAGGAGGACGTATTGTGAGTGAGGTGGGTGGGAAAGGTCCATGGTGAGGAGGGCAGATAAAGGCATTTTATCGATGAGCAACTTTTCTATATCTAGTCAAACTGGAGTATAGTCCGGTTGTACAGTTAACCAGTTAGCTCCTTGCATGCAGAGAAACGCTGTTTGATAGTTCCTAAAGTTCGGGAGACCTAGACCGCCTTTTTCTTTTGATAATTGGAGTTAATGCCCTGATATTCTGCGCTTCTTACCTTGCCAGAGGAACGTGTTGAAGAGCGTATAGATGCTGGTCAGGAAATTATTTGAGAAAGTCATTGGCAACATGCTTGCCAAATAATTAATTAGAGGAGTCACCATCATTTTCAATGTCTCGGCCCTACCCCACTATGAAAGATATTTAGAAGACCACCCCTCCAGTAATGTGGATATTTTTTATAAAGTGAGGTTTCATTAGTGTGAAGGGTAGTGATCAGGTCTTTGGCGAAGTCTAGGCCCAAATATTTGAAGCATTTGGGTTGCCATACAGGACCAGAGTTTCCCATAATCTCTTTGTCGCCATGGTTATTTAGGAGTTTTACTTCAGTCTTATCTTTATTTAGCTTGTATCCGGACACTCTGGAAAAGCTCTCTATTGAGGACATGAGAGCAGGGATAGACTTTTCAGCATTTTCAGAGACCACTAGAACGTCGTCAGCGTATGTGGTAATTTTGACCGTGTAATCGTTAAAGTGGACCCCAGTGATCTGGTCATTGTTCCTAATGTGATATAAGAAGGGTTCAATAGCAAGTAAAAATAGTGAGAGGGAAAGGGGGCAGCCCTGTCTTGTTCCCCGTTTTAATTTAAAGGAGGGCGAGAACGAGCCTCCCGCTCGTACTGTAGCTGAGGGAAGGAAATAAAGTGACATTACCATTCGCATGAAATTTTCCCCCAGTTTGAATGTATTCAGTGTTGCATCTAGGTATGTCCAGTCGACTTTGTCAAAAGCCTTTTCGGCATCCAACGTGATAGTCACTGTTGGTGAGTTAAGCCTTCTCCAATACGTGGGCCAAGATCCTAGTGTTATCACTGGATAACCTATTCTTTAAAAAAACAACCTGAGAGGGGTTAATAAGGTTAGGTAAGAATTTTTGGAGACGGTTGGCAAGAATCATTGCCTAAAGCTTACAGTCCAAGTTGATGAGGGATATTGGTATATAATTTTTGGGGAGTGTCGGATCCTTCCCTTCTTTTGGTAATACTGCTATGATGGCTTCAACAAGTGTTCCAAGTAACTTTGCCAGCATTACTGAATTTGTGGAACAGGTGTAAGAGTGTAGGAACTAGAAACGAGGGAAAACACTTATAAAATTTGGCACTAAACCCATCGGGTCCTGGGGCATTCCCACATTTGAGCGATTTAATTGATTTCTCAATTTCTAAGGCGGTAACTGGGATATTGATTTCTAACTGTTCTGGTTCTGTAAGTGCAGGGAGTTCACATTCATTTAGATAATCCTGGACTTTAGTGTGGTCTAGTTCTTTGTTTTTAGTATGTAAAGTACTATAGAAATCTTTGAAAACTTCAGCAATTTTGTCTGGGTCATAGTGAATTGAGCCTTTATGGTCTGTTATGTTATTAATTGTGTTCTTCTGCATTTTAAACTTGAAGTATGTCGCTAGACTTTAACCCGCCTTAATGGATTCCCAGAGCCTAGATTTTCTTTGCCTATTAATCCATACCCCAGCTCTGTCACTGAGTATCTTATTATATTCGGATTTCTTAGTCACCAAATCATTCATGATTGTCGCATCTCTAGATGCTATGTGCTTGCTCTCTAAAATAGAAATCTCTTTATCTAATTTGTCAAGGGTCTTGTTGTGGTCCCTATTCATGGCTGCTCTGATTTTAATAATCTCACCTCTAATAGTACTCTTCAGAGCCTCCCATCGAGTGAGGTCCGATGTATCATCTTTTTAATTGAACAGAAGCTAATTCTGTATTGCATTTTCATTGGTTTTTCTGTGTTGCTCTTTTTCTAAAACGTTGTCATTTAGTCTCCAGAGGGGCTGTTGTTTGGACGGTTTTATGTTGGATATAGATGGGAGATACACGAGTGGTCCGATACCACTCTGGGTTCTATTGACGTCTCCACAATTCTAGCAGTGGCATTACTGGTGATAAGTAGGTAATCAATGTGTGAGTAGGAGTTATGTGGCGATGAGTAAAATGTATATTACCTGCCTGTGGGGTTTTGTAACCTCCAGGAACCCAGCAGATTGAAATGGGAACTGAGGTTAGTAAAGGCTTTGTGAGAGTTGTTACTTCAGAAAGCACACAGTGAGTCCCGGTCCAAGGCTGGGTCTAAGGGCAGATTAAAATCGCCCGCAAGTATATGTAGAGCAGTGTCTGGAATAGTTTCAAATCTGTTTAGATAGGGCATTCCTGAAGTCTAAGTCATCTATGTTAGGTGCGTAAACAATAGTGATGTAGAATTCCATGTTGTCTTTAATCAATTTTGTCATGACCCATCTCCCCTTAGTGTCGGATGTGTTTGCTCCGATTTCAATGTTTGATTTTTTCGCTACTAGAGTCAGGACACCCTTTTTCTTTCCTATCGCATCAGAACCAACAACTTCATTGCAGAACCTGTTTCTAAGTGAGTTAAAATGCTTGGAATCAATCTTTGTCTCTTGTAGCAGGGCGACGTCCCCTTTTTCTTTCTGGAGGTAGTCAAGAATCTTTCTCCGTTTAACAGGATGGTTAAGACCTTTAACGTTTAGCGAAACGAAAAGTGAACTTGCACAACACAGTGCGGTGTATAAACAGTGAATGGCTATGCTATTTACAGGTAGTAAGTGGGGGAAAGCATATAAAAAATCAATTTCTGGCAAAAGCAAGCAGCATAGTGAACTCTAGGTGCAAGGCACCCACCCTTCACGTTGATCTTAGGAAAAAGATGAAAGGAAAATTTGTAAGATTTCCGGTTTATCATATATAAATACCCTATGTAAGATTGTGAATCACATATAGATTAACAGGTGCAGTTATTTTGCAGGCATTAACAACAGTGTCACAAGTAGAAACGTAGTACAGGATGCATTGCAAAGAAAACAATTTAAAATATACAAGTGTTGGCAAAGCCAATAGGTCTTTCCTTTTTGCTTTGAACAGCACTTTTTGCAACTGCAGTACGGAATCTGCAGAAACGAGAAAAAATGGTTATTGCCAATGTGGAACTGCATCAGCAAACATTATTGCCAATGTGAAAGGCACAGCATCAGCAAAAACAAGAAAAAAAGGCATTTGCAGAACTGGTTCTAAAGATTATGCAATATTGCCCAGTTAATTATAAATGAAATAACAATTGCCTATTTGTCTACCGTTAACCAGAGTGGAAGATCTATAACAAGAGGGGGATTTCATCACACTACAGTCCATTAGGGATAATCCCCAATGCACGCCGCTAGCACTTTTATGTACTACTGCCTCTGAGCCACATGCAGAGCAATACATAGCATATTTCCTGCAACCCCAACACCACTGCATGAGCTTGAGGTGCTCCTAGGGTCCTGCTTCCCTAGAAGCACATTAACCATACATACGCAAGATAAAGACGTGTATGCGACTACGAGATCCCTGTAGCTATGGAAGGCACAACGGTACTGCTGGTGCGCCCAGGTGGGTACACGTTTGCCCAACTATAGATTACAATTAATACGCATTAACTTCCTTTATAGGCTGTACTGCACCCCGGTACCACGGAGTAAAACAAATAGCCCATATAGTTAATACACACTGTGCATGTTGCAGGTTCTGGGCGCTTCATGCGTTTGAAATGGGTTTGCTGAGTTTTGGGCATCAGTGTTAAACACATTAGAACAGATTAAAGACTCTAGAACCCACAGAACTCTACTGGTTGGACTATTGGGATACGCTAAGAATACCCCAAAAGGGGTTAGATGACGTATAGCCATTCTGCGCATATTGCCTAAGATTGGGTGGTGATGCATTGAGATAGAGGAATTTCTTCCCTGGTAGGGAGCTGGTTAATGGACAGTCTGCCTGCTAGGAACAGCTTGAGAATTACTGGGAAATTATGCCTACCAAATGCCATCCTAGGAATATTTGGGACCCTCCATCACCTACCTAAACCATGGGAATCCCTGGGATCTCATGAAAGCCCTTCAATCGCTATTGATAAATACCCATTAGGCTACAAACCTGCAATTTGGCATGTTTGCCCTCTAAAACACATTTATAATAAAGACATTTTATGACAATTACTTATTTTGATAGGTACTCTGGTTTCATACAGCATTGCTTTAACTCGTGTTTAGTCATTACTCTGTAAACCACTTATTGCTATGCCATTTGCACTACTTTTGAAATTTAACAAAAAATGGCAATTAAAAGTCACAGAGCAGTGTTCCATCAGATTGTGAGCTTTTATTTGAATGGAAGAACTCCTGTGAGCTTTCTATTAAACTGTCACCTTGACAGCCGTTTAAAGAATGTAATGCTCAAATAACTGTGATCTGTTTAGGCAACTAAAGTAGTGAAATATACATTTAAATAAGATGCAAGGAATACAGAACGACAGGAGCTACTGGAAGGATAATGGCCTGATAATGTTACTGTACATCTAGGCGGCATATCAAATCATGACTTTTAATGAGGTGTGCAAAAAAAAGAAACAAACAAATTGTTGCTGTAGAGCGGAAGTTTGTCTTACGAGAATGATTTCAAATGAATGTCAACTTTAACGTGACAGGACAACAATGACCTGCATTAAGGTTTTTTAACCTCATTTCAGTGGAAATAAATCATACATTCTATAGGATTTACTGCCTTGTGTGCACGGGAAATAAGCCAATAGGAGTGGCTTTTAACTGAAACTGCATCTTCAGTTACTGATGACTTATAGAATGCCTAAACTCATAATGCAAGCACTCTAGTCACTCATCCCTGCACTCATGCATTCATCTAATAATCGACCCACTGACTCAGTCTTGCATTCACCCAATTACCCATCCATAATAAAACAGACACACAAGCTCAACGTGCAGCATATGGAAGATAAAGTAAAAGAATAAAAGTGGAAAAAGAAAAGTTGCAGTCACCTAAATTGGTGAATTTATGCTTGCAACATCACAAAACAAAATGGACGGATTGTTAAAACTTTTCAAACACTCCATCCCAGTAACAGATCTGGGTTTAAACCATTGTTATTTTACTCGCCACGTAACACCAGTCATTTGCAAATCAGTCTTGACCCTGCTCCCCATAGGGATAGTCCAACCCAAACTGCCAGGCCAGGTAATCCCGGGACCAGAAATGAGGATTCAGGAACCGGTTTCAGGGTATCATCCCTCATCAGCCAGGCTAGCTTTAATCTAGTGGTGCAGCGAACAAGTAACCCATGTCTGGGCATACTCTTAGCCACTTACAACGCACATAGCAAAATCACAATATAAAATAACGGACGGCTTGTTGAAACTTTTCAACCACTCAACAGTCAGAGATCTGGGTTTAATCCATCGTGATGCTTGCCATACAAAAATTAACTCAACTGCAGTAGCAGGCAACCATCTTGCGAATGCCAACATCATGTTTCTAAACATGGAGGCCATACACTATGGGCAATACCGTTGCAAGATGGCTGCACAGTTTAGAAATAGCAGCCACACAGGGTGTTGCACACTGAAGATAAAATGACTGGCAAGTGAGCGGCCCGGTAGGACTGCCTGGGGACCTGCATCAGAAGAACAACAAGCATTGAAAATGCAATAGGTCTCGCATTTGATAAAGTTAAAGCCATTTGCTTTGCTAATGGTATTGAATAGCAAAGCAAATGGCTTGTTTGAATTTCCTGCAGTCTAACGGTCGCCTGTCTTGCTTTTGTTTCCTCCCAGGCGGTTACGAATCCTTCGCCAGCCAGTACCCCAAGCTCGGTACAAAACCGTTACCCCCAGCCGGGCTTAGCCTGCCTCTCTGCGCTCCCAGCAGCACCCCCAGCAGTGCAGACTCCGGGTGCAGCTCCTGCCCACCCCCCTCTATGACCAGGTCAGTACATTCAGTTGAGCAAACACCCGTTGACAGGAGATATGAAGTAAACACTGCACTTCAGCTCGTACACAGCTCACTGGACTCCCAGATTAGGAACTCCCCGTAGACAAAGTTGTCCGTTCTTGGAATTTTTGACACTAGAACCAAAAATACTACATTTTAAACTTCAGTTCATTACAGCAAATTACGGCGATCTTACTTTACAGTAGTCCGTTTCTTTTGGCCTTGTAAGTCCCCAGATGTTTTTCGGCCTATATTAGCTTTCTTGGCCCTCATATTCCTGCTCCACCAGCCCCTACGCCAAATGTAAAGCAGAGAAGGGACAGCTGTGGGTTTTTACTAGGTCTGAGGGACATGGGCTCTGATGCTGGCTAAATAAATCTTGTGCTAGGCTGTAAAGGTGCCATAGATCTGAAATGTAACCCACTGCACGCCTTCTTAATCCAGACTCTTTGAAGAATGCCGGAGGCAGGGTGTTTGTCCATTGCCAGGCCGGGATCTCGCGCTCGGCCCACATCTGCCTGGCCTACCTGAGGACCAACCGCGTCAAGCTGGACGAGGCCTTCGAGTTAGTCAAGCAGCAGCGCAGCATCATTTTGCCCAACTTCAACTTCGTGTGCCAGCTGCTGCAGACTCATCCCGTAACCAACTCACATCTACTATAATGGGCATATGTTTTTAGACAAGGTAGCCATCAAGTACACAGACATACAAATTAGAAATAAGCACAATATCAGAGTTGCCAAAATAATATGTAACCCCTCAACCTTAAAATCTTCCACCCCCAGGATTTTGTAATCTGTAAACTGCATCCCAATGACACATATGTGGGTATTTATATCTGGTTACAGGTCTCATCTTGTTCAGACAATAAAGATTATATTTCAGTTTCACTGACAGGATCCCCCTCCTCCCCCATGGAAAAATACGTGTGGCACTTTCAATTTTGCTCATGCAGAAAACAGATATAATGTAGGAGCAAATAATGTCCTTAAATTGGGGATGTTTTCTGCAGGTAAAGGTTTCCCTTTTTTTCCAAATACAACAAGAAACACAGTGTGTGAATAATATATACATTCAGGGTTCTACACACAGCACTTGAACGGCAATGTGATGTTGGTAGTGTCTTCACTGGAAAAAACCTGTGCAATGGGGTCAGGCAATTTCCTGAATATTTGAGGTAAATCTGAAATCTATTAGACCAGGTTTTTTTCTATTACAGACTGTGTGCTTGGTTTAAGTAAAAGCATGACTATGACATTTGCTCTTGGTGAGAGATGTGATATATGTACAAATAAAGTCTGCTTTCATTTTAAAGAATTGCCAAGAGCTGTTTCTGAATTGTTCCATTTTTATTGCAGTTCTTGGAGAGTTCTTAGATTCCTACTCTACTCAGTCAAGAACCAGAAAACCCAGTACAGGAGCTAGACATAGCGAAACTAATTTTCCTAATGACTAGTCAGGCCCGACTTAGTTGCAGCTGTTATCATTTGCAAATATTTTTCTCCCTCTCACTAACACCACATAAGGTTTTTTATCCAATTGGTAGTAGTTCACTTCTTGGCAAGTAGGTCATATACATTGGTCCTGTGTTTAAGTATCCTATTTACCTTTTGAGATTAGGGACAGAAAGACCTGAATACTGAAAGTGGTTATTGCCACAGAGTATTTTCCACAAGAGGGTGTGGATTTATTAAAAACAAATAAGTAGGAATTTGCATTACACCATGATTTCCTTTTAAGGGTAGTTACCTTTCAAGCTATTAATGATCATAACGGTCAAAGTAATGAGGAAACGTGTAGGTAGTTAATGCCATGCTAGTTTACATACCACTATAGTATGGTCATCATCGCTTGGAAGAGTACATCCAAAAACTATATAACCACAATGACCAGATAAATCTGGACTAAGGGAACCAGAGGCACGGGGTACTGGTAGACGGCAGCCTCCAACAGAAACTGTTTACCACAATGAACCGCTACCAGAAGAAATGTTACTAGTGTAAGTGTAGTGTTATTTTGTGAGTGCTGGCATCTCACAAAAAGTGAAGGACTGGTCTCACACACCACCGGGTGTCATGCTTCATCATTGACCAGACCTCGCCCTCTAAAAACTTGGTTTGATAGAGGGCGGGCATACACCGGACGACAGGGATGCACTTCTAAACTAAGTGGGGGCCCAAAGAAAAATGTGCAGCGAGTTAAAAAGCCATTATGGGTGTCTACCTAATTTTAATGGTGTCGACATCCATATGGTAGTTTAAAATAAAGTGATCGGTGCCATGGGGATATTAGTGTCCCCCCACCGCTGTATGTGAGATCAACATGTTTCTGCCTGTAGGCCCAACTGGGTCCGCGGCATTCATCAGGATCATAGTATAAAGGGCTCTACTCTTACCAAATTTTAGTGAGAGCGTTCCACTTGGTGGGGTGATCAATACTCACACTCCACTGTCTGTAGTGATAGGTCTAAATGATTCTGAAAGACAAAAATAATTCAAACCTCATCACACTCTTACTTACACTAGCGCACATGATAACTAATAAAAGCCAACATCACCCAATTTATAATGTGAATTATTATTGGTGCAATTAGTGTACTAAAAGAAAATTTCTTAGTGCACTATGTATAGAGGACTTTCCCCTTTAGAGCTTACCCTATGATGAGGTAAACTGCGCCTCATAGGAGGGAGGGCAGATTGACCCTTTAGGTCTGGAACTGGAGAAGGAAGGCATGGAGAGAGAGCAGAATATTAAAACTTGCAAGGCCACCATGGGCCTACCACAACATTTGTAAAGCATCCTTGTGTTATATACAAGCTGTTGAGCCTGTAAAAATCGACTCATTCATTCTCTCATTCAACCTCTTACTGGTAACTGCAGTGATCGCCGCCTTTCAGCCTAGGTCTGCAAGCCTCCGCTCCTCGACGGTAAATGAACCCACTCGCAGTTTGTTTATATAGGCAGCGTGACCGGTAATTAATTGAGGAATACGGGGCAGCTGCGGGGATTCCGGTGTCCGCGATCCCCATTCAGTATAGGTTGGTCGTAATGCCTGGCTGCCTAAATATGGGCATTAACGTTGTTAATTATATCCGGTCTAGGAGAACGCCGCCGGGGCAGTGATGGTATCTGAAGCTGTAATAACCGACTTTTCCGACCCTCTTTAGAGGGAGGATGATGGAAGATGACTCCAGCCTATTACCCGTATAGTATAGGGATTAGGACTATAAGTAGGACCTATCCATGAGGCACAGGAGTGCATTTTCGTATCCTTTTCTTTAGATCAGGGCTTATAAATTTAAGCTAGGGGATAGATATATAAGTATTAGTGAGGATCCATCCTTTTGCAAGAGTGTTAGTATATCTTCCATGGAGTTATGCGTATTTTTGGGCCTTGTAGGCCCTAAACGGGACAGACTCCATTTTGCTTTCTGCCCGGTAGCTTGAGAGGCTTTCTAGGTCAAGTGTAATGTTTTAGTTTCGAGGTGTTGTTCGCTTGGAGAGAACCGGCTCAGGCTGGCCCTTATCGAAAGACTGTATTTTTCTCCACTCCGAAGACAACTTCAGGCCGGCCGGCTGGGAACGTGTCCTTGGTACGGGGAGGTACAAGAATTTGGTGGGCGGCAAGTTACTGGCCGTAACTTTCCATGAAGGGACAAGCTTCCATATTAGCGAAAGTGTTAGGCGGTGAGTCAGTTAGTCTGTAGGCGGCAGCTAGCCGTTAGCATCTATGCCATTAATTATTTTCAAGGCAGATAGTCGCCATCTTGAAGTCCGAGAAAGATTCTGAAACCGAGACTCTCTGAGAAAGACTGAAGGAGAAGTAGCGCGGAGCGCACAGAGACACAGAAAGAGAGAGAGAAAGAGACGGTAGTCAAGAGCGAGCAAGGTTCCAGTGACTTGGAGGGAAGCAGAGGAGATTGAGCATAGCGGTGCAGACGTGTACCCGTGACTGCTGAGGTGTGATTCCGAGACGAGCCAAGACACAGAGACGAGAAGGGAACCTAGATGACTGCCGAACCCCGACTTCATATTAACCAGGTGACCTCTGCCCTTTCCCTTATTAAGCGCGCGTTCTAACCTTTACTTTTCTTTGCAGAATATACATTGTGTTTATTTTTATTATAATAAAACACCCCAGTTCTTAGTGAACCGACATGTGCCTTGTATTCTTGTTCAATCAGGGTAACCTGGTCTTCTAGTCAGACATTGTTTGCATGAACGGATGCGACTCCCGATCAGGTAAGAGATGACTGAGCAATGAGGGAGAGAGGGAACGTTTGATGCCAAGAGCAGAAGGTACATATTTCAATTTGGAAAGTCGTACTAATTTCTATTATCGTAGTTTTATCCTGAGTAGACAATGAGAGATTTCTTCCATAAGTGTTCATAGGAAAGTGATAGTCGATGGTACACGGCGTTAATGAGAGCACCGGAGATACACGGTGTGGAGATCCGCCGGATTGTGGATCGTGTGTTAATGAGAGCACTGGGACTGCAGGCCCGTGTGTAGACATGCCGGATTGCGTGTCGAGTGAGCACTGATGGTGATCAGTGTGTAATGGTACATAATTAGAACTGCCCCAGGGTAGATTAGTCTGGGCCTAAGTGGCCGCGAGACTAGTTGGTATAAATAGGATATTGTAGAGAACCTACGCATGTTTATTGCTATTTTCCCCATCCTTAGGTACGAGATGTACATACATATATCCATACCCACTGTAAATACGTTCTAAGGAGGGAGGTGATTACGTTCCGGCTGGGTTAGAGGGGCTCCTAGGAGCTGATTCCATCTGGTCCGAAAATCCGGTCGTTACAGAAGCCTACCTGAAATGCACCTGCGCGTAATCGTAAGCTCTGGACCGCGCATGTGCACCTGGCTAGTGCCGTAGTCGTGGTGTTATCAGCAGTGTTCCTTCAATGCGCATGCGCATGGGCTTCACTCGGGACAAGCGCATGTGCAGAGGGCAAGCGCCGTAGCGATGCTACTTTTAGGTTGAGATTCCAAGGAATGCGAACGCGTGTATACCATAAAGGAGGGCGAAACAGTGTGTGCCAATAGAAAGCACCCGTTCACCTCATGGGTGCATTTTGAAATAGTAGTGTCATAATCAGGGCGCCCATTTTCATGCCAATGGCCGTTTTTAGAAAGGACGGAGTACAGAGTTAGATGTACGTTTATGAGGCTAAACAACAACATGATAAAAGGTCATTAACATTCATACCTGGGGAGGAGGAGGTACGCGGGCATCCAAGATGGTCGCGTGAGCAGAGAGCTCCCGAGACCCGCGCCGCCCTTCTTTATCTATCCTGCACCTATCCTGATCAATTCGACGGGCTTTTGAAGTGCTACTCTCACTGATGCGGACGATCCTTTTTTGGTCGAAATCGGACCTTGGGGACCACTTTTCTGTCGTCTTCAACTTTTTGGCCTGCACACGGACGTGACCGGGGACTCGGCTGCCTACTATGGCCGAGCTGTAACGCAACAACAACGGCTGCCTGACATCTGGCCCACCGGTGGTGTACCACTTTCACTTTCGGTTTCCGGCCTCATCGTCCCTGTCTCCTCCTACTTTGTCTTTGCCTGCTGCCCTCACAGTGCACACTTTCCACTATTGGGCTGGCAAGGAGGCCTGCCGTATTCCCTCCTCGATCGGCGCTTCGGAGTTTCTGGACTTTTTTCCGTCCCACTGCCACTCTTGGGTTCTTGACCGCCATCGACTGCAACATGGCGACAAAACCTGAGACCGGAAAACGCAGGAACACTGTAACCCGGGGGGGGTCGATCCAGTCTATTATGATCGAACGCTACACCCAGCCGAGAGGCTCCCTCTGTGTCACAAGCGTGGGCGCTGAAGGACCTTAGACAGACATGTCGTCTTCTTCTGAAGTATCGCTCCAAGACCTGTTGGCAGCCATCTCTGGACTTAAGGCCGATATGAGTCAGCAGTATGAAGCCATCGTGTCCAAGATAGACACGGTGGCTGTGGATGTTACTCTTATTCGGGCCGATCTTGCCAAAACTAACGAGAGGGTGAAGGCACTGGATCTGAAGGCGTCGAGCCTAGTAACGGACATGGCGGAGGCACAGTCTGAGATTGGAAATCTGCGTGCCTCGCAAGATCTGCTGCTTAAACGCATGGAGGACTACGACAACAGGGCCAGGCGGAACAACATACGCCTGGTTGGAGTGCCGGAAAGTGATGGTGCTACCTCGATCGATTTATTGGTCGAGGAACTTATCGTTGCTAAACTCGCTCCGGTTGGACTCAGTAAGTTCTTTGCCGTAGAGCGCGCCTATCGTTTTCCAGGAGGACGGGTGAAACCAGGAGGCCCGCCGAGGCCTATCATTGCAAGGCTGTTTCACTATCGAGATAGAGACGCTATCCTCCAGGCCGCCCGTAAACACGGCCCGTTGAAATATGACAATAACTCTATCTCCATCTATCCCGATTTCACTCCCCAAGTGCAGCGACAACGATCTGGGTTCCTCGGAGTGAAACGTCGCCTGAGAGACCGGGGACTGAAGTACGCCATGTTGTTTCCAGCCCGACTGCGGATAGAGTTTAGAGAACGTGCCTACTTTTTTGATCAGCCGGAGCGTGTTGCCGACTGGTTGGACTCGTTGCCGGCGGAGGACTCTGAGAGCGGAGGCCCTGGTGGTGCGGAAGGTGGTGCAACGGCCCAGGAGTAACATGGGCCCCCGGGGGTCCAGATTGAGACTACGTACTGTACAGAGTAGATTAACTGTGTGTTCTATGGTTATGCCCGTGGCGGTGCGGGAACGGGTGATTTCTCCCTTCCTCCTCGGGGGGTTCTTTGTGTAGATAAGATGGGGCGACAGGCACACTGCAGTTGGGGGTGGCTTTTTAGTCAGCAGGGGTGCAGGGTGGGGGGTGTTGTAACGGGTTTCTGTTGGGGGGTTGGTTTCCGGGGCCTTGGTGATGTTTCGTTTTGTTTGTTATGTCTCTTTTTTCATGGTATCTTATTGATTGCAAATATTCCGAACTTGGGGTTGTGGAGGGGGGTTGGGGTGGATTGCTTATGCCGCAATGGGGGGGGGGTGAAATGCGGGTTCTTTCTTGGAACGTCAACGGGTTGGGCGACAGGATCAAGCGGGGTATTGTGTTGCAATTTTTGAGACGACATGCCCCAGATGTTGTGTTCCTTCAGGAGACCCACTTAATTGGAAATGCTTGCAAGGCCCTCGACCGCCGGGGTTATCGCCTGATCGCACATGCTGGTTTCACTTCTGGGTCCCGGGGAGTGGGTATCATGGTGAAGTCCTCCCTAGCTTTTGCTATTGACAAGGTTATCCTTGACGACCGTGGGCGGTATGCTGCTGTCTCCGGGAGGTGGGAGGGTAAGCAGATTGTGCTGGTTGTCGTCTATATTCCCCCGGGGCTGCAGGCTACCACCTACGCTGATCTCGGCAGGACTCTTCTTGGCCTTCCTGATGGATTGTTAATTGTGGGCGGGGACTTTAATTCTGTTATGTCTGGTGAATGTGATCGACTTCCCCCTAGAGTCCTGCTGCCGTCCCAAATGTGGCTCAATGAGATGGCTGATACTTTTGGCCTGGTCGATGCTTGGCGCTCACTGCACCCCACACTCCAGCAATATACTTTCCACTCGGGTGCGCATGGCAGCCTCTCTCGTATCGATTATTTCCTTATGTTAGCCTCCACTCTGTCCACTGTCCGGGAGGTACGACATCTTCCCCGGGGTATCTCGGACCATTCCCCCTTGATGATTAAGATTTCTGTGGGTGGTCTACTTGGTAACAGAATCCCCCCTGTCCCTCCCTGGCATTTTCGTAGCCCCCGGCTCCGCTCAGATTTGGTGAAGGCAATTGATTGTTATTATGACGAGAATGTTGGCTCAGTTACCTCCCCTACTGTTCTTTGGGAAGCCTTCAAGACTGTTATCAGGGGTTCTGCTCTATCACTCATTGCTGCTGAGCGTAGGGTAAAGAGGGAGGCTGTTCTTGCTCTTGAAACTGAGATCGCTGCGCTTGAAAGTGAACTGGGTGGGGATGACACGCCTGCATTGTTGCACACTTTGGAACTAAAACAAGCTGACTATAGAGCTTGTGTCACTGATGCTGCTAAATTGATGCGAGCGAATCAACTAGGCCGACTGTATGATGTGGGTGACAAAGCTAGCAAGCTCTTGGCATGGCTGGATAAGGCTGAACGAGCGAGTCGTGTTGTGCCCGTCATTGTTCGTGAATCCGGTGAGAGTGTCTCCGATCCTGGTGAAATTGTTGATTGCTTGGTGGACCACTTCCGGAAGGTTTATACGCCTGTTAGTGATCGGGATGAGGCTGATTCCAGGCTGCTATTGCGAGATATTGCCCTGCCTACTGTTTCGAATGAAGATGGTCTTGCCTTGGAAGCCCCTTTCGCCGTTGATGAGATAGCCCTTGCTATCCGATCTTTGCGCTCAGGTAAGGCGATGGGCCCGAACGGGTTGCCCATTGAACTCTATAAACTTTGTCCGGACAAGATGGCCGCCCACCTGCGCAACATGTTTCTCGAGGCGGTTGAGGCTGGAAGCCTCCCCCTCGAGCAGCGCCTAGCTACCATAGTGGTCATTCATAAAGACGGCAGGCCTCGTGACCGCTGCACTTCCTACCGCCCCATCTCTCTCCTGAACGCGGAACCCAAAATCCTTGCCAAGATTCTGGCCAATCGGTTGCTTAAGGTGATTTGCAACTTGATCCATCCGGATCAATCCGGTTTCATCCCGCATAGGAACACGGCCCTTAACCTGCGTAGGCTTCACAGTGTTCTCGCGAGGGCTCCAATTCTCGCCGAGCCGGCAGTGGTTGCCTCCTTAGACGCCACTATGGCTTTCGACACTATCGAATGGCCCTATCTCTGGGCGGCTCTCGCTAAGTTTGGCTTTGGTCCTAACTTCATCGCGTGGGTCAGGCTCCTTTATGAACGACCATTGGCTCGGGTCATGGTAAATGGTAGATGCTCTGACCCTTTCCCCTTAGGCCGCGGTACCCGTCAGGGCTGTCCGCTCTCCCCGCTTCTATTCGCATTGGCGCTTGAGCCCCTTGCTGCGTGGCTACGGTGGGAGCCCTCGATTAAGGGGATCAGATGGTCCCCGGATCTCGAGGATCGTGTCTCCTTGTACACGGATGATATCCTTCTTTATCTTACTTCCCCTCAAAAGTCGCTTAACGTCATCTTTGACGTTCTCACATCCTTTGGTAAGAACTCGGGGTTAGTCATCAACTGGACCAAGTCCTGTGTTTACGTTATAGCCGGGGCGCTCCCGCCTCTGCCTCGCAGGTTTCCCATATTGGTAGCGACTGATGGCTTCAAGTATCTGGGGATCCGTGTCTCTATGGTCTCTTCGGTCCGCTATGAGCGGAACTTGTATGCTCCGCTCCGCAGACTCAAGCAGGACGTGCGACGGTGGCGTGAATTGCCTCTATCCCCATTGGGCCGAGCGGCACTCTTTAAAATGATGTCGCTCCCCCGGTTTCTCTACGCCCTGCAGAATTTTTTTGATCCTGTCCCTGCTCGCTACTTCCGAGAGGTTGAGAGTTTACAGCGACAACTGATTTGGGATGGTCGTGCACGTATCGCCTTGTCCAAGCTCACCCTCTCATGGTATGATGGTGGTATTGCGTTGCCGGATATAAGACGCTATTACTGGGCCTCACACCTGAGCGCTATCAACCATGCGACGTACGCTTCGTAACCCGCTCCCGCCTTTGCTTTGGATAAACTATTATTGCCCGGTGGCAACTTCAATAGGGCTCTGTACTCAAAGGCACCCTTTCGACTCCTTACAGGCCCGACGAAATGTGCTGTGCGGGCATGGAGATATGCTACTGTTGCCACGGGTTGGGGTGGTAGGCTGACACGTATGACGCCTTTGTACGACTCGGATCGGTTGGGTAATCTGTGGAAGACGAAGGGATTCGAGAAGTGGGACATGATTGGGATCAGTAAGGTGGAGGATCTATGGGCTCGAGGCGCTGTTAAATCCTTCGAGGTATTGAAATTGGAATATCGGCTCGACGATAGGGAGCACTTCCGGTATATGCAGGTTCGGCATGCCTTGTCCTCTGTCTTTCCATCTGGTACCGATATCCCGCAGTCCTACCCCTTGGAGGATCGTGTTTTAGACGGCAATGTCCCCGATAGCACGATTTCCTTAATATATAAGAAGCTTGTCAACAACCGGGCTGACCAACTTGAGAAACTTCGTGCTACCTGGACGGCTGACGGGCTCGAGCTCGACGACGAGGACTGGCAGTCAGCTGTATCCTCCCCTAAGGAGGTGGCTATCCCGGCTCGGCTTCGCTTTGTTCAGTTGAAGATCCTCCACCGAGTGTATCTGACTGGTATGCGTCTGGTGCGGATGGGTTTGGTTTCGGATGGACGGTGCAGGCGTGGGTGTGGTATGGATGGCACTTTCCTTCATGTTCTGTGGGAATGCCCGTTGATTGCAGACTTTTGGTCTAGAGTGCATGATGTTATGGGTCGAGTCACCGGGATCCCGCTCCTTCCCTAAGCACGACGTTGCTTGCTGAATGTGTGGGAACCGTCAGATTGTAATGCTGCCCAGACACTATGGGTCACTCTGGGCAACATGGTTACAAAAAGAGATATAGCGCAGCTCTGGGGCTCTCCTAGACTACCATTGCTCAGGGCCTGGAAAGAGAACATGGACTGGTGCATGTTCCGAGAAAAAACTGTATATGAGGCGCGGGGGCGACCCAAAAAATGGTCCAGGGTCTGGGCGCAGTGGAATTCGTACCGAGGAGACATCTGCTCCCCTCCACTTGACTATGAGGTTCCTCTCCCCTCCTCTCCATGATTGACGTTCCGTTCCCAATTTCCAATATAGCCTTTGCTTTCTCCCCCGTGCACGCCCCCCCTCGCCATATAGGTTCCCTCATTTATTAGCGCTCTCCCCCCCCTTTCCCCCCCTCTAGCGACCCTTGCCATTATGATACCATGTGTTTGTGTGTTGTTGTTCTTTTCGACAAAATCATAAAATTAAACCTTTCTTATCCTATTTGATACGGTGCTATGTTCCGTCCGACAATGTAGCCTCGAGAGATTGCTTTAACAACGTACTGTCTTCAAACTTACCTTTCAACCAACCGTAAATGTCATAGCGGCCGGCCCTGCGGGGTTGTAGGCAGACGCTGTGTATTGTGCATTCATAAATAAAGGTTTAAAAAAAAAAAAAAAAAACATTCATACCCATGGTGGTGATAAATGGTAATGAATGTCAGTAAGCATACACATTTTTTTCAATGTAAGCCAATCACTCACAACCTTTTTTCAATACAATGTAAGCCAATCACTCACACCCCAAAGTATATACTGAATGATTATTGATATTCCAATAACAGAGTACAAATCTGATATGTAGGATATGGGTGCACTTTAAATTCGAATTGTGATGGAAATCGAACATAAACACCCAGTATGTCTAAATTTCTATGTACCATTAAAGATTATTCTAGTGGGTTGGTGAGGGTGGCCGATGGAATGTTTAAGGATGTGCTAAATTTATTGATCAAGTTGAAGCCATGGAATATCGTCGTTGAGACCTTCTTTCCAGGTCCGCAGCCGGTACACCCACCTTTGTTCTCGGATGTGCAGTGGCCTACTAAGATCAGTAGTGTGTTTCTTCATAACTTCTAGGACAGTCCACCTTAGATCTGTGTCTTTGTGGTTCTTTTCCAAGATGTGTCGGGTGAGTTTAGTGTTGTTTTTCTTACAGCGTATTGTACTGCGGTGCTCATTAATGGGTGTCTTGATTTTTCTTGTCGTCATCCCCACGTACCTGAGATTACAAGGGCACGTGAGGAGATAGACCACATTTTCTGTGTTGCAATTACTGACAGAGTTCAATG
Organism: Lissotriton vulgaris; assembly: GCF_964263255.1. Taxonomy (NCBI): domain Eukaryota; kingdom Metazoa; phylum Chordata; class Amphibia; order Caudata; family Salamandridae; genus Lissotriton; species Lissotriton vulgaris. The sequence goes on from NC_141696.1 coordinate 425,956,704, forward strand.
TCTATGGGCGTGTTGTTCCTATATCAATAGTTTTGGAAGATGTAGTAAGCGGACATGCCACACATCCCCCACATGGATAATGGCCAGTGACCTTCTGTGAGTTCCATAATGTCATTTGGGTGTCTTCTCTAGAGTCTGGATCTTTAGCTCGTACCAATTCGTCCCGCAGATTTTTGCTTCTCTTAAATGCAAACAGGGGAGGCTCCCAGTGTTTCTCAGCCCCCTGTAGGATGTGCCAGTTCTTTCTGATAATTTTCTGTACTTTTTTTGAAGCTGGAGTGAATGTTGTGACACATACCATTCTATCCGATTTCTCTTTATTGTTTGTTTCAAGAAGGGCTTCACGGTTGACATTTCTTGCTCTTTTCTTTGCTTTTTTTATAAGTTTTCGGGGATAATGTCTTTCAACTAACTTGGAGTCCAGTTCTTCTGCCTGTTGCAGAAAGGTATTTGTTTCTGAACAATTTCTACGGATCCTGAGAAATTGACCAACAGGAAGGTTGTCCCTCAGGGCTTTTGGATGATAGCTTTCGTAGAGTAATAAGCTGTTCTTGTCTGTTGTTTTATTGTGAACTTTGGTACTGATACCCTCTGGATCCATTTTAATATCTAGGTCAAGAAACACTGCATGATTTTTGCTTATAGAGGGAGTAAATTTGAGATGTCTATCTTTCGTGTTAACCCACTGTACGAAGGACTCAGCTGAAGTTTGGTCCCCCCTCTATATGATGAACACGTCATTGATGAAGCGTTTCCATGTCTTTAGGTTGGCAGAAAATGGGTTACTGTCATGGAAGATAAAATCTTCCTCAAACTGTTGTACGTATAGACACGCCAAACTAGGGGCAAATGTGCTGCCCATTGATGTTCCACCTATCTGATGGTATAGGGCACCCTCAAATTCAAAAACGTTTTCAGTAAGGGCTATTTCTGCACATTCCATGCCAAATCTTTGTGGTGTGAGGAAGTTCCACTCGATGTTATTGAGGATCTGTTCCACCACTTCCAAAGTACGTTGTTGAGGGATGCTTGTATAGAGCGCCTCTATGTCCATTGTGATGAACATATCTTCCATAATGTTGGTCTCTAAATCCCTTAGGAGGCATAGTACATCTTTAGTGTCCTTTAAGTAAGATCGTGATTTCTGGACTAATGGTTTGAAAAACCAATCGCAAAATTGAGACAGAGGTTCTAAAACAGAACCTATGCCTTGATGCCTTCGGGTTTTAATTGCGCATAACAAGTTGCTTTTCATTCATTCATTCATGCCGGACACAATTGGTCTGCCAGGCGGAGGAAACTTCTCCTTGTGTATTTTTGGCAGTGTATAAAATCTTGTTATTCTCGGGCTGTCATTCACTAGGAAATCTGCTTCCTGTTTAGTAATCCAGCCATTACAAACAGCTTCATTGACAATTTTTTAGAGGGCGAGGACTGGTCAATGATGAAGCATGACACCCGGTGGTGTGTGAGACCAGTCCTTCACTTTTTGTGAGATGCCAGCACTCACAAAATAACACTACACTTACACTAGTAACATTTCTTCTGGTAGCAGTTCATTGTGGTAAACACTACATCCAAAAACTACCACCAAAGGGCCCAGAGTTCATCCTCAAAATGTAGGGCTAGGTCCCAGCTTCTGCCAAAAGGTAAGCATCATCTCTAATTAAGTACAACACGGGGAGAAAATTTGACCTTGCCATAACCTGTATTACAAATGCAATTCAGATTTACCATTTCCCTGTAAAGTGTCTCTCCACACTACTCACTACTCTTCAGACACAATGGTTAAGTAGATACATAGGACAACAAATAGTCCTACGCAGGGCCTTTGCCAGGAAATTAACTGCACGCGGTTAATGAGGGGCTGAGACAATACTGTTGTTATGACACAGATTTGTATCTCATGGGAGGAATATCTTTAGCAGCCAATAAACCTTAATTTTGCAGACATATTATGGATATCATTTTTCTTAGTATAAATAAAGGCTATATATTTGGTATTGGAAATGGAGGGACGGTGCTTGGGTAAAACATTCAAAGGTTTTTCTTTTTATTCAGTGGTAAAGAACACAATACTTTGAATACAAACTCTGGTATTAAAAGCGTCAAAATCATGTCTGTCAAATTGAGAAGTAATGGCATAGAAGCACTATTAAAGATTTCACTAGAAGACTGTTTTAAATGAGACTTTGCAGATTCATACATGTGTTTTCCTGGGTCATGTGCGTGTTTTCTAACCAATGTATACTTCTGAGACTCCAGCAGGACATGCTATCTGTACAAGGGAACTAAATCACAACCTACAATAATAATTGTATTGGATTCCACACAGCATAGGAAGGAAGCCTATAGGAAGGCCATCAGGCTATATAAAACTGAAATCAAAGTTGCACAAGCCCATTTCTATGAAATTAAAATCAGCACGGCCGCCAACTCTCCCAAGGAGATTTTTTCGGATAGCGAAATCTCTGATTACCCCGCCTCAAATACCTCCATCGAGGGAAGGGGCTTTGACCCGCTGTAACAAACTAGCGGTGTTCTTTCAACAAAAGATCCAAGCTATCTATACAGCCTTCCCCCTTATTCAGCCTGAGCCAGAGGAAACCGAGGCAACGGGTTCGGTTCCGGTGTTGGAACAATTTCGCCCTTTGGATGCAGATACACTAGATCAGGTCATTGGCAAGGTGTCTTCAGGCTCCCCGTCGGACCCTGCTCCGTCTCAACATCTCGTGGCGGCTCTTGACTCCGTCCGTACAACAATCATCGAGGTATTGAACTCCTCTATTACAACTAGTACAGTCCCCTCCCAGTGGAAGTGCGCAATGGTCAGGGCCCTATTGAAAAAGCCTAGTCTGCATCGATTAAACCTTTCCATCTACCGCCCAATCTCGCTCCTGCCATGGTTGAGTAAACTGTTGGAGAAACACATTAATAATATCCTGGTCAACCATCTAGCATCCAACAACCTGCTGGATGCCACGCAGACCGGCTTCCGTCCTCACCACGGGACGGAGACCGCTCTGTTGATGGTAACAGAGGAGGCAAGGAAGTTGGTGGATGAGGGGGGAATGGCTGCCATCATTCTCTTAGACCTGAATGCAGCGTTTGATACGGTCAATCACACCATCTTGGCCGACCGACTCAAGAGTGTCGGGGTAACAGGCGCTGCACTGGCATGGTTCTCATCCTTCCTCAGCGACCGCCACTTCCAGGTCTTCGAGGGAGATGTGGCCTCCTCCAGTTTACCTCTGGGATGTGGGGTTCCACAGGGTTCGGCCTTAAGTCCGACGCTCTTTAATATTTACATGAGGTCGTCAGCAAGGATTATCCATCCATTTGGCATTAAGATCGTCAGCTATGCAGACGATACCCAGTTAGTGGTATCACTCCACCACGACAAGGGCTCGTCTAGCACCTTGGCTCCTTGCCTTGAAGCAGTGACCAGATGGATAGAGCGCTCTTACCTCCGCCTCAACGGGGACAAGACAGAGATTATGTGTTGGGGAATCCATCACCCACTGTCTCGGTCCCCATGTGGCCGCCATGTCTAGGTCCCGTACCATCTCCAAAGCTACAAATAAAGAGCTTAGGCATCTGGTTTGACAACTCCCTTAACTTTGGACACCAGGCCACCATGCTCTCATCAATCTGCTATGGATTATTGATAATGCTCTGTAAAATTATTCCCCTCCTTCCATTTGAGGCTAGAAGGATAGTGGTCCAAGCCCTCATATTGTCCCGGCTGGACTATGGAAATATTCTGTACCTAGGAGCCCCTCAAGCCACAATAAATAAATTACAAGTAGTTCAGAACTGTGAGGCACGGATGCTCCTGCAGGTTCCACGGCGGCAATCAGCAAGGCCAGCATTGCAACAGTTACACTGGCTACCTACTACTGCCAGGATACAATTCAAGTCTATGTGCTTGGCACATAAAGCCATGTGGAAGACCAGCCCATCCATCTTACACCCACTTGCCGCCTAGGACTCTACGTTCTAGCTCTTTATATCTGGCTACCACTAAGAAAATAAGGAAGGCGAGATGGGGAGGACGCTCTTTCTCATTCACTGCTGCTAAATTGTGGAACTCCCTTCCCCAAGCTATGCGGGGGAACAACAACTTGTTGACCTTTCGCAAGCTCTTAAAAACACACTTGTTTGGAATGCTTCCCTAGCGGTGTAGACTGATGTGATTCTGCTTCCTTTCCCGTAAGCGCTACGAGGCCTCCAGGTAGTAAGGCGCTATAGAAATACTCTTCATAACAGATCATATATCATAATCTGAAAAATGATTTACTGAGCCCATACCTTGTTGGCTCACAGTAATTAAATCCAAACAGTTTACTGAAGTGCAACAACCACAAACTTTTTTTGCATTACAAAGGTTTTATTCCATCCTATTTAACGCAATAGTATATTCTTTACTGCAAGTGACAGTCAGGGACTCGTGGTCCAGGTTAGATGTATATGGACATCTAACCTGGACCAATAGTCCCTGACTGTAACGTGCCACACAAGAATTGTATTGTGTATTTCAAAATCGAATGTAAATTTGTTTGGGATGATAAAGTATGGCCAGGTAGAACAAAGACTGAGGACTACCTATCAGTCTAATGAATGAACTATTTTAAGCAATTCTTTCACCACATTACCTGAATTCTATTCACCCTTCCCACACCTAGAGCACTCACTCATTCTGCACGTTCCACTGGAGCAGCCTCTCCCCTTTTCCTCTCTGTCCAATACTGTCACTTACAGTAAAGAATATACTGTTGCGTTAAATATGATGGAATAAAACCTTTATAATGCAAAAAAAGTTTGTAATTGTTGCACTTCAGTAAACTGTTTGTATTTAATTACTGTGAGCCAACAGGGTATGGGCTCAGTAAATAATTGGTCATAATATTATTGTAGGCTGTGATTTAATTCATCATCGAAATTAGGTCTAGGACCATTGTTTTTCTTACCACATTAAACCCAGGTCCAGGACCACTGGGTCACTCCATTTTCATAATGGATCTGTACAAGGGAGGCATAATGTGCAAGGACCTCGAGGTAAGTTTTGTAGGGAAGAGAGAAAATCTAAGTACGATTATCAAAAATCCCACATATTCATTTGCTTAATGGGGACGTGAAAAATGTACCCATATGGTTGGCTAGTTCTGGATGGGTCAATTTTTCTACAAACTTTTCCAGTGGATAAAAGTGAAGTTTGAATTGTCCAACAAAACCCCTAAAATGAAAACCTACCATTGCTACTACAGCCATGCCCAATTTCACACTGGGTATAAACCTTTAAACCCATCATCCTACTACTTACGATGGTCAATCCCATTTGGGCAAAGTAGGCCTCAAAAAATGTGGGGGGAAAAAGAGCCCAGTTTTGCAGAACCAATGGTTAAAGCACACAATACAGAATTTTCGTATCCTTTATGCATCTGACTCTCCTGCAAGCAGGGCGTTGGAAAATCATAACTTTCAAAGCAGTATGAGTTATTTACTGCAATTTAGTCAACCTGTAAGCGCAAACAATAGCGATGGTTGCTGGTGTCCCAAGATGGGATTCAAACATAGAGCTGAGGTAAGAAAGTCCTACACATTAAGCCAGGACAGTAGAGTTACTTTATTTGATGTATTCAAATGCTAGAAAAACGACTTCAAAGTATTTTCTACCTTTTTTGCTAAGCTACCTTTGTCATAGTTCTTGCGATCTATCACAACTAAAAAGACTGATGTTTTCTGACCCAAATTATTTCAATAGATTACAGACTGCAAGTGACTATGTACTATTATGAAAAAATATGGATTTCTTATGACAAAAAATTACTGTTGCTAGGTACTTGCACGCTCTGTTACACTGATAAGAAAGCAAAATACAGGAAAAGTAGCAATTTAATTTACACCAGAAACTCTCGAAGAGTGCAAACCTTTAGTGAGCTAGAGAGCACTAAAAAAAGAATAGTCTGAAATTTGCCATTTGAACCCACAAGAGAGAGAAGAGCTATTTGCTGGTTGAGTATGCAGACAAAAATGTATTTTAAGAAACATTATCAGCAAAAGTTAAAACCAAAATCTATTTACTGTTATAAAAGTCGCAACACTAACGGTTTGTTTCAAAATTCCCTCAACTCAAGGGTTTTTTTTTGTTTTGTTTTGTTTGGAAAAGAGGCTGAAAATTGTGCATCATTACATGGGGCCATTGCATGATCTATTCAGCCTTCAGAGCTCATAAATATTGGCTCCTGTCTTCATTGATATCGCTGTGTTAAAAATATCAACTGTCTGAACATTTCCAACTGGCTTAAATCAAGGATTTACAGAGAAGTGCTCCCTAAAGGAAACTAGTAACAAAATATATAAAACCGATTTACAGTTTTAAATAATACCAAATAACAAACAGTTACAAACAGGAAAGGGCTGTAATTTGTACGTGCATATACATTACTAAACACAGTGTACGAGAAACCATACACAAAGAATGCACATAAATCAATACATCAATTTTCAGACATGCCAACAAACACCCAGGTATCCTTGCACAATAAATAACAAACATGCAGCTAACAGTGCACACAGACTAAGTCACACATAACCATGTACAACAGAATAACGAATGCAGTGTATCGATCCATAAAAAAAGAAAAAATATCACCACTCTGACTGAGAATCATTAATGGGGGTAGCAGAGGCAACTCTGGATTTCCAATACTGGCAGAAAGTATGCAATTACTACAATCTACAAATGTAAATAACAATAAAAACTATTTTCTAACCAGCACATTTTATACCCAGACTCTGCAAGGATGATGCTGATATAGCAAACAATGTAAACATGTTTGCAACTTGTCCACGCATACAACCGTTGTATGAACCACATGACTCTCCACTGGATTCCAAGCAGGTAGGTTGTTGAGCACACAGGGCATTAATAATATGAAGCAATGTAGTAGGAATCTCAAGACATTATATTTTCGCCTTATGTTTATCACAAGGACACACACTTGATATTTGAAACAGTACTGAATATCAAAGCTTGGAAGGAAAGAGTGAAACAAAATACACCAGAATAATAAAACTGGAGTGGAACAGAGGTAAGCAAATAAATGTCTTCCAGAGCCTTATACTTAATTTTGGTCTCAAAGTAATAGGAAAGAAGTGTCGATTAGTTGGTGTCCACTTACGCATATAACCCACTCACCAAATCCTTCTTGAATATTGCCTCTAAAGAAATGGGAGTAGAATCCAGTGTATATTATGATAAACTCTGGAGTCATGCTGGAACATGAAGGGTTTGCAGGATTAATAGATGACTTATGCATACAAGGGTAAAAGCAAAGATTTCGGAAGCAGAAAGACTGAAGGACAAGTCAATCTCAGTGCAGTATTTTTCTAATAATCTTTGTCTGTCGGGTTCTCAGTTTATGGTCTTTGATCAAACTGATAAATTCCCCTTAAAGCTTTTGAGTATGAAGGCACAGTGCACACACTGATTTAATTTTGCAGACGAAACACAATATTTTTCAGGTGACTTTGGACATGTAAAGCCAACAAGTCACTGCTAATGATTTCGTTTATAGAACCTTTCAATTATTCATGTTTCAATCAGATTTTCAACAATGTATCATATCACCCAATCAAAAAGAATGTCACTTTTTTCAGAACTAAAAATGTTTTGTACAACAAAAAAAACATTTCTGAGGTTACAATGTAAGGACTTGTCCACTACTAATGATGTGGTCTCTTGGTACTTCAAGGCACAGATAGGATTGTTTTTTAACGAATATTTCATTAAAGGGCGTGAGGATGGAGAAAATAGAGGGCTGGACTGTAAATTCCTGTATTTTGACAAAGTATTAATAAATACAAAAGTTGTACAATCAGAGTCTTATGCTTAAATACATTGTTTCGTTTAAGGTTCATCATATTTGTGTCTGAACATTCTAAGTGCTAAAAATAGAAACCATATGTAATTGCATATTCACTAAACATCTGCTTCCTGCAGATCACATTTAAATTACGACAATACTGCAGACAAGTATTATAACCCCCCATTACAAATATGGAAGTACAGTAGACATAGAGGTACTGTCCCACTGAAATTGTGGCAGCCCTGTTCGGAAGTATTGACATACAGCCACACAAAAAACTCAGCAAGTTACCAAACAGCTGTTGAAATCTGTGCAGCCTGCAAGTCCCAAGTTTCATTGTCAGCAACACCAACTTAGCCTTTCATCTTTCACAAGTTGATAAATTGAAAGCCATCAACTTGAACAGTAGCACCTGTTGTTTACAGCACTTTTTGACAACTAACATTGTGATAGGTTGCGCAATATTAAACAAAGATATTATCACTAAGATAGGAGCCATACTAGGAAGGACTACTGCTACCCATTGCGAGTAGATCAACACTTCTGAAAGAGGCCGCACTGTCCAGTACTGTTACAGCGGCCCTGCTGAAAAGTGGTGGTACTACCACACCGGCCGTATAGGAGACAGTTCAGTAGCTGTTCCAGTACGAATGTACAAGTGACATAATGGATTCAGGAAGTGCATTTCACTTATACAGTCCATTATTTTAATGCAATTAATAATTCAGTGAGTAGGGGCCCTGCAGCTAGCTCCCCCCACCCCCCATGCCACCTTCTAACCAATAGGGAATTCCCAGGGCCCTCGCCTGGCATTTCCGGAAAACTGTGGATATATGAATTTGAAGTACCCCATCTCATGCAAAGAAGGTATCGTTTAAAACACACTTTGGAGGATTACATAGTGGGCAACTGGTGGCGAGCAGTCTTACATAATTAGTTCAATTCTGGATATTTCACGGGTATGTTTCATCTAAGAACACAACTTTTAGAAGCCAGAGTCTCTGGTCATATGGACTCGTGTTCACCAGCAAAACAAAACATGTCTAAATCTCTGTACTGGGCGGGGCTGAGTAAACTGCATCGGGTCATTCGGATGCAGTCTTCTACTTGAATAAAGTGATGGCAAATAAATGGCGGGGGGGGGGGGGGCAAGGTGTCGATTAGTATTTATATCTGGGCCAGTAAAAAACAAAAATTGGGGTGAAAGGTATCGCAATCCAGAGGTGGATCAGAGACAGAAAGAATGACAGGAGAGGGGTGCAGAGCACAAACCCAAACAGCATGAGTTTGGGGGAGGGAAGAGGCCTGGGGTAGGTGGCAAGGGACAGCAACGCCAAGAAGTGTGGAAATGCAGGAGTTACAGCAAAAAAGCAGAAAGGGAAGTGCCTGTGCCTGTAAGTAAGGCCAGGGGCGTGAGTGGCCAAAAGAGTAAAAAGATTTACTTTTTTTCGCTGATCACACAAAAGTGCCAATCCTCTCGAAACAACCCGCAGTTTTTCCAAAAGTTAGACTTACCTCCGGCGCCCAGAGATCTTTAAAAATCCAAACTCTCTGCTTCGCTTTCGACTCTTCCCGACTTCAACAAGTGAAGGCAGGGAGTGGCAATAGGAAAGCTAGTTTGCAGTGATTGACAGTCAGTGGGCGGGGCTATGTTGTGCCTGGTGGCTGCTCTATCCCCTGCATCATGTGGTTGGTTAAAAAAAAATAACAGGACCGCCCCGGAAAAGAAGACTTGGCAGCTCCGGAAGCAAATGCCTGACGCTCCGGAACTGAACGCCTCATTATTCAGTCCGGAAGTGATCATCCAGGTGTGCCTTGTGTTTACAAACTACAAGTTGAGGTCGTTGTACTCTGTGGTTAGACTGTCGGGCACGATGATCCCGGGTGGCACCCATTTTGGCACCAATAGCTGCTGTTCCACCTCCTTGTGTTAGACAGGAGGCGCCGCCACGGACCCAAACTACTGGGCGTTCGGAGAGATCTCGGGACCAGCACCGGGGAGAGAAACTAGCCTGGTTGTGAGATCCGGATGGGCGGGCAGTGATGGCTCTGTAGTGATGGCTCTGTAGTGGACGAGCTAGAAAAGACTGAGTCATCGGTCAGGATAGGTCGGTGAGGGAGGCAGACTGAATTGGGGCATACGAGCACATCCCATAACCCAAAGGCAACATCTCAGCTGCCAGAAGACGGCAATTAAGAAGAAATTCCAGAGCCAAGAGGATGAATGAGGGAGCTTTGTTGGGATCACAGCCAATGGTGATCCTCAACAATCCAGGCAGCTCATTCTGTTTGAAATCCCACTACCGAGTTCACAGAGCATGTGGAATGGAAAGACATTCTAATAGGGCTTTAAGTGAGATGAAAACAAAGTGTGTGTGGTGGTGCGGGTGGGGCCTCTAAAAGGGGCGTGGCTTAAACATGTTAACTCCATTTCCCTGATTTCCATAGGGTGCCACTAGAGTGATATTTTGGTAGCTTTCTGTTATTATTTACTTACTGCCCTTTATGCTGACTGGCATGTAGGGCAGCAATGAAGTACTTCCACTTCTGTCATCTTGTGCAAGTCTCTGTATGGTGCCCCATCTATGGTTCAGGGTCTTAATTTTTGTTTCCACAGTTTGTCTCAAGGTGTTCCTTGGCTTGCCTGCCTTCTGGGGTTCAGTGGAAAGCTGTTCTTGTGATGGAGTCGAGGTCTCTTCAGATGGTGTGTCCTAGCCATCTCCCATCTTTTTCTCATAATGATTGTGTTCATGTGTTCGGATGTGCTGTGGAATGCAGGGTGGGAACGTGCTGTGTGTGCCCTGTGTGGAACATAGGAAGGGTTACACGGAGAGGTTCGTATGGCAGTTGCTGCTGGGACTTCAGCACTGGTAAAAGGGAATAAGCCATGGGCCTCTTTATTCCCTTCACGGGCGATCCGGTGTTGAAGCCCCATTCTTGCACTCTGACGCACCAACCAGCCAGCCGCTTCTACTGCAGTTCCCCGGTTCTGCTGTTCTTCGGCTTTTCGACAATTGTGTTCCACCAGGGCTTTGAAAGTGCACATTAGTCGGCCTATTGATCGGGAATCCCTTAAAGTAAGCACAGCGCAGAGTGCCTTTATATTCTTTCAAAATTAATATGAACTTGGTACCTTGGTTCTTGGTATATATTCTCAATGAAAATAAGGAATAAAGCAAAAGTATTCCTTATTTAGTATTTGTATTACTATGGCCAAACTATGTCTGTTTTTACTTTTTTCAATCTCCTGTTTCGTCGTGAACCACAAACACGCCTTAGAATATTACTAGATTATTTTTTATTTATTTTTTTATTTTATCAAAAGCAAATTTTTTTAATTATTTCTTTTTTTCAATTCAAACACATTTGTATATACAAATAATTTTTCCATATATACAAAAGAAGCCCTTCATTTCCAAACTAGGATGTCACAATGAAACAATAAACCGGACATTCCTATCGAGATCAAACAGATTAATGTGAGGAAAACAAATAGGTAGAAATTATTTAAACCAAATATTTTTTCAGTCCCTCAACAAATTATTTCAATTAATCAAAAGTGTTTTCTATATATCTGTTGTCTCTTTACAGTCGACGCGTTTCAGCCAATCAATTCTGGCCTCTTCAGGACTAGGGCTATTCAAAATCCATCGGGTTATAAAGTCATCTGGGGTTGAAAAACGTTTTCAGAATGTGTCAGGCGCTTTCTTTTTTTCACTGGGCTCGCATTCTATCCAATGAATGGGAGTAGTTAGTTTACTGTCGGTGCTTGGGTGAAAATATCACCATTTTAGCAGCATATAGCTGTCACACAGGACGCCTCTTAGATTAAACCGCTCGCGTTCGCGTTTGTTTACCGAAGGTCGGCCACGTTTGATGCTCCTTTTCCCGGGGTGATTTCTGTGTGTCTTTTGCTTTCGAAGTTGATCTCCGCTGTGCTGACTATGTTAGGGACTACCCGCCTCTATATTCTCTTTCAGGCTTCTGGATTGAACCTGATTGACTGTGGAAACACACTTGCGCGTGTCGTCGCAACAGGCCCCGTCCTTCCATTCGGTTTTTGGTTGCTGTAGGTACCCAGTGCCAATTTTGAGTCTTATCCAGGGCTGATTTAACCACTAATTCCTGTGGAAACACATGCTTCTTATGTGCAATATCAACGGCCATCTTGAATTGGGGAAGTTATTAAGAATTACATTAGAAGAAGCCTACTTGTAGCAAATTAGCCGGCGTATCATGGCTAATTGACAGTTTGGTTTTATTTAAAGGGCTTGCTTATTCTAGGCGTATGCCACATTGGTGATCAGCACACCTTTAAGTACAGTTACAGTTTTTGCTATGGCCTGCATCAATTATCGGCGACAGGCACACTTTCATGTACAATCAAATCCTTAACTATCTTGTATTGTCAGAAATTGTGTATCATTAATGTGTGGCATGGCAGCAACTCACCCACGCATGGTCACCTTATGGAGAGAATATCAGTGCCACCATCTTTCCTTCAACTACCTGGCACTCCTCCAATGATTGGCAACAGTGGAAGGAGAGCGTTGAAGCATATTTAGAAGCAATTCATGGGGATACCTTCACCTCGAAAAAGACCTTCCTCCTTTACAATTTGTGTTCTGAAGGAAATTGCATACTAAAAACCTTGTCTTTGGAGATGGATTGTGTTCCCACGGGTACTGGAGAAGACAGGGATTCTGCTATGGTGGTTGATGGTTATGCATCTATCGTCAAGATTTCGGATAAAAGGTTTAATCCAAAGAAAAATATAGAGTGTCACAAGTTTCTTCAGAGTTCTTAGATTCCAGGGGAATCTATTGACTATTCTGTTTTCGCCCTCAGAACTCTTGCTGTGTCATGCAATTATTGGGAATTCAAAGACCAGAACATCCGTGATCAGTTGATTGAACAAACCAGCAACATATAAGAAGAGGTGTTGTGGAAATTCTAGGCCATTTTGGAGTTTGATGAGAAATCTGTTGTGGGGCCTGTGTACATAGTCAAAGATGGGGGAAATGTGTTAGTTAGGGATGAATAAGGGCTCTTGATATTATTTTGGACCCCAATCATCTAGACATGGTAATATCTAGATCAGTGATGAGTGAGGTTGGTGTTGCACAACACGCTAAGAACCTCTCCTATTCTAGTCAGGTTTCTCATTTGAGGACTGACGATTGGGTCAAGGAATATCCGAAGGTTTTTAATGAAAAATTTGGTAAGCTGAAGTTATTCCAGCATCGTATAGAAGTGACCCACAAAGTTCAGTTAGATTTGCGTGACTAAATGAAGCACACATTGAACAAATTGTGTTCCATTTGGGTAATTGAACCCATTGAGAGGTCTGAATGGTTGCCCCCATAGCTCTAGCACGCAAAGCTGGCAAGTCTTTAAGACTTTGCGTAGATTTGAGGGATCTTATCTCTAATATTTGGATGAATCGCCAAACTCTAACCAACATCAACGAAATGCTTGTGACTTTGGGTGATGCTTGTGTGTTTACATCTTTGAATATATCCTCGGCCTATCACTAGATTGAATTGAGCAGAGATTCCAGGCACCTCACATCCTTTGTTTTACCTGAAGGGGCATATCGTTCCTTTTGGATAGTGTTTGTCCTGGCATCCGGCATCTGCTGTAGTCTATCGTTTAATAAGCAAATCATTTGAAAACACCAAAGGGGTCTAATTTTTCCAAGATGACATTTTAATTTTTGGTAAAATGGAGGCTGAGCATGACAAAAGAGTGAGGAATGTGTTGGATACTGTGAAGGCTAGCGGGTTAACTTTGAAAAGAGAAAACGTAATTTTCCCAAGACAGGGTGGATTATTTGGGTCATCCTGTATCGGGTAGAGTAGTTAAGTCTAAAATGAAGATTCTAGAAGCCATCCAACGTGCACCCATATCCATATATGATTAACGTCACTAATTTCTTGGCTTAGTAGAATACTATGGCAAGTTTGTTAGCAACTCCGCAGGTAAAACTGTGTTTACGCAAACTCCTCAAAAAGAGTGCAAGGTATGGGTGGGATGACAAATGCAGGATCAACTTTGATCAGTTAATTTTGTTATTTAACTTGTATTTCTTATAGTATTTATTTTGTTGTGAAGGAGGGCGTGTTGGCATGTGCTGAGGTGGTGTGGAATGCAGAGTGGGAACAGACTTTGTGTTCACTGCATGGAACATAGGGAGGGTTCAGTTCCACTGAGGGGTTCTGATGGCAGTTGCTGCCAGGACTTCACCGGTGGTGGAGGGGAATAAAGCGTGCTCATATCCTAAGCTGTGGGCTTCGTCTCTTCCCTTCACCAGGCTCTCTTGCTTGTATCTGGTGAGAACTTCCTGGTTGGGGATGTTTCACGGCCCATAAATGTGCACCTTTCTTCTCAGGTTACTGGTGTGGAAAGCTGATAGTTTTGGTGATGCCTTTCATCATCCACCACCATTCTGATCTGTACAATACTGTGGACGGTTCACAGCTCTGGTAAAGCCTTGGCTTGCTGTTGGTGCTGTACTGGGATGGCCTTTACACATTGTTCAGCACCCTTAAGGCATTTCTGGCCTTGTTCAGGCTGCTCATGATGTCTCTGCATGCCGCTCCATTATGTCCGTTAGTACTGGCAAGGTAGGTGAACTCTTCAGTCATGACTAGGTCCTCTCCATCTATCAAGTTGAAGGTTTTGGGTTGTCTTTGTGTTGATCTTCAGAACTGCTTGCTGTACATTAATGCTGAGGCAAGACATCTTTTCTTGCATATGCTGAAGTGTGTGAGAGAGCAAAGCTAGGTCATCTGCATAGCCAAGGTCCTCCAGTATAGAAAATAAGGTCCATCTGATACCTCTGCCTTGGTCTTGAGTTGTGCGTCACATCACCCAGTCGATGACTAGGTTGAAGAGCAATGTTGACCTAACACACCCATGTCTCACATTGGTCTTGACTTCAGAGCTATATTTACTCACCTTGCAGATAACATTTTAATAGAAGTTATTGAGGAGGAAATCTGTCTTCTGCAGTATGCCATAGGCTCTCAGTATGTGCCATAGACTGTCATAGTGGATACTTTCTAAGGTTTTCTCAAAATCAATTAAGTTGAGCCACTCTGTGCTCTGCTCTATGAGGTTACGTAGAATAAGGATCTGATTAACACACCCTCTCCTGTTGCTGAACCCTGCCTGGTCTTTTCTTAACTGCTAGTCCACTGCTTCAGAAATGTGCTGTATAATGATTTTCATTAGGATTTTACTCAGGATTGACAGAAGGGGTAATTTGATGCCAGTTGTTACTATTAGTTAATTCTCCTTTCTTTTGAATCTTGATGATAATGCATTAGTTCAAGTCGTCTGATATTTTGTTCCCCTCACAAATCCAGTTTAAACAGTGGTTGTAGAATCTTGGCTGATGTTTCATGGCCTGCCTGGAACAATTCTGCATTCAGGCTGTATTGGCATGGAGCTTTCCCGTTCACGAGAGATCAGATGGCAATGATGATTTCTTCTTTCTATAGTGGGGTGCTTTTCACATCCAAGTCTGTCTCTTCTTAGATGTCTGCTTCGCTTATTGTTACTGGTCTGTTCAAGACTTCTTTGAAGTGCTTGGCCTAGCGTGCTTCCTACTCCTTCTCTCTTGTGAGTAGCCTGCCCTACTAGTTGATGATAGGGGTGTTTTATGTTGCACTAGATTTACCATTGACTATCCTTGTGATCTTGAAGAACTTCCCCCGTTATACTCTACTGGCTGCATCCTCTGCTTGGCCGGCAAGGTTATCCATGTGTGCCCTCCTCATTCTTTTGACTGCTGTTTGCTTTAATGTACTATTACTTGTACTTCTCATTCTAACAACCATAAAGCTACAATTAGGGCACTATGAGTTTGTCAGGATTAAGGCGTGACTGAATGCATATTTCCAGGAGCAGCCTACAAAGAAGCTAAGTGATTACTGGTGGGGTGGGAAATCAGTTTTAAATCAGGATCCCAGAAGTAGTCTGTGACCGGGAAGCTATAATGATGGTGTTTTGTCACTTGGAGCAGGTGGGCTTCTCTGTGTCAGGTTTAGGTAGAGGGACACAGGAGGGACACAGCAGCATCTTGTCAGAAATCAGCACAGTGACTGTCGGATCAACGTTAGTATTGTCAGTTTAGTGCAGGCATATGTCAGAAGCCTCTGCTTGTGGTGTTATCTGGCTGATCAAGTCATAAAATAAAAACCTGAAATTTGGACATGGGACGGGAGTCTAATTTAACCCAAGGTGCCTCCCCAAGGATCCTCTTTGTAGGGTTGTTAGAAACATATCAGTCATAGAATATGAAAAAATTACAAGGTTATCGATGAAATGCTTGAATTAATCTCAGCCACTGGCAATCGCTCGGGCCACATTCCAATCCTTCATTTTTACCCACCATGCCACCTCACTTTATACCCAGCCATATTCAAATCACTATTGATCCTGCTCTTCATGAGAACAGTCCAGCTCCTCCCTGATCCAGAACACAAGCAACCTAGGACCAGTTTCAATCTAGTAGGCTCTTCAGCTAGGTATGGCTTGGTTTTAGTGGCACAGTAAGCCCGAGACCCACGTATGGGCGTAACCGACGCCTTTAGGGCGCAAAATCCCAAAACAACAAGCTGATGGATGGAATGCCTGAATTAATCTCATTCACAGGCAATCGGTCTGGACCGCGTCCCAATCTACCATTTTTCACTCACCATGCCACCTCAGTTTGGACCCAGCCATATTCAAATCAGTCTTGACCCTCCTCCTCATGAGAAAGTGCTGCCCAAGTCCAGGCCAGGTCCTTCCTGACCTGGAACACAAGCAACCTAGAGCCGGTTTTGCTCTAGTTAGGGCTCTTCAGCCAAGGATAGCTTGGTTCCCGTGGTGCAGTGAGACTGGTGACTGCAGAAAAGGCAGCATGCCTGTCCTGAGTTTTGCAAATGTCCAGAGTCACTCACTATGGAACACAACAGCACAGCTCCCTTCCGCAAACTTCAAGCACAGCCAGGTAAAAGGCTGGAGGGTGGGAATGGGCCCCTTGACTGCCTGACTGAGCTCTTTCTTTCTGTTTCCCATGTCATAAACACTCGCTTCCCTATTGCTCATCTCACTGCTACACCTCTGGCTCTTCTGCTCTCCCTTGCCGCCTCATCGGGGAGCCCATGAATTTGTCTTCCTGCTACCAGACACCGACATCCATACCGGGGACTACATCCCCCATTTAGCAATGTGCCAGGAGGCCCCAGTGTCACGTTCTCCGTGCCGGGGGGCATATAAAGGCTGCCTCAGGGCTCCTGCAGCGCGGGAGCCTGTGAATTTGTCTTCCTGCTGCCGGACACCGCCAGCCATACCGGGGACTACATCCCCCATTTAGCAATGCGCCAGTAAGCGCCAGCATCCCCTCGGCGCCGGGGGTGGGGGGGGCACATAAAGGCTTCCTCCGGTTCACGCAGCGCAGGAGCCATACCAGGGACTACATCCCCCATTTAGCAATGCGCCAGTAGGCGCCAGCATCCCCTCCTCGCCAGGGGGGCGCATAAAGGCTGCCTCCGGTTTACGCAGCGCAGGAGCCCGTGAATTAGTCTTCCTGCTGCCGGACACCGCCAGCCACACAAGGGACTACATCCCCCATTTAGCAACGCGCCAGGAGGCGCCAGCGTCACTTTCTCCTCACCTAATTGGCTGTGGGTGCTCGGGAGTCGGCTTAAAATATCAAACCCTATAGTAATATAAATACTGAAGATGGGAAGATCTGAAGGCATGCAGACTGCAAGCATTTTTTTAAGTTAAATGATTAACTCCAGACCATGGGCATGTACTTGACTCAACATGTTTCAGCCATCTATTTTCGTGCCTCTAAGGGTCAGTGTGGCTTTTTTCAGGACCAAAAACGAAATATGCATGCACACTATGGCATGCAAAAAAGTGTGTGTGGTTCGAACTTACAAACTTGAGTTTGTAAGTACAAACTCAAGATGGATGATGAATGGAACTTTTAAATTAACTCCACCTTCATTCAACCAAATTTACACTATTCATAGAAGCATAAATAATGCAATGCCAGTAATATATGCAATACTATCGAACAAGCAGTCAGTTAGTTACCATTAATTTTTGACAATTGTAAAAGAGAAAAACATAAATGAAAGTGCTGCGGAAATACTAATTGATTTTGAATTGGCAATGATTTCTACAGGTAAACAAATTTACCCCGAATCACAAATTTAGGGATTTTGTTTCTGTTTTTTCCAGTTAATTCGAGGAAAATTTAAAAACACATACTTGACAGCTAACTACATGACAAATAGTAAATTACAATTTGAGGTAAAAAAAACTACGGGCCTGATTTAGATCTTGGTGGACAGGTTACTCCATCACAGCGGTGACAGATAGCCTGTCAACCGAAATAAAAATCCCATAGGATATATTGGGATTTATATTCCAGCAGACGGGATATCCGCCATCGTTGCGCCGGAGTGACCCGTCCTCCAAGCTCTAAATCAGGCCCTAAGTGCATTAGCTTTTGTCCCTCCTCCGTGTGTAGATGACATCTACACAGCAATTATTCAATCTGATTATTTTTTACAAAAAATGAACATTTGGCATCACTTCTAAATTACTTTGAAGAAAAATGATTTGAATATCTAAACAGGTAAGATCACAGAAGAACAGCAAAATTCCATAATGAATGGTGGAACTGCTTCCTGACATACTTAGAGGTCAAAAACGTAGAATGCTGTAGAGAGTTGGCATAACTCTTCACTAGCTCAATTAGCAAAGCCCATCCTAATGTCTAACATTTTTTGGAAACGTTATAAAAGGAGCAAAGTTTCTAAGAAATGAGAAAAGGCCAATCTTTTGGAAGTGGTCTGTAAGTGAAAATTATTTAAAGAAATTGGAGAAATTAATGAACGTCTCCTTTCAAATGTTCAGCAATTCAGAATGTTTGTTGATACAGAACACTTGGAAAACATTGCCTACAAATTACATGACTAACATTACTAACATAGAACACCCACTAACACAACTTTACTTTCCTGTCTTGAATGATCTCAAAATTAGTTGACAAGTTTAAAATATTTTAAAGTATTCTTACCTGGAGCTGTCTCTTTTTCTCAAGTACCAGTAGTATTTTAAAATGCTAGTACTGTCACTATCTGTTATTCCATGATGTATTAATCCAAAGAAATAACCATCCAAATTCAGAAAAAAATTTGAAAATATTTTTCTACATAAAAAAATACTGAAGGAAAGCTGCTTACCACTATCCCAACACTTAGAAAACCCAATCAAAATGAAGAAAAAAGAATTCTCCCACTAAAAAGAGAAAGTGACTGTAGAGGGTATAACTTCATATTGGAATACTCCCAACTCCATACCATTAGGTATAAAGTTTGAAAAAATGTGAGCAAAAAATAATAATTAAATAGCACCATGTAAAGGAGTAAAAAGTGTACCTTACTATGGTTTAATATCTAAAATGATCAAATACAAATAAACAGGAACTCCCAAAAAGCTAAGGCCATGGTACATATCTCTGGCAACCTAAATAGGGAAAAGGATTTGATACACACAAAACATGCAATACACAACATCATTCTACTTACACCACCTACCTTAGATTAACCCAATAGTAACTGTACCCTTCTAAATGTATACAATTAAAAATGTGAAAGTTCCTACCTGTCTGACACAGCCGCATCTATCTGACCTCGACTGAAACACTCCACCTTCTGAAGAAACAAACGTAAACATTCCTGTGGAAATCAATGGAAAAGTGTGGGAAAATATAGAATAACTATGGGCCTGACTTAGATTTCGGTGGACGGGTTACTCTGTCACAGTGGTGATGGATATCCTATCTGCTGAAATATAAATCCCATAATATCCTATAGGATTTATATTTTGGCGTATGGGACATCCATCACCGTTGAGACAGAGTAACTCATCATCTAAATCAGGCCCTATGTAGAAAAATGTTTTAAAAATTTGTAAAAAGCAATCATATTATTTTTTTAACAATTGGCTCTGCATTATAGTACAATTATTTTTATAAAAATCAACCTTAAGTATGTTTATTTTAAAAATACATTGTCTTTATACAAATGATATGTGTGTTTCACTGTGTTTTGTAAAATATACAAAATCATATAAAATACATAGATATTAGTTTTTGATTTAAACTTACAGTACTTAATATTTAGCTGTATACTCATTTTAAAGTTTGAAATGTTTTATTATTAAGACTTGTAATTTTTTTAAATATTTATATTTGCATTAATATTTTGAAATATAATATTTTTGAATGCAATTTAAAGTACTTCCAACTCTGAACCACTTAGCCTGTAACATTCCACTTTTAAAAAAAAATCTTTTTATTAAACATAAGCAAAATAAAAGCATCAGGTGACAAGCTTTGTTTTCACAGCGGTCAAATATACAGTACCATGGTCAGAATAATACTTTAGAATAACATTACGGGATCAAGAGGAATCCAGCTCCGCTGACGCCACTCTAATATCTGGAGCAGTACATATATCCCCCCTGTGGTCATTCCAAGCACCCCAGCCCTTCCACTACTTCCGGGGGCACCCCCTGGCAAAACATATACTGACCTCTCCCTGAACATGCACCACTCTAGATCCTCCATCCACTTCCCAATCTGGGGCGCCTGACTGGCACCCCACAGCTGAGCAATGTTACG
The DNA here is from genome assembly GCF_964263255.1 of Lissotriton vulgaris. NCBI lineage: Eukaryota > Metazoa > Chordata > Amphibia > Caudata > Salamandridae > Lissotriton > Lissotriton vulgaris. The sequence continues at coordinate 425,977,272 of NC_141696.1, forward strand.
CTTGGCAATCATGCACGCCAGGGTCACCCATTGTTTCCCATATGAGATCAGGTCTGTAGGTTCCCAGACATTTAGAACACATCGTCGGGTCTCCAACACTAACTCCACCCCCATCACTTCTCGTATCTTATCGTGAATTTTGACCCAGTAGTCCTGTAGTTCTACGCAGTGCCACAAGATGTGCATGAACGTCCCTATCTCCCCACAGCCCCTCCGACACTCCCCATTCTCCGCCAGCCCCATCCACACTAGCCGAGGTCCTGTGGTGTAAGACCAATGTAGAATCTTCAGTTGCACCAGTCTGAGTCTCATTTGGATGGCCACTACTTTCGGGGAGGCGACTGCCTCTCTCCAGTCCTCATCATCCAGTACTAGGCCATCGGCGCCCCACTGCTCCCTAAGAGTCGCCAACGGATCCCCCATTTGGTTAATCAGTTGTTTGTATATTAGTGAGAGACTTTTTTCTGGGATATGGCCATCCAAGACCCGGTCTTCCAACGGGGAGGCCTCCGGGAGCATGGGGCCCCCGGGAATATTTGTAAATAGGGCGTATCTGACCTGGAGGTATCGGTAATGCTCAATCTCCTGCAGCTGGTATTTTCCCTGCAGGGCTTCGAATGTAAGGATCCCGTCCTTCCCCCAGATATCCTTAACCTGTGAGATCCCAATGAGATCCCATTTGTCAAAGCCCTTCGATTTCCACAAACTGCCCAGTTTCTCTGAACTCCTCAACGGGGTCGCCAGCGTAAGCCTCCCCTCCCATTTAAGGAATCGAGTAGCGGCATGCCACACGTGGACCGCATGTGCCGGCGGCCCGACAAGCGGAAATCGGCCGCTCCTAGCATATAGTGCCCTACTAAAGGCCCCCCCCCCCCCCGGCAACTGGCCGCGATCCATCGCATATCCGGAGTCTAGAGGAGACCCGTAGACAGCGTGGTTTATCGCCGCCAGCTGGGAGGCCCATTAATATTTCCGGAAATCCGGCAAACCGATCCCTCCGTCGTACCAGGGAAGAGAAAGCTATACGGGGTCTGCCCTCCCAGAGAAGTTGTCGCTGGAGGGAGTCTATTTCCGTGAAATATGTGGCCGGTACCGGATCCATTGTGTTTTGGGGCGCATATAGGAAGCAGGGAAGGGCCATCATTTTAAACAGCACCGCTCGACCCAGCAAGAAGAGCTGAATCTGGCCAGAGGAGGCCCCATATTATTATCATATCTCAATTTCGGGTCCATAGTCACATATATATACCCAGGTACCGAAATTCCACCGGCTCAACTCGTACCGGGCAGGAACTCGGAATGGTTGGGTGGTCTCCGCTTAGGACGAAAAGCACCGACTTCGCCCAATTGATGGCAAAACCAGAGTACCTCCCGAATATGGCCAGGACATCCAGAAAACTAATCAGTGATTCCCTGGGGGTAGTGAGATTAAGCAGAATGTCATCTGCGTACAGCAAGATCTTATCTTCCCACTCTGGTGTCCAACGTAGTCCTCTGATCGATCGGTCCCAACGGACCCACGCCGCCAGCGGCTCAAGCGCCAGTGCAAATAATAGTGGAGACAGAGTACACCCTGACATGTGCCCCTGTCCAGAGAGAAGTCAGCGGATGTGTGGTTATTCACCACAACCCTGGCCAGGGGACCCGTATACAAGAGATGGACCCAACCTATAAACTCGAGGCCGATACCCATCTTCCTCAAAACTGCAAATAGATAGGGCCACTCGACCCTATCAAAGGCCATAGTCTCATCCAGTGACAACAGAACCGCAGGTTCGTGTATATATGATGCGCCTCCCAGAATCCCGTGCAGCCTCCGTAAGTTAAGGGCTGTATTTCGGCGCGGCATAAACCCAGACTGATCTGGGTGGATCAGAGTGGTAATGACCTTAACCAGCCTGGTCGCCAGCAGTTTTGCCAGTATCTTAGGTTCAGCGTTTAGTAGCGAGATTGGCCGGTAAGAAGAGCACGACGTCCTGGGCTTGCCATCTTTATGTATAACAATGATATTTGCGACTCATTGATTGTACGGGAGCTGGCCCTTTTCCTTACTCTCAACAAACATGGCCCGAAGAAACAGCGCTAACCTGTTCGCGTTGAGCTTATACAGCTCTATGGGGATTCCGTTCGGGCCCGAGTCCTTCCCGAAGTGATGGTTCCAAAACCTGATGGAACCACTAGGCTTTGCATGGATTTTAGAGCCCTAAACGCCATATCAGCCTATGATGCATACCCCATATGTAGGAAGGTGGACATCTGACTATGGTTACCCCCAAACTTTTTGCCTGGTGTTTAGCTGGTTTTTGACATAGTTGGCCTGGGATCCTGCTATTCAGGGCCCCAGGCTGATTGCTCTCTCCTTAAAATGGACTCCATGTACCTTAGGTGCATACACAATTGGAACTGGTTCACCTTATTGGCCCCTGTAACAGTGTACCCTAAGGTACCCAGGGCATAGGTGTTTCCAAGGCCTACCAGGGGCTGCAGCATGTATTGTGCCACCCCTGGCCTGGCCTCCATATTTGACACAACTGGCTGATCACTCAGCTGGGGCAAGTTGGTGTAATCACCTCTTGCTTAGGTGTAGTATACCTATACCTAACCTAAACTGGACACATATATTTCTATCAGCCACTCCTAGGGAAGGCCTCATCAATCCTGGAGGCAGAGTGTGTGGAAATATGTGAGATGGTGCTCTAGCATGAGCTGAGCCTGTCTGCAGCTGTCGGGAACAACTCCCTTAGCTGTTCCGGGATATTGCCATACCATATACTCTTAAGTGCATTATTATCCTCGCGGTTATTTGCTAACTTTGGTTTGGTTTTATCAAAACATGTCGAGTAAGGTGTCATACGATTTGGAATACTATCCCCTCGACAGTTCTGTCGACGGGGATAGCATTCCACCCTTCTAGAGGGACACGACATGTACGTAGCCTTAACCCCGGTTAAAGTTAACCAGAGCCTCAGAATCACAAAATGGATGCTGCCCCCACAGACACAAGTCTGACCTCCTGCAGCTGGGAGTCCTTCCAGCAAGGGAGGCTTGGACAAAGGGTTTCCTGCCTTGGGAGGTGCGAGCACGCACCACCCCAGACAGGATTTTGTGTATTGGGTAGGACAGGGCTGAATAGATTGAGACATGCCCGGGGCACACAAGGTGTCCTCGTGCATAAGCCAGTCCAAACCGGTCCTGGGACTTTCCAGACCCAGGCCTGGGGAGGAGCTGGACAAAGGAAAGGGGGTGTAACCGCCCCCCTTCCTGGTCCCACCCAGAGGAGGGACCTAGCAGGTGATCCACCCCACAGATTGGGAATAAGAGTGGGAGCAGTGCCATAGCACCTCAGATCATCCTGAATCAACTTGAAAATTAAGAAGACGACTGGACTTCAACATTCTGCTGCTCAGAAGACTGAAGAGTATCTCCCTTGTTGCCTAGGAGTGGCCACCCTGTGAACACAGGTACCAACCAGCAACTCGACGTCTGCTTTGCCGTCGCCGGAGCCCGAGCCCGGAGCCTGACAAGACCCAGACTCCCAGACTTCTCACAGCCCGATCCACAGTCCCTGCAAAGAAGGGACCCGTGGAGGCACCGAGAGACGTGGGACCGGACCTCTTGGAAGACACCCGAAAAGCTGACTGCGCAGCATCCGAGGCACCCTCGTTGTTGTGCTTTGGGGACTGAAAACCCCCACCACCGAGCAGCCCTTGCACCAAAGATCAGCCCCCCAGCATCTCCACGATCTGCGTGGGGCCCTTTTGCATTGTGCCACTCGACGCGCCATCCCAGCCACTAGCCACGTGGTCAGAGGCCATCTTGGCGACGAAACCGACGAACTACAATGCAGGTCTGGTTGCTCCAGACTTGCCCTCACTCCTGTAAAAAGGAGCACCCGCTCTGACCTTGCTGGTCCGAGTGATAAGCCTTTTTTGATTCCTGCGTGGCTTGCATTAGCCAAGGCCTGTTTGCTTCCATCAAGTTGTCGACACCGCCAACAGCGAGAAGCCTGCGTGGGACAGCTCGTGACCGACTCTTGGATGTTCTCGACCCCCGGTGTCCACGTGGCTGCAGAGAGAAGCTACACCTCAACGCCTGTTTGCACCCGACATCGCCTGGTTCCAATCTGGTTCCACAGTAGTCACTGGCTAGTGACTTTGAACATTGTCCTCTCTGCTTTTAGGTCTTCACAACTTCAGATCCACCCTTGGATCCACCGGAACTCTTCACATCGAGCCGCCTGCAGCATCTTCAGCTCCAAGCACCATCGACCAGCGTGACGAAACCTGACACTACTTCGACCCTATGCACCCGCTTCCTGTGGGTGAGGTAACTCAGCAACGCCTGTGTTCCCACACTGGTACACACATCTAGGGCCTGTGTCCTAACTAACTAACTTTATAACTTTTACGCACCATAGACATTACATTGGTGAGTGCGTGCACTTTAAACACTGCACCCAAGTCCCGCGGGCCTTTCCCGACTTAGTCACTGCTAGTCCCGATCAGCTCCAGCGATTCCCAAGGCCCTAGGCCTGTTTCCTTTCTGATTGGTATCTCTTATACCACTTTCTTAGTATATGGTTTAGGTGGCCCCTAGGGCTCATATTGTGCAACTTTTGTGTATTTTAAACTGTGTTTTGTTTTAACGCTTGTGCTTCTGTGCTCATAAAGAGTTCAGGGGATATTTGCAGTTAATAAATATATATATATTTTCAATATATATCTGTGTGGTGTCCTTTCATTTGGTATTCAAGGGGGTTGTGTATGGTAATACAGCTGGCTTCACATGCCTTTCAGAGTTTAGCCTAAGACTACTTTGTCCACATTACCACTAGGATAACTGGTCTATAAGGTTGACTTACAATCGATCATCATAAGGGTTGCTTGGCATGATACAAGGTGATCACTAGAACTAGTGAGCATCATATATCAGGCCAACTTCTCACACCATATCCCGGGTAGATGAGCTAGTGGAGAGAATAGGGGAGGCCAAGTATATAACCACGCTAGATTTAACAAAAGGATACTGGCAGGTACCCCTGAGAGAAGAAGACAGGAAAAAGACCGCCTTTGCCACTGAGGAAGGCCTATATGAATTTAATGTACTTCCGTTTGGACTACACGGGGCACCAGCCACATTTCAAAGGCTAATGAATAATGTCCTAAATAACCATACCACCTATTGTTCGGTGTACCTGGACAACATTGTTATATTTAGTAAAACATGAAAACAACATCTAATCCACCTGAAGAACTACTTGGGGGCACTCAAGGAGGCAGGTCTACACATTAACGCAAAGAAATCGCGAGCGGCCTATCCCCGGGTAAAGTATCTTGGATTTCTGTTAGGTGAGGGTGTGATAGTCCCCCAAGAAGAAAAAGTGAAGGTCATTGTACAAACCCCATTTACGTCTACGAAAAGAGACCTGAGAGCGTTCCTAGGCCTTATAGGATACTACAGAAGGTTTATTGAGAACTTTGCGGTAGCCGCCAGTCCGCTAACCAACCTGTTGAAGAAGACAACAAAACCTTCCCAACTAACACAACCTTCTACCGAGGCCAAGGAGGCTTTTGAAGCCCTCAAACGAGCTATAACATCTAGTCCCGTCCTGATACCCCCCAATTTCAATAAACCCTTCTCTTTAGCTACGGATGCCTCCAATACAGGACTAGGTGCAGTGTTATCCCAAGAAGGGGAAGATGGACATGAACATCCCATATTGTTTCTTAATCGAAAGTTGCATCCTCGTTAACGGAATTACCCAACAATTGAAAAGGAATGCTTGGCCATTCGATGGGCCATTGATAAGTTAAAATACTATCTAGAGGGGCGAACTTTTTTATTGTTCACGGATCACGCTCCTCTACAATGGATGCAAAGAAACAGGTCACAAAATCCCAGGGTGCTCCGATGGTTCTTGTTTCTCCAACCCTCTTCGTTTATAGTGAAACATCGAAAGGGTAAAGACAACAGTAATGCGGACTTCTTATCACGGACACCTTTTCTCCCCGATCGGGAGACACCAGGGGGGAGGAGTGTAACGCGGAACCCCTCAACCAAGGGGAAAAACATGAAGTGGAGTGGTGGCGCCTCATTGATTCAGTTTCCTCACCTCCTTCCCTTCAGGGCGAACAGGACCCGTGGCAGAGTCAGTCAGAAGGGAATGCAAGCGGCGCCTTTAACTGGACGCAGGATTCCGAGGAAGACCACACCCACCGTGACGTCAGCTTTACAGAATTGGTGATAAACACGGAAACTCCACATTCGGCGTGTGACATCACTGAAGAAGAAGAGACACGGAGACCGGGAGAGGACGCGAAAGAAGTAGACGAGCCAGGAAGAGAAGTAGACGAGCCAGGAGGCCAACGATACCATGCTGCGCCGTGCCACACTCCCGAGGGAGGAGTGTGGCTGAGACAGGTACGGGAGAGGGTTTTGAGCTTGGTGGGGAGGAGGTGTTCGGTACCTCGATAGAGCAGGGTACTCTCTCCTTAGATCTTCCCCTTTACCCGTTTCCCTTGCCTTTTCCCCTCTCCTTACACCGCTTTCCCCCACGACTCCCCTCATGAAAACGCCTTATCTAAGCACTACCCTGGTTCCCCGGGATAAAACCAGTGCGAGGACGTTATACTAAAACGATCCTGTTGTTTTGTGTTTCCTTTACGCTACCACAGGAGAGGGAGGCTTCCCCACCTAACAACCCCAGAAGACCCAAACAGAAACACCCAGTCCAGACAAGAGGAACACCACCAGAGTCATCACGGATCCAGCAGAGTTTGCCAAAGAAAGACTGACTTTTCGTCATATAAAGTTGTACATGAAAATAAAGCCAGCATTACCTAAGCAAAGTTTACAGCCTCTTCCTGAATCCCCAGTAGACCCTTTACAATGACAATAGAGCCACTTTCTCATAATTCTAATTTTGGAGGATGAATCGCAAGAGGTGATTATCTCCACAATTACTTGGGTTTTCACATGCCATAGTGCGCATGCATATTTTGTTTTTGGTCAGGACAAAAGCCACACTGATCCTTAGAAGGATGAAAATAGATGGCTGAAACATGTTGACCACAATTAGGATAAATGGGATCAACTAATATCCCACATCAATCCACCATTGTTTTTAAGATTGACCGAGACCTCCTGCTTAAAAAAATTCCGAATTGTGATAGGAGATCTCAAGACAGTTTTAACATCACTCTTCACAAACACACATACAGTCACAGATCACAAAAAAAACCCAGCTCCGCTATAATCAGGTGTTGTAACACACCCTGGAAGCATTCAGCGACCAGTGTGGGAACCCAATGATGAAGCATGTCACCAACTAGGTAGATTAGTTAGGGTTCTTTTAAAACACCCTGTGGGTTCCAAGGCACCACAGCCTTGAAGATTATGAGAAACTGGTCTTTGGAACAGTTGTAAAATAGGTAGCAAACTCGTTCTTATTTGATTATGGTGCCAAAAGTGTCCGATTTCCAGGGAGCACCCACAACTCTTTTATATTCCGACATAGTGGAATTCACCAAAGGCTACAAAGAGAGATTTTGATTATGGATATTTATTTGGTAACTGCACATAGAAATGTATAACATAGACCTTAAATGTCACTTTAAACCTATAGCTGAATATACTTTGCTTGTTTGAGTGTGATAATGTATGTGCCTTACAGCCATGGATATTGAAATATTTCTGTCCCCCACTACTCCCAATGAACATTGTTATATTGCGGCACACCTTAGAACCAGTCGTCAACGAACATACCTTTGGACTACTAAAAAGTCACTTGAGATGTCTGTATAAGAGTGGTGGTACCCTACAATATTCTTGTGAGACAAGTTGCAAAATTGTATGAGCATGAGCTATTCTGCACAATATTGCAACAAAAAAGGATTAAGGGTAACGGTGTCAGAATCTGACTATGATGAGAAAGAAGAACTAATCCCACCACCTCCTACACATGAAAAAACTTGAGCTGCAGAAGAGTGACTGAGACGTGCAAATATAACCAAGCATTATTTTTTAATATAATTATGTAAACCCATTCAATATTACATAAAGAATTAAAAACACGCATTCTAGGTTGTATAACTTAATATACCTTTATTTTCAGGTGAGATAATGTATAAATAGAAAGATGTTTCTCTTTTCAGGCGGTTGTTTTGACAAAACTAAATAATGTGCAATTGTTTTGCAATGTAAGAATATTAGAATTCTTGTTTGTGAAGGCTTGCGTTTGCTACAAGCAGATGTCTTTTATCTGACAATTTCACCAGCACTGCTCCAACTCCCGCTTCGATGTAGCTTTAAACTGCCTGTATCTGCCATGCTAGATTAATCCTCACTTTCTCCCACCCAACCCATGTGGCACTTGCAATGTTTGTTGTTTGCATTGTTTCAGCGGCACTGATGACTTTTATGAGTCCTATTGCCCCATTTCCACTTGCAAGCTAACAGTGCGTGTAATCAGGAGGTTGTGGCTTGTGCTAGATGATTGATGGCACGTATTAACACTTTATTACGGGATGATGCATGGAGCTCCATACATCTGTCCTGAATACTTTCCCGATGTAATTCCTTACATAAGGTTTTGATTGCATCAGTTAGATTAGCAAATTTGTCATTCATCGACATCTGATTGGCAGCTATAGTATTTGAGACTCTTTGTAACCCAGTAGTGATGTTTTTATCCAGGGTAACCAGATTTTAGTTTATAGTCTTTATGTGCTTCTGTTGCAGGCGCTAAAGCTTGAGCATTGAGGTTTCTAACTCTCCAAAAAGTTGTTAGTTTTTTGCATTTAATACATTTGCAACAGGCGATTGCGATTGAGTGTTTGAAGGACGACGAGTGCCTAGTCGATATCTTCCCAGTAGTTGAGGCCTTGCTAGAGGTTCCTGTACAACTGTTGGTGTGATGCGCTCACTTCCTCCTTCAGCTGTGTTTCTATATGCTCTGTAGCTCCAAGACATACATTTGCAGCATGTGTTGTATTTGCCTGGCTGCCACTACCATTGGGGTCATTCACGTGCATGAATACATCTTCTGGACAATCCGCTTCTGTTTAAAAAAAATTGAGAATACTTTTGTGATTTCTACTTGATTGTACTATGAAGATATTTGTAACATTTTTTTGTGTGTGCATTCTGTTTGTTTCTTATGTTTCCATACTGCTCTTTGAAAGTACATGCACTACTACTGTTGTATATACTATGTTGTAAACTTTAGATTTTTTAATTTACTGCATTTCAAGGGTTTAACATTATGCTTATTTGTCTGACTCACACCTATCATATACAATGTTCTGTATTACAATTCAATATTTCACTTAGCTTGTGAGGTTCTTGGAAGGTGGAAGGTCTGAGGTGTCTATTGAACCAAATCCACTGATGGCTTCTAGCTCCAGTGTGCTTTGCACTAGTTCTTCAATGACGGTTGTTGGGTGGGAGGCTGGAGCCTCGCCCTGTTCCTCTTTCATCACATAGATGGTTTGCCATGTTTTGTGAGATCGTACCATATCTTGCATATCTCCTCTTTGGATCTCTAGGTCACTCCTATAGCATTGATCTTTTCCTACATCCCCTTTCAGATCTTCTTCTTCTGCAATTCAGGCACTATCAGGGATGGCTCCCAAAAAAGTTTGTCATGTGTCACCTCGTCTCTTGGTGTGAATGATGGAACAGAAAAGTATAAGTAGGATTAATATGGATTCATTCGATTTTAACTGGTCAAATAGTCTTGAATTTAGTCCATTTACCTTCTTTCCATATGTATTTCCGTATCTGACTTATAGTTCAGTTGAACTTTAGCGATTGGCTAGGTTTCTATGTGCAGTCTTTCTGGGGTTTCTTCTTTCTCTTCTAGGAGGTTTGTGAGTCTCCCGATTGGGGCCTTTGGAAAAGAAAGATGGAGGTAAGTTCCATTCTACTCAAATATTTCTCCTTGTTCTTTTTCTTATCATTTATTCTTCTCTTCGCCCTTCCTTTATTCTGCTTCTACCATTCTGTTCCTTGACCTTTACCACTTTTGGAGAAAATGAAACAAAAATACATTTTGGGGTTTATAGAGGTTCCCCTGTACCTTTTAGCTTTGCTATTGCTTGTTATGTTTTATCATTTGTTTTGCCAAACGTCCTAGTTAGGCAAGCCCCTGGGCTCTCATCCATGAAAAACAAAATTAGCTGAAAGTAAAACTATTTTTGTTCTCAAAAAGCACGCCCTGATCCATAGCCTATGCAGTATTCAGTAGTGTGTGAAAGTAAAATGTGAATGACACTATAACAGACCAATTGATGAAGAGGGAGGACTGGCAGCCCCTATACATATATCATACATATCATTTTAGTAAAATCAAAAGGTCTGGGCTAACGTTAGACCTAAAAATGGGACCAGCCCAGCATCTCTTGCTGCTGTATAGGGGGCATGGAAGGGCTATCAAAAATACAAAAATCCGGTGGCACAACGCTGGCTGCGTCTTCACTGCTGAACAGGGTTGGAGGATTTGCAGGAGTGGTAGCCTGGGCATCAGGTGAGGGCATAAGGGAGGGTGAGTAGACTAGTGGCCACTCAGAATTGTAAAAAGTTGGTGGCCTGGCACTGACTTGTGCATATTTCTGCTGCACGACTACCATTGAAGGGTTAGCACAAGCTGTACAAGTCCTTGGCGGGCGAAGTTCGTATCTACCACTAATAAAGGAGGTGCTGTAGCACCATGGTCCCTTGTTCACTCAAGGGCACCTGAAGCTCTAAGTCACAACTTGCTGGCATCCTTTGTGCTGCAGGGATGATAGGGTGATTGGGGGTAATAAAAACATGAATATCTAAAGCCTGCCAAGCTGCACTGGTAGGAGCCTTGTCATTTACTAATGGGCGTTAAAGTTTGGAGAATCAAGGAAGAGAGCCAGGGACAGAAGCCACATGAGGGTTTGGTTTGTTTTTTGCTAGAAGGTCCTGTATGTCATCACGCTGAGCCAGAACCACTCATCTGCCTCCAGCCAGGCTTAAACTTTCAGTGGATTGTACTCCTCTTTCTTTATGTCCTACACACATTCTATACAAAAAGCATTCCTCTTTGGCTACTTTTCCCCACAAAAAAGTCAATAAGTCAGCCCTTAATGTGATAAAGAGCATTTGTGAAGGTCTGTGTTTACATGTGTTTGCACAGAAAACCCAGACCTAATGGCTTTGCCAACTCTTGTTAAAGAATTAAGCTAGTATTTCAGTAGGGTTCATGTGGTCTGGGCAAGCATGAGCATGCAAAGAGAGAGTCTGAGTATGCACGGCATACCAGCCACGCTTCTACGCATGTGCACCAGTAATGAATATGGCATCTTTGTTTTTCAGCTGCCTTTACCCTGCCTTGTGGCTCCTCTGGTCTCCTCAATCATTTGATGATAGCAGGGCATGGGATGGATACTGTCCTTGCCACAATCTCACATTTGTCGGGCTGAGTATCACTGCTGTGGTAGTCTCCCTGTCGGTCCCACTATATTTGCCACTGTGTACCTAACACTGACCAAGGTAAAAAGACACAGCTTTGTCGGTGGAAGCCTTAGCAATAATGTGGCATTTAGATGCTAACAAGGCCTTCACCTACTAGTGCATTTGTCTCAGTCTGCTTGTTAGCTAAGTGTTTTAAGCAAATATTGAAGAATAACGACGAAAGTGGAGAACCTAGGAGCAGTGAAGCAAAAGATATGCTTTGATGATGAAGTGTTGGCATAAATTCTGTCCTGGCTGAGACCAAGCCAATGCACAGGAGTTACATCACTACAAAGCTACAGCGGTATTACATGAGCACCCATATTTCACAGTGTAAAAGAGCCAGGATTTTTGGTTTACCAGAATTAATTGGATAGCAAGTCATACATAATATTGGTGAAAAATGTATGTAATCCCCCCAAGCAATCTTATACTTGACAGAAGCTCGTGTAGGCTTTTGCTCTCTTCTTCATCTTGTTGAAGCATCTATGTGGTCTACGGCCTGACTGCTGGAAGCACACAGAAGAGCTCTGAAGATCTCTGGCCTCCTACCATGGACTCCACTGCGTCCTAAAACTTCTCAACAGCACATTAAGACTGCTTTTAATACAGTGTGCCCTTCTCGGCCTTTACCAAGCTAGGCCCCACCTTGAACTCCTACTTCATAAAATATGTCTAAGAAGAGTGTCTTTTGCTTAAGTTGCAGTAAAAAAGGCAGACGTCTCCAAGTCTCCTGCAATGTCACTGAAACTGACAAATCTGGGGTCCTCCTTTCTACAATTTGGATTTTATTTATGCGTTAAACCACTTTTTGAGCTACCTGTGCACTCAAGTGCTCACATTTCAAGATTATCTGTAAATGTCTGTTCCACAGTGGCATATGCTCACTTTGGGCAAGATGTAGGTAATTTCCATTTACCGATTCTTAAATACCGACTCATACTGAATCGGTATTTCAGAATCGGAAAATGGTATGTAGCAAAAAAATCGGTAAAACTTATCGATTCGGAATGACTCGGTATTTCATTTCGGAATATACCGAATCGGTGAATTCCGAATTGGTAAATTCCGATTCGGTGAAACCCATGCATTCCTATGGGCCTCCTGGCCCATAGGAATGAATGGGTTTTTCCGAATCGGAATTTACCGATTCAGAATTTACTCATTCGGAATTTACCCATTCGGTATATTCCGATTCGGAAACTTCAAAAAACGACATGTGAGCCTGCCAACCAATCAGGGACACCCTACACACCCCACAACCAAGGCCCAGAGAATCCAACCAATCAGAATGAAGCACCCCTCCCCAGTACCTGGGAGTGGCCACACCCATGCAGGTGCACACCAACAGAACAAACAATTGAGCAGAGGTGAGAGGAGCACATCATCCACAGCCAAGCAGTGCTACAGAATGGAGTCACATGAAGGCCCAAAGGATGGTGGGGAGCGCAAGAGAAAGATCAAGTTTAGCCAAGAAGAACTTCAGGTGGCAGTGGAGGAAATTGTAAGCCACTATAACCAGATTTTCGGAAGACAGTCTCTGCATGTTGCAGAGACTGTGAAGAGGAACATATGGCTTGGCATACAGGGCAAAGTGAATGCCATTGGTGTGACCCACCGGGACAAAGAGGATATCAAAAAGCGGTGGTATGACCTGCGCATCATAACCAAGAGGAAGATTGCTGCACTAAAAAAGGATACTGGACTGACAGGAGGTGGCAGGGGCAAAGCACCAAAGCTGACTGACTTGGAGGAGCTTGTAGAAACCACCATGGAGCCAGAATGCATCCATGGGATTGGAGACCTGGACAGCACAACTAAAGCAACAAAGAAACAAGGTAAGAGGCATGTACCCTAATCCACAAACAACAACCTGAACCCGTACCCAACTGTGTAGAAACAGTACACTGCTGCACAGCTCATACTTGGTGCCAGCAATGCATCATGGTACATGTAGTCATGAGTACGTAGATGCAATGCATACACTACAAGACTCTGCAAGGCATGCCACACACATCACCAAACACACAATGTACACTGTGCAAAGGTGTGTAAATGATTTATTTAAGAAATACACACAGGTAAACAAAAACATTGATCCTATGTCTATTTGTTTCCACAGGAGAGTCCTCACGCACTCCAGCACAAGCAAGGGAGCAGAGGGCACCATCAGCTAAGAGAAGGGAGAAAGAAAAGCGAAAAACAGGTCACAGCGCTGTAGAAGGAGGCAACACCACCACCCAGGAAGTCTCATCACCAGAGCACCTGTCCCTCAATCACCGTTGTTGTTTGGGTCTCCTGATTTGTTAAGCACACCGTCTACAACCATAGCAACGTCCAGGTTGGCCATTCAGGGAAGGGCAAGTAGGACTGATGAGCCCCCTCAGAGGATCCTGCAAACCTCTGATTCGGAGGATGAGGAAGTTGTACCTCAAACAAATGCACCTGTGGCCGACAAGGCCAGACCACAGATAACAGCAGGCGCTGCGCGCACCAGTGACCTTGGCAGGAGGGCACGTGAGGGTGGCGAGGGGCAGGAAGGTGAGAGCCTCTTCTGTGGCCTGGAGGCCACAATGGTCAAAGTGCAGCGTGTGCAGGCCAAAGCACTGTTAGCCGTGCATAGGCAGGTCCGCTGCATGAATATCAAAATGACCAACATGGACAAAGGAATAGGCCACATAGCATGTAGTTTGGAGGCAATATCAAAGGGGATAACAGACATCTCCACATACATGGTGTACTGTCGGATAAGTTGGACAGGGATCAACTACAGCGTGGTAGGGAGCGGCAGTACATGCGGCAGCAGACAAAGGCAATGAACAGATTTGCTACAGCTACGTCACTACTTTGCCGACGCTCTATATCCATGCAGGATGCAATTGTGCACTGCTGCACAGACTTGACACTGGGCATGGGAAGGGTGACCTCTGCGATGGAGCAAATGCTAACCACTAACAAAGGGAATGCTGATGACACGGGTGTGGAGGAGACAGAGGGGTCAACCAGCAGGAGTGGCTCCAGCACACCTGTACCAGAGGTGCGCAGGAGCGGCAGGCGTAGCCATGCTGAGTCTGGCCCTAGCCGAGATATTGATAGCCAGCCACATCAATCGCGCAATGTGGTGCGTGGACGTAAACACTGATCAATGGCGCTATTCCACACAACTGCACACAGTGACGGCAACTGAGCACAAGCAGTCATGGACATATGCTTTCATGGACAATGGCTTTTCCTATGTGATGATGATGTAGTGACCATTAAACTACACTTGTCAAACACTATACCTGTCTATGAGTCATACATTACCTAGAAATATCGACGTGTGATTTCTGTCCGTCTCAATATCCCATCTGTTGCTGCTGGTCCTGTTGCTTGGGGGTCTGCATGTTCTTGGTCATCATCAATGTTTTCGTGATGTGTCACCTCCACCTCTGTGCCTTCTTTGGTGGCAAGATTGTGCAAAATGGCACAGGTCACTATTATCTTGCAACACAGGATGGGGGTGTATTGTCGAGCACCTCCACTCTTGTGGAGGCAGCGAAACCTGCTCTTGAGGAGTCCAGATGTTCGCTCCACTACGTTGCGAGTTGACCTGTGTGCCACATTGTATCGCCTTTCAGCTCTGTTGGTTGGGTTGAGGTACGGTGTGAGCACAAAGGAACGCAGAGCATATGCACTATCGCCTAGGAGGGAATGAGAGGTACATGAGTTACAATCGCATGTCACATACATCTGCCATTCATTTTAGGGTGTGTTACACTTATTTACCTAGCAGATATCCATCACCAAAATCTCCAGCAACAAGCCTTGTGTATATTCCACTGTTCTGGAAGATGTAGGAGTCGTGCGTGCTCCCAGGAAATTTGGCCATTATGTCTGTGATGATGTTTCCCGCATTGCATATCACCTGCACATTGATGGAGTGCGTTGACTTACGGTTTCTGTAAATGTGTTCAGTGGCTGCAGGTGGGCATAGGGGAATGTGGGTGCCATCTATGCAGCCTATCACATGCGGGAAGCGTGCCAGTCCATAGAAGTCAGTTTTTGCAAGTTCCGCTGGGGTGTCAGGGAACTGGATGTAATGTTCCATTCACTGCGTCATGGCATCCAGAAACTTCCGGAAAAAACGGGACAGACAGCTCTGGGATACACCACCTACTGCAGCTATCACACTCTGGTAGCTCCCAGAGGCAAGCAGGTGTAAGCTACATAGCACCTGCACGTGGGGTGGGATGGCATGGGCCCTGGGTGTTGGGTGATCCAGGTATGGGTGGAGGTCCCTTATTAAGTCCATGATCGTTGTGGGGTGCAGCCTGTACCTCTGAAGTATCTCAGGCTCAGTCAATTGGAACAGGGTGATCCTCTGCCTGTACACCTGCTCCTCCCTTCTCCATACCCTCTGACCTGCAGCCTGTAGCCTTTGCCTCCTCGCAATCACATAGAATGCCGCCATTCTTGCAACACTGTTGCATTTTGGGTCCATTTTTATAGACTGCACCTGGTTACCACCTGCTTTCAGTCCATGGTAAATACCGACTCTTAAATACCGAATTTCATTGAATTCAGTATTTTTCTCCTTTCCTACATCTCAATGGGCATTTTTTCCGAATCATTATTTACCGAATCTGTGAATAAGGACTCGGTAAATAAGGTATCCGTATATACTGATTCAGTAAATGTGTAGTCGGTAAATACAGATTCGGTATTTTAGCGATTCATATTTTCCGATTCGGTACATTTCTGACAACTACATCTCGTTTTCGGAATACCGGTCGGTAACGACCGATTTTACCGATTTTGGGCCGTTACCGACCGGTTTTCGCCTACCTACATCTGGCCGTTTGTGTCTGTGTGAACTCTATTATCTTTTAGGCAGTCCAATTAAACATGTTGTAAGTTCCCCATCCATTTCACCTATTTCTTGTGCCCTAATCTTCCCTTCCTCCCCAAGTCTTGTGAAAGAGATATTGTTAACATTTCCACTTTGTAATATTGCACAGGTACCTTAGGATTAAGAGTCGTAAGGTCTACATTTTTGAGTGTACCTCATTGACTGTCATGCTTATAGAAATAATTACGAGCAGTCCCACATGGATTAGATGTCTTGAAAGTAGAATGTTGATGAGTCTTATTTATTGACACAATCTCTACATTTCTTGATAACGGTCTAGCCAATACGTGTTTCGTTATGTTAAATAAACAATGACTTCATTAGGGCACTTCAAACAGTTCTTCAAATTTGTAATGATTAAACGTCTTGTAGTCTGTCTTGCAGTATTAAGGAAGCAGTCCGCACTAGAAACAAATGAAAAGTTTGCGTGCGCGATACTGGAGTGACATCTGCTTAAAGCAAGAACTGTTACTATTGTGGGCATGCACAATCTGGTGTCAAGAACACGGTAATCATTGTTTGTAACAAATGCAGATTCGCACATGTAGGGAGTGTAGATCCGTAATTTTCAAGCTCGACTCCATGTGTGGTTGGATTGGGGCATCCTGACTTGCTTCCATGATACTGTAAGGTAGTCCATGAGATGTTTACTCATTACAACCTTATAGGACTGTTTAAATAGTAATAACCCTCTTTAAATCATTGTTTACTTGAACATGGCGCAGCATGTGTTGTCTAAACCGTGATCAATAAATACGGAGATTGCTTCAATACAAGAAGATTTATGGATGTTATACTCTCAAGACATCTGATCTTTTACGGAGTGCTTGCATTTCGTACTGTACTTTTTGGGACTTTTTTGATCCATTTGGGAAGCATTGGATTGGCTGTTTCCCCTCCATTTGCTGAGCACCAGCTTTGGAAACGCATAGTACTTACTGTGTTACAGTTATAAGTGGTTGGGATTGAGAGTGCTCTGGCATTAACTATGGACAACTAATTATTTGTTGTACAACCGTGGTGCCTCTCCTAATGCCTTGAGTTATACCATCTCCACTTCAGGGTGCATCCAGTGACTGACTAGATTTATGTCTCTAGTTATTGATGGGGTTCACTGTGGCCGATAATTCATGTATGCACCTAGTTCATATCAACATACTCAGTTCCAGAAGATATTGACCCAATAAAGTAACTGATATGCCGATGCTACTTATCCCTCATGCATGTATCTGCTAAGTACCATGCTTTAGCACTGTTCCAAGATTGCTCCAAGATTGCTCCAAGATGTTTGGAGCACACTCCTCTGACACCCATGCAAGAAATGGATATTCTACTCACATAGATCACACAAAAAAATCCAAACTATGCATAATAAACACAGTGAAAATTTGCTCAGGTGTTAGGAAAGCGCTTCATTCAAAACAAAGGACACGGAAAGGACTATACAAATACCAATATAATAAAACCAGAGCTCTCAATTATTCACAATTCTGAAGTGTGAGAACTACTTTTCATATTGATTATGTCACAGGAACATGTCACACAACCTTCATCCCTCCTTCTTTGGCCTCCGGCAGAGGTTCCCCTTCTGACAGACCCAATTTAGGAGGGAGACTTATGATTTTTTAAAGCCAAAACAACTTTATATTCACAGTTTCCTGCCTAAAATTGCCTCCGCTTCAATGTAAGTCAATAGTGAAAATACACAACCATTATTTGATTTCTTCAAAATCTCCTCTTTTTAATTTCGAAATGTTGCCATGTATGCTTTCATCACAGGCCTGCCCAGGCCGGGTGTTTTGCATGATTGCACTGCTGGAAACTTTGCTGCAGCACAGAGGCCATACATAGTAGACCACACTCACACACCCTAGGGTGCAGGCTGCATCATTTTGCTGTCCTGTGTCGTCACACAGGCGCAGACTGCTGTGGGCAACAAAGGCTGATGGGACCCCAACCCTGCATGCTGGCCTGAGTTCCAACCCCTAAGCCGACCCGAGTCTCTGAATTAACTAATGGCTTTGGGCAGGCGCTGGCACTAGGAATTTATTGGTTAATTTTCTCCTGTTGTTCCAGGATGCTTACAAGCTCTGCCCCATGATTATAACCAGAACAAAAGTTATTGTGGGAGTTTTACTTCTGCCATTACTGTTTGGTTTTTTTATGTCCAGTTTTTTGTCCCCAATATTTGTTTTAATAATGGAAATGATAAAGAAGCTCAAGCTTTTAAGGCTGACTTACAGTCCTTCCTTAAGGACTAAGTGCAGAAGGCTGTATCTGTTTTTTATGTTGGACATTTCTAAGAATTTGGAAGCCTCTATGGCAAAAATGTTGTCTGGTAAAATGGATACGCCCTCAAAAAAGGACAAGAAATGTGCTAATCCACAAGCTGTTTTTTCTAAAGGTGTTTCTAGTAAAACTGGTCCTCCCACCCAAGAGGTTTATAATTCGGGGCCACTTCCCTCATCTCCTCTCAACATTACTAATGTTAAGGACACCAATAATGAGGGTGATGATGTATTTGGGAATGTGATGAAGCTTGATAATAGTGCATATTTGTATTCGTAAAGGCCTCCTGAGGAAAGGTGCAAAATGTCTCTTTCTACCAGTGGGGATTGTTCTATCTCGGTTTCTTCATATTTAGTAGACCATTTTGGGGAACCTATATTTGATCCACTCTAATTCATCATCCAAACTCTAATGATTCCCTTCAGATCATGTTTCCTACTATGGGATCTTTTATTTGAGACATCCTTTGGATAAAGTTACCAGAAACAAATTACTCTCCGAGTGCTCCCGCCCTTCCTTCCCTGATAATGTCACTGCTACTCTTCTCATTGATCCTAATATGTTGTTATTTTTCACAAAATTTGGTAAAGACCAAAAAAAAGGAGTGGATGGGGCATGGTCTAACTATCAGGACAGAGGTTTTGATTTGGTTGGTCCCTTAACAAGGATTTTTGACCTGGCTGAACAATCCAAAAGAGAGGGTTGCAAGCGGACCCGGATGATTTATCCCTCTGGGCCTAAACGGCTTTTTCTGTTTTAGGGCATGCAAATTCAGCCATCTCACAAGAGGGACACAAGAGCCTTCTATTGAAGATAGACCCTAAGCTTAAAAGTCTTTCTACAAAAGAAGAGGGCACTCAGGCCAATAGTCTTTAATTTGGGGATTCTTTCATCAAGGAAATGAGTAAATAAGTTTCCACTTTTGCTACCATTGATAAAGCCCAGTATTTTTTAATCCTGTGTTTTTAGAAGGGCAGGCAAAGGTTGGGGTCACTTTACCAGCCGTTATACCTCAAGAGGAAGTTCGCTCAACAGAGGTTCTTTCAACCAAGGATTCAAGGATCACAACAAAAGTATTATCAGTCCTACATACCTAATTTCTACCCCGCCATCACAGAGCCTCTCAAAACAATGGGTACAGAAATAAAAACGATAAGTTCACAGGTAAGCTTTTCCATTTCTGGCCCTTTTCCCTTAGGAGGAGTTTGTCTTTATGTTTAAACATTTGGTCCTCAATCACAACAGATACCTGGGTTATTCAAGCAGTTCAAGGCTGTTGTATAGAACTTTACCAATTTCTGGTGCAAGTACAGCTACCCTGTCCCCTTCTTTTCTCTCAGCAACAATCCATTCTAGTTCACTAAGAGGTTCTTTCTCTTCTCGTGTAACAGGGAATAAAACCTACCTCTTTCAACCTGTCAGGTTTCCTAAGTACTATTTTCCTGGTTCAGAAGAAAAACAAAACGTTTCATGCAGTTACCAATTTAAAAGTCTTCAGCAGGGGGGGCGTGGCCAAGATGGCGGGGTGAGCGGACGCTTCCTCCCGTAGCTCCTCAGGCCCGGCTCAGCTCGGGCCCCGTTTTCTGCGCTTCTCTCCCCCCGCTGCTGCTCAGCGGGCGAGAGGAATGTGCCGGAGTTCCTGGTGCACGCATTGATACCACTTTGGCTCTCATCGCCTCGGAGGAAGCACCTCGAAAGTTTGTTCAAAGACTGAAGCACGGAGGAGAGCCTAGGAGGCGGAGCGAACTGCAGCGCTGTCCGGGCGCCTCGACTGGGCCTGGTGCTGAAAGCAGACGATCCGGAGGGGATCGGACCCGCTGCGCTCCGGGGAATAACAGACCCTCCGGCCGGTGTCTTGGCGGCCGGCGTCTTGGTGGCACAGTCGACTTTGGATTTGAGTTGGCGCTTTGGCCCTCCGCTAGCGACGGCGACACACGGTGCGGTGCGGATCCCGGCCCCGGAGGCGACGGCCGGAGGCCTCACCGCGGGGGCCGGCCTATGTGGGCCCTCTGGTGAAGCTGTGGGACATTGGCTGTGGACTTTCTTTGATCGCTGGATCCCGGGGGTCGCCAGTGGTCTCGCCAGCCCGGACCGCTCTCCCTGGCTTCGCCTTGCCGCCATCTTGCCCCTGAAGAGCTGGCGTTGGTGACCTCCGCCCGTGCCCCTGGCTGGCGGGTGCTTGCTCTCGCCTCTGCTACTGGTCTAACTTCTTGAGGGGTGCACTGCGGAGAGACCCTTGCTTTGGCTCCCGGTCGCCGCCCTGGTCGGGTGTCGCGACTGGCTGTACCCGGGCCGGACCGCCATTTTGTCGCTTGTGACGCAGCACCCCTGCTTTCAGTGCGGTCTCCACATTTGGCGCCCACGGGCGACTGGACACCTCTGAGGCGGCCGGACTTGGGCCTTGTCCACTGCAGCGGCCACGATGTCTGGAAGAGGCGGCTCGAGGAAGGGGGACCGCACCTTGCCGGACATGCTTGGCAGGGCCCAGCAGTTGCGGGACAGAACACAACCGTCGCCGGGATCCTCCCGGGCCTCGGCAGATGTGGCCGGGGGCGAACCACCGGTCACGAGGTCCTTTATGGAGGAATTATTTAGCTCCCTCAAGGAAGACTTCCAGACATTGAAAAAGGAAGTGGCCAGTGAAGTCCGCGAAGTGCGCAGGGAGGTGGAGGGCCTTGGCGAGCGAGTTGAAACGGTGGAGACGGCGGGCCAACGCCGAGATGAAGAAATAGTCCATCTTCAACAGGACGTTCTCCGCCTCCGGGAGCAATGTGTCGAGCTCCAAGCCCACTCCGAAGACCTCGAGAACAGGTCCAGACGGAATAACATCCGAGTGCGGGGTGTCCCATCCGCCGACGAGGGGACCGATTTGGTGGCCTATCTACAGGATTTGTTCCGTGAGATCTTGGGGGAAGATACAGATTTCCCGGTCCGCATTGACAGAGCGCATAGAGTGGGCCGACAGCGCCAGTCATCGGCGCCCCCTCCGGACATTTTGGCGTTCTTGCCCGACTTTCCTTTGAAGGAACGCATCATGGCGGAGGCCCGAAAGAAGCAGCCTTTAACTTTCAGGGAGCGGCCTGTAGCACTCTACCAAGATCTGTCCGCCATCACGCTGCAGAAGCGCAGGTCCTTCAGGATTGCCACTGACTTTCTGCGCGAGCACGAGACGCTCTACTCCTGGGGACACCCTTTCCGTCTGATCTTTAGATGGAACGGGGCGCTACACCAACTGCGCTCCCTCCAAGACATCTGCGGAGTGCTGGGACTCACGGCCACGGAGGAAGACGGAGCTACGCCGACGTGGAGGCGCCCAGAGAGACGGAGTCGACGGAGATCGACGAGGAGACAGTCACCGGCGAGCGCGAGTCGCCCTGATTCCCCCACCATCAGGGCGAATATGGCGGATGCTTTGAGAACAGCAGCCAGAAACTTGCCCGACTCCAATGGCGTGGCCATGACGGCCTGACTTCACTCCGGGGGGAGAGATTCTTAGCTTCTACGATGCTGGGTTGGGGCCGGGGGTTGGGAGGGGGCGGTTGGAGGTGAGTGGCTGAACGTCCACTTTGTTGGTTTCTACGGACTTGCCCGATCGGGCTTGACTGAGACAATGGGGTGTTTCCATTTGTTTTTGTTTTTGGCTAGTTGCCATGCGTACGTATTGGGAGGGTGTAAGGGTTGTTTTGTTGTTGGGGGGGTCCCGTCCGATGTCGCCCATGCTCATGCTCGGCCTGTCCTGGCCTTTCCCGCGCGCCTGCCCCATGCGCCCCGCCCGCTAATCCCTTGCTTGCTGCATAGCGCTTTTGCTCCCCGGGTGGAATGCCGTCCTTAAAGGTAGTGACCCTTAATGTTAAGGGTCTGAATAACCCTGTGAAACGTAGAGCGATCCTATCCCTGTTGGAGGGGACGCAAGCGGATATATGCCTTCTGCAGGAGACCCATTTACTGCCCAAAGATTGCCATAGGCTGCGCTCTGCCAAGTTCCCCACTCAGTTTTTCTCCTCAGCAGCGACCAAGACTGCGGGTGTGGCCATTCTTTTAGCTAGCTCCTTTAGAGGCGAGGTTCTGTATAAATATGCCGAACAAAAGGGGAGGCTTCTTGCATATCGCATGCGACTGGGGGGAATAGCTTTTACGGTTGGCTCCGTTTATAGCCCGAATGATCACCAGGACCACTTCCTGGATTCAGTGTTGGTGGACGTCACTGCCTCGCCCGATCGCCATGTTGTCCTGGGGGGAGACCTTAATATCGTCTTCGACTCAGCTATGGACAGGTCGGCGCAACGCTCCCCGCAGACGGGGGAACTTTCCAGCGCGGTGAAGGACCGGATTGTGGAGATGGACTTGCACGACCTCTGGCGCGCTATGCACCCCACCGATAGGGACTATTCCTATTTCTCCCATGCGCACCGCACTTACTCGCGGCTGGACTACCTCTTGGTGAGTGGCCCGTTACGCACTGCCGCCACGGCGGCGGATATCGGGGTCCTGTCCCTGTCCGACCATGCGCCAGTTTCCGGCGTTTTCAAATGGCCAGCGGCCTCTCCCTCACGAGGGACGTGGCGGCTTCGTGATACTCTTCTACATAAGAAGTCTGTTGTGAAGCGAGTAGGGGAGGTCATTCAGGACTATTTGGTTCACAATGGCAACTCCGACACGTCACAAGCAACGCAGTGGGCTGCCTTGAAAGCGGTCCTCCGTGGGGAATTTATTTCCATCTCCTCAGCCGAGAATAGGGAACAACAGCGTAAGAGGGACGAACTGACTGCGCAGGTCAGGGAGCTTGAGCAGGTTCACCGCCGCACAGGGGCTCCTCGAGTTTGGAGGCAGCTCAAGGCGGCGAGGAAGCTCCTGTCGGCACTAGACCTGGATAGGGCGGAGTATGCCGCTTTGCGCCTGAAGCATGCCTTTTACTCAGGGGGGGACAGGTGTGGTAAGCTCCTGGCCCATCGGTTCAGGGTTGCACAGCAACGTAATGTGGTGAAGGAACTGGTAGGAGCGGACGGGGATACTGTTTCAGGTGACGCGGAGGTGGCGGAATCCTTTCGTAGCTTCTACGAAGCATTATATGCTGCGGAGCCCTCCTCACCGCGGGACGCCGAGGACTATTTGGAGTCAGTGGCCCTCCCGGTGCTAGAGCCCGCCCAGGCGGACCACCTAGAGAGGGACATCCATGTGGAGGAAGTCATCTCCGCGATAGCGCGACTGAAGCACGGTAAGGCCCCGGGCCCGGATGGCTACACGGCCTTGTTTTATAAGACCTTCTGCTCCGCTGTGGCACCAATCCTGGCTCGACTGTTCAACTCCTTTTCTGAGCCTGGCGCTGTCCCACCGGACCTTCTTAACGCGACGGTGACGGTCATCCCGAAACCCGGGAAGGATCGGACCTTGTGTGGTTCGTACAGGCCCATTTCACTCTTAAATGTTGACCTCAAGTTATATACGGGAATCCTGGCGTCCAGGCTTGGCCTACACCTACCGGGACTGGTGGAGGCGGACCAGGCTGGCTTTGTACCCGGTAGA
This sequence comes from Lissotriton vulgaris, assembly GCF_964263255.1. Taxonomy (NCBI): domain Eukaryota; kingdom Metazoa; phylum Chordata; class Amphibia; order Caudata; family Salamandridae; genus Lissotriton; species Lissotriton vulgaris. Next base: position 426,001,453 of record NC_141696.1, read on the forward strand.
CAGACGGTGGACAACACCAAGAGAGTGACGCACGTATTAGAAAAGGCCTCACGTATCCCGGGGGAGCGGATGTTGCTATCAGTTGATGCGGAGAAGGCCTTTGACAGAGTTCATTGGCCGTACCTTGAGCTGGTTCTCAGGAAACTGGGAATCGGCGAGAAGTTCCGCACCATGGTCTTCAATTGTTATAAAAGACCATCGGCGTCGGTGCGGGTCAATGGGTGTAGCTCCGGTAGTTTTGCCATCGAACGCGGTACGAGACAAGGTTGCCCCCTCTCGCCGCTTTTGTTCGCCCTCTACATGGAGCCGTTTGCCCAGAGGATCCGCAATAATCCTGACGCTATTGGGGTTAAGATGGGCCAATATGTCCATACTGTTAGCCTTTACGCGGACGATGTCCTGCTGACCCTGGACGACCCCAGGAGGTCACTCCCTGCTTGCATCCAGGAGCTAGACGCCTTTGCACGTGTGGCCGGCTTTAAAATGAATATGGCCAAGTCGGCGGCATTGGACGTGTCACTAGCCACGGACACCAGGAGAGACCTTCAGCGTCTTTTCCCCATGCAGTGGTCCTCGTCTACGGTGCCATACCTGGGGATCCTGCTGGCGCCCTCGCTGCCTGAGATGGTGACAGCCAACTACACTTCCCTCAGTAGGAAGATCAAGGACGAACTCGGCCGATGGAGCAAGGGCCTGCTTTCGTGGCTGGGCCGTATCGCAGCGGTGAAGATGACGGTGCTGCCCCAGATTCTGTACCTCTTTCGCGCTCTACCTCTCCAGCCCCCTGTGGGCTGGATACAGCAAGCGCAGGCTGACATCTCCCGCTTCGTTTGGCAAGGCCGCAGGCCACGGATGAAGAGGGTCCTCTCCACGCTCGCTCCGGAGGCGGGGGGGTCTTGGTATCCCGGACCTCCGGAAGTACTTTCAGGCGGCGTGTAGGAAATGGGACCCCCGGCCGGCCAGGGCTTGCGCCACAGCCAGTCAGAGACCGCCACTCCTATATAAAGTCGACCCCTGCTCGCCCGTTAGGTAACGCGGCGCGGGCAGTCAGGCCTATCTCGGAGGACATGTGTGAAGCATTTGCGCAAGCACCCCACCAACAGCAACATCCCAGGCCTCCCACAAAAGGAACTCCACGCAAAGGATATATGAAAATAGTCTTTATATTAAGAAGGACACATAGGAACATACACGTTACAATGTGCTCGAGGCACGGTAGGGGGGCACCAGGGAAAAGGTACAGGGCAGGGCCAAGGGACCACTGCCAGGAAGGTGCACATGATGGAGTTGGCATTTAGAACATATAACAACTGGGAGCTTCCTCGGACTAGGACTAGAACACATAATCACCAGGAGCTTAGCAGTAGAATACGTCATGCCCCGGGGTCTCATAGGCCTAGCAATAGCACTCACTCTAACCAGTATCGACATACAGGAGACAGCGGGTATTCAGGAGGGAAAGGGACAAGGTACATAACCCAACAGAGGCCCCCGTCATCAGGGCCACACATAATAACTCTCAGCAACACTTTGATGATAGTCAGTAGCGCCCCCTAGGCCAGATGGCCTTCCTGAGGCAAGGGCGCCTTAAAGTCTCGATGTCCAGAATGGGCTGCAAGGGGCCCGGGGCAAACCTAAACGTGGCAGCGGCCCACTAAGTGCTGGGCCGCTGGGGGGACTTGGACATTGCCCTGCAGGCTTGGGGGGACAGGGGGCAATGGTGGAGCCTCTCGCAGGGCCAGGGACACGTGGTGGGGCCACTCGGGGCCCAGGCAGGGCCAGGGACACGTGGTGGGGCCACTCGGGGCCCAGGCATAAGGACACGTTGGAGCCGCCTCGGGGCTCGGGGGCCAGGACACGTGGGAGCCCCCTCGGGGCTCAGGCCAAGAACTGTGGGCAGGTGGGGCCCCCCCTCGGGGGACCCGGCATCAATGGGTGCCCCCGGGGGGCCGTGACGGAGCCTCGAGGGCTCGGAGGGCCAAAACTGCAGACGGAGCCCCTCGGGGCTCAGGGGGGTAAGGTATGGCCAGGCGGGGTCCCTCTCGGGGGACCCGGCATTACTGGGGGGCCCACGGGCCTCTAAACACAAGCGTGCCCACGCGGGAGGGGAGGGGCGAGCACCGGCAATGTGCTCCGACGCCCCGCCTCCCCTCCTGCAGCACTCACCGCTCCGGTCGCGCCGGTCCCTCCTCGCTCTCCGGGGCTCCCGTTCGCTCCTGGGGGGCCCCGGGGGGGAAGCGGCACTTCTGTCGGGGATGCAGGGGCGTGGAGTAGGCTCCCGCCGCTCCCTGCACGATCGTCTCTCGGGATCTCCAGCTCCCCGGGCCGCCGGCCAATCAGAGCGCGGCCCGGGGAAACGTCATCGGGCAAGCCGCCAATCCGAGCGCGGCCCGGGGGCGGGCTTCACGCGGGGTCCCGGGCTGCGGCGGTGAACACAGGGGAAATTGACGAGGGCCCGGCTCCCTCGATAAGGCAGCTAGTGAGGGGATAAAGCGAGGTAGGCACTCGCTGAGGTTGTAGAGCCTCGATAGCACGGGGCAGACGCCGGGTGGGCACCGGTCTGGTTGAGTATAGCGCTCCTAGCGCGAGGGCATGAATGAAGCGCCCCCAAGGCGCTAGGCAAGCAGGAAAGCGCCCCCGAGCGCTAGGAGCACAGATGAAGCGCCCCGGGGCGCTAGGACCGGGGGGAAGCGCTCCCCCGGGCTAGTGGCAGGGAAAGCAGAATCCATAGGAAGTTCAGGGAGTCCATAGTTCAGGGGCAGGGCAGGGCCCAGGGAGGCCAGCCAACCCTGAGCCCCCCGCAGCAGCACGACCCAGGCAGGGTCCCAAGCAGGAAGACGAAGAGAGAGAGAAGAGGGCCCACCCTCCTTTTATACAGGAGCTTCCTTTGTCTCCCAAAGGGGCCGGCAGGGAGAGGACCAGCCAGAACTGGTTATAAGGAGTTTCAGGTTACTGGCCAGGCCAGGGACACTGGACGCACCCCAGGGGGGTGGAGCCAGCCTGGTGGGGGAAGGCCCGGCCAGCTTCAGCCAATCAGGTGCCAGCACACCTAATGCACACACACACCAAAGTCTAGAAGTGGCACTTCCCTTCTAGTCACACACATGCCGCATACATCATCTTGTAGCATTCAACCTCACGAGCGCATACATACCAAACACGACCCGGCACGCCCCACGCACCAGGAACTACCCGAGCCACATACATTCCCCATGCATTCCTATGGGAGGCAGGTCTCTCTCACCCCACACACACTCAGAAGGGGAATCACCATTCCCCGGACACATATAATGAGCACAAAACTTCAGGGGTGGACCTGCCAGACGGGCCAAGTCCAATGCATGCCCCTCCCAGCCCAAACGCAGGGCAGACCAATCACTACCGTGATGGACTTCCCTGCTGCAGGGCGATAGAACGTGGACGCGGCCCGCACCGCCGGACCGACACATATACAAACTGAAAATAATAAAAGTTACAACAACACACAACAACAAAAAATAAAATACAAAAAAATGAAGACATAGGCCCAACCAGGCTACCCACCTGGTACTCCTTAGTTGTCCATGACTAGGACCAGGCCCTAAGCCATCCAGATACCACTGGTCCCTGCTAATCCGAAGTGGGGGGTGGTAACCCCTGGCCCACAATAGCCATTCTCCACTCCCTTTCTCAGTGGAGCCACGACTACCACTGTTCCTTCCACCTAGGGTCCGCACCCTCAGGTTTGCCAGAGGTCACGGGCAAGAATGCCCCACCCTACCTCTACTTCTGAGGTTCCGCGTTCTCCCAGGAGAAACACCCTCAGAACACACTTTCCTACCAGTCTTGGAACTTCCTCCCTCCACTGGTCTTCCACCTGGGAACTAAGCGTTTAGCTCTCCCCTAAAGTAAGCCGCGGCCGAGCCAGCAGGTCTTCCTTGACCGGGATACCACTTAACATCAATTCAGCCAGGGCGACACCTGACGCCTCAAACTCAACCGGGATACCACTTAACATAAATCCAGCCAGGGCGACACCTGACGCCTAAAACACAACAAGATGAGCCGCGGCAGCGCCAGCGGGTCTCAGTGTTCAGCTCTCCCCAAGGCAAGCCGCGGCAGCGCCAGCAGGTCTTCCTTGTCCGGGATACAACTCAACATAAATTCAGCCAGGGCGACACCTGACACCTAAAACACAACAAGATGAGCCGCGGCAGCGCCAGCAGGTCTCAGTGTTCAGCTCTCCCCAAGGCAAGCCGCGGCAGCGCCAGCAGGTCTTCCTTGTCCAGGATACAACTCAACCTAAATTCAGTCAGGGCGACACCTGACGCCTTAAACACATTCAGCGGGGTAAGGAAGACATGATGCGTCAAACACATTTAGCGGGGAAGAGGGGGGGGGACACCTGACGCATCAAACACATTCAGCGGTGTACGGAACACATAATGCATCCAACACATTCAGCGGGGTAAGGAAGGACACTATTGTCCTTGATTCAGCAAGCTCCCCATCCCAGAGAACTTACACTCCATTCCTCAGCACACCTCAACATTCATCCACACCCCGTCCCCTAGACTGGTAAGACAGTTTTCCACTGCCCCTGATTCCTCAACCTGACCCTTGTGGCACAGGTACCATTACTCTAGGGAAGGGACAAGGACCATACACATTTGAACACACTACGCAGTCACCACTGGATCCCACCCTTCTGGTGAATCCAGAAAACCATATTGTACTAGGGAGATGATTTACCCTCCCAAGCTAGGGGCACCTAACTAACAGTGTACCAGCACACTTTTTCCACAGAACAGACATTTAAGCAACCTTTAAAACTTTCCACAGTACAGGTTTTTTTAATAATCATTAAACATTTCCACAGAACAGACATTTTTAGCAACCTGACCATACACATTGAAAACAATTACACTACTACTACTGGATCCCACCCTTCTGGTGAATTCAGAAAACCATATTGTACTAGGGAGATTATTTACCCTCCCAAGCTAGGGACACCTACTCACAGTGTATACGCACACATTTTTCCACCGAACGGACATTTAAGTAACCTTAAAAAACTTTCCACCGAACGGGTACTTCTATTAATCATTAAACATTTCCACAGAACAGACATTTTTTTAGCAAACTGACCTGACCCATGTGGCGCAGGTATCATTACTCCAGGGAAGGGACAGGGACCATACACCTTAAACACAATCACGCTGCCACCACTGGATCCCACCCTTCTGGTGAATCCAGAAAACACATTGCACTAGGGAGTTGATCTACCCTCCCGAGCTAGGGCCACCTAGTCATAGCGTACCAGAATACATTTTTCACAGAACGGACATTTAAGTAACCTCATAAAAACAATAATCTCCTTTCTTTGCGACCATTTACCATGCAGAGTTTTGTAGGGAGGCCAGTTATTGTTGTGGTACTGCGCAAACACAAGTCCGGATCCCACCGCTGCCACCAGTGTAGGAAATGGGACCCCCAGCCGGCCAGGGCTTGCGCCACAGCCAGTCAGAGACCGCCACTCCTATATAAAGTCGACCCCTGCTCGCCCTTTAGGTAACGCGGCGCGGGCAGTCAGGCCTATCTCGGAGGACATGTGTGAAGCATTTGCGCAAGCACCCCACCAACAGCAACATCCCAGGCCTCCCACAAAAGGAACTCCACACAAAGGATATATGAAAATAGTCTTTATATTAAGAAGGACACATAGGAACATACACTTTACAATGTGCTCGAGGCACGGTAGGGGGGCACCAGGGAAAAGGTACAGGGCAGGGCCAAGGGACCACTGCCAGGAAGGTGCACATGATGGAGTTGGCATTTAGAACATATAACAACTGGGAGCTTCCTCGGACTAGGACTAGAACACATAATCACCAGGAGCTTAGCAGTAGAATACGTCATGCCCCGGGGTCTCATAGGCCTAGCAATAGCACTCACTCTAACCAGTATCGACATACAGGAGACAGCGGGTATTCAGGAGGGAAAGGGACAAGGTACATAACCCAACAGAGGCCCCCGTCATCAGGGCCACACATAATAACTCTCAGCAACACTTTGATGATAGTCAGTAGCGCCCCCTAGGCCAGAAGGCCTTCCTGGGGCAAGGGCGCCTTAAAGTCTCGATGTCCAGAATGGGCTGCAAGGGGCCCGGGGCAAACCTAAACGTGGCAGCGGCCCACTAAGTGCTGGGCCGCTGGGGGGACTTGGACATAGCCCTGCAGGCTTGGGGGGACAGGGGGCAATGGTGGAGCCTCTCGCAGGGTCAGGGACACGTGGTGGGGCCACTCGGGGCCCAGGCAGGGCCAGGGACACGTGGTGGGGCCACACGGGGCCCAGGCAGGGCCAGGGACACGTGGTGGGGCCACTCGGGGCCCAGGCAGGGCCAGGGACACGTGGTGGGGCCACTCGGGGCCCAGGCATAAGGACACGTTGGAGCCGCCTCGGGGCTCGGGGGCCAGGACACGTGGGAGCCCCCTCGGGGCTCAGGCCAAGAACTGTGGGCAGGCGGGGCCCCCCCTCGGGGGACCCGGCATCAATGGGCGCCCCCGGGGGGCCGTGACGGAGCCTCGAGGGCTCGGAGGGCCAAAACTGCAGACGGAGCCCCTCGGGTCTCAGGGGGGTAAGGTATGGCCAGGCGGGGTCCCTCTCGGGGGACCCGGCATTACTGGGGGGCCCACGGGCCTCTAAACACAAGCGTGCCCACGCGGGAGGGGAGGGGCGAGCACCGGCAATGTGCTCTGACGCCCCGCCTCCCCTCCTGCAGCACTCACCGCTCCGGTCGCGCCGGTCCCTCCTCGCTCTCCGGGGCTCCCGTTCGCTCCTGGGGGGACCCGGGGGGGAAGCGGCACTTCTGTCGGGGATGCAGGGGCGCGGAGTAGGCTCCCGCAGCTCCCTGCACGATCGTCTCTCGGGATCTCCAGCTCCCCGGGCCGCCGGCCAATCAGAGCGCGGCCCGGGGAAACGTCATCGGGCCAGCCGCCAATCCGAGCGCGGCCCAGGGGCGGGCTTCACGCGGGGTCCCGGGCTGCGGCGGTGAACACAGGGGAAATTGACGAGGGCCCGGCTCCCTCGATAAGGCAGCTAGTGAGGGGATAAAGCGAGGTAGGCACTCGCTGAGGTTGTAGAGCCTCGGTAGCACGGGGCAGACGCCGGGTGGGCACCGGTCTGGTTGAGTATAGCTCTCCTAGCACGAGGGCATGAATGAAGCGCCCCCAAGGCGCTAGGCAAGCAGGAAAGCGCCCCCGAGCGCTAGGAGCACAGATGAAGCGCCCCGGGGCGCTAGGACCGGGGGGAAGTGCTCCCCCGGGCTAGTGGCAGGGAAAGCAGAATCCATAGGAAGTTCAGGGAGTCCATAGTTCAGGAGCAGGGCAGGGCCCAGGGAGGCCAGCCAACCCTGAGCCCCCCGCAGCAGCACGACCCAGGCAGGGTCCCAAGCAGGAAGACGAAGAGAGAGAGAAGAGGGCCCACCCTCCTTTTATACAGGAGCTTCCTTTGTCTCCCAAAGGGGCCGGCAGGGAGAGGACCAGCCAGAACTGGTTATAAGGAGTTTCAGGTTACTGGCCAGGCCAGGGACACTGGACGCACCCCAGGGGGGTGGAGCCAGCCTGGTGGGGGAAGGCCCGGCCAGCTTCAGCCAATCAGGCGCCAGCACACCTACTGCACACACACACCAAAGTCTAGAAGTGGCACTTCCCTAGTCACACACATGCCGCATACATCATCTTGTAGCATTCAACCTCACGAGCGCATACATACCAAACACGACCCGGCACGCCCCACGCACCAGGAACTACCCGAGCCACATACATTCCCCATGCATTCCTATGGGAGGCAGGTCTCTCTCACCCCACACACACTTAGAAGGGGAATCACCATTCCCCGGACACATATAATGAGCACAAAACTTCAGGGGTGGACCTGCCAGACGGGCCAAGTCCAACACGGCGCAACTACGATACTTGGTGGAGTGGAGCAGGTGGGAATCTGACAAGCACTGGCTTTTTCAAGACCAGGCGGTGGCGGGCCGTACCCTCCAGGAGGTTCCGTTTCTGCGCCGCGCGCATCGCCCGGTTAATCTTTACGCCTCTTTTGTTACGCGGGTCCCCCTACGGGTGTGGGATGCGGTTTGCGAGGCCCGTGAACTGACTACCTTCCCCTCGCCGTTCACGCCCATAGTGGGTAACCCGGACTTTGCCCCAGGCTTAGAGCCAGGAGCCTTTTCCCATTGGGTGAGCGCGGGCTGCAGAGCCCTTTTCCAAATTTACGGGCCGGAGGGCGTGATTCCTTTCCAACAACTCCGACAGGAATTCGGCCTGACGGAGATGGACAGACTGCGCTATATGCAGGTTCGACACTGGGCTCTCCAACCCCAAGTACGCGACGTCGCAGCCCGCCAAATCACACCATATGAGCGGTGGCTGGTGACCCGGGCCTCGGACGCCAAGCTCATTACCGATTTGTATAAATTCCTTCAACCCCCGACGTTCCACTACCATAACCCGGGGAGGGAGCGCTGGCACAGAGAACTGGGCAGGACACTAAGCCACAAGGAATGGGACAAAATCGCATATCGGGCGAGGCACTCGGCATACCACACTGGGCTTACGGAGACCTTTACTAAGGTGTCTACTTATTGGTATTACACCCCGGAGAGGCTATATGAAATGCATAAACATACCGACAAGGGGTGCTGGCGGGGTTGCGGACAAGAGGGTACCCTTTCGCACATTCTTTGGGCTTGCCCGGTGCTGACTGCTTATTGGAAGGAGGTCTTGAATGAGGTAGATAAGCACTTTGAGATTGAGCTCCCGCGCTTCCCCGCGTATGTTTTGTTAGGCCTTCCCAATGACCTAATGTACCCGTTGAAGTCTCGCAGGGGTAGACAGATTGCTATCGCGCTAGGCTCAGCGGTCCAGAACATTCTTGTCCACTGGCGCACCGCCACTGTCCCCTCCCTTACTGGTTGGCTACATAGACTCTGGCAGGTATTGGGTATGGAGAAGATGTCGCTTACGATGGCTGGGAATGTAGATCAGTTCGAAGAGCTATGGCAACCTTTCCTGGCACTACTGTCCACGGAATTCCGGGAACTCACCTGCCCGAGGTATCTTCGTCTTCTTAGGCTGACGCCACCGGCGACCCCGGGGGACTAGAACGAATGGGGGGTAGGATCTTAGGGGATGGGGTGCGGGCTGTTTGGGGCGGGTTATTCTAATACGGGCCATTGGACGGGGGAGTTGGGGTGTTGTTTCCTTTCCTTTTTTCTTTCTTGGGGGGAGGGGCTCGAAGGGACTGGGTTGTGCTTTGTTGGATCGCTGTTAGCTACTCGCGCTCAGCTTCGGGAGGGGGGTTGGGGTACATGAAAGGGTTATGTGAACTGCCTTATTGCTTTACATTTGATGTCTTTCCCTTCTGGACCACCGACCTCCCTCTTGACCAACGCTTCTGATCACGCTTCTTTTCTTCACTGCATTGTATGTAACCTTAACCTCCTATTCCCTTCCCCATGTTTCTTTCGTCTTAATAAAAATGCTTTAAACCTAAAAGTCTTCAGCAACTTCGTAGTCTATCACCACTTCAAAATGGAATCTATTGTTCATCTCAGGGTTATTCTTCTACAAGACGACTGGCTCATAAGATTGGACCTTCAAGATGCCTACCTCACGGTGCCAATTCATCCTCATTACATGAAGTTTCTTCAATTTCAATGGGGAAATTCTTATTTTTGCTTCAAGACTCATCTCTTTGGCCTTGCCTCCACCCCTTGGTCTTTCATAAAGATTCTACAACTAGTAGTAGCTTTCCTTCAAGCTCAGAGTATCATGCTCATTGTCTATCTTGATGATTTTCTAATCATGACACAAGACAAGGATTGTCTCATTTCTCATCTGGATCTTTGTCAGTCTCTTCTGCAAGACCTAGGTTTTCTAATCAAAATTCAAAACTCTTCTCTTATTCCTTCAAGACGCCTGGAGTTTATAGGTTTTCCAGTAGATACTCCTCAGGATATCTTACAGTTAACATGTCAGAAAGTGGCCCTCATCAAGAAAGAAATTTGTCACACCCTCGCTCTTCAGCATATTCCTCTCAGGTTGCTAGCAGGCCTGGTAGGTCTTTTGACCTCTACCTTTCAGGCCATTTTTCCGGCCCCCCTTCTTTACTGTGCATTACAATTGTCAAAGATTTGCAATCTTCGCACAGGATTATCTTACTCGGGCCCAATCACTCTCAATTCAGATTGCAAAGACAAACATCAGTGGTGGCTGAATCACTTAGACGACTGGAACGGGAGAATGAGTTTCTTCAGCGCCCCAGATCTTGTATTAGAATCTGATGCAAGTCGGACAGGTTGGGGCACAAGATGTGGTCAGTTCTCGACTGGAGGCACATGGTCCGCTCAGGAGCCAAACTTGCACATAAACTGTTTAGAGATTATTTCATTCTTTGCGATCCAGATCTTTGCCAAAAACAAAATCAAATGTACAATTCTCTTAAGGATGGCCAATCTCTCTGCAGTCAGCTATATCAACCACTTAGAACCCTAGCCCCGATCTGGACCGAGATTATAAATAGCTCCCTGAGTACCGGAGTCATGCCTGACTGTCTCAAAATTGTCCAAGTCACACCACTCTTAAAAAAACGGGCTCTGACACAAATGATTCTAACAGTTTCAGACCTGTCTCCAATCTCCCTCCCCTAGCTAAAATTCCGGAAAAATGTGTTCTCCTCCAACTTACCAAAGACATGGACTGAAACAACCTTCGAGACCCTCACCAATTGGGTTTCAGAAAAGGTTGCAGCACAGAGACAGCGATGCTGATTGTCATAGATGATATCCAAAATTCACTAAACAAGGTCAAATGCTGTCTACTCATACTCTTGGACTTATTGGCAGCCTTCGACATGGTCGATCATGAATTACTCATTAAGGTACTGCAAAAAAGGGTAGGAGCTGACGAGGTGGTCTTACAGTGGCACACCTACTTTCTACAGAACCTCACCCAAAGAATAAAAACCAAGAACTTCCTGTCTGACTTACGCCCTGTTAGCAGGAGCGTAACCCAAGGATCAGTTCTTTCGCTGCAACTCTTCAACATCTACAAGGAACCTCTCACCTACATATTCAAAAACACCAATATCCCCTTCCACCTTTATGCGGATGACACCCAGATCTATATCGAAACCTTCTCTATTAACGACATTCAAAGACTAAACAACACACTAAAAGAAGCCCAACAATAGCTATCACTCACCCACCTAAAAATCAACCGAGGCAAGACGGAAATCCTTCTAATTTCCAACAAGGAACAGAGCCCTCAAATCGCAGAATGGCTAAAAGCCATGGATGCTCTCAACCACAATCTCACCTTGGCCGACTCTGTAAAATCGCTAGGAATCACTCTGGTCCCAAAACTAGACATGGCCAAACACATCAAAAACTCTTCCAAGAGCACCTTCCTCAACCTTAAACTGCTCAACAAAATAAAACCCTTCATCCCCCTAGTGACCTCAAACAAGCCACTCAATCCCTGGTGTTGTCCAGACTGGACTACGGGAACGCATCCCTCACCGGAACAGCAAAGTCCCACCTGGCTCCACTCAGAACAACTCTGAATGCAGCAGCCAGAATGGTAACTGGAGTAAGGAAATTTAAACACATCTCGCCTGCACTTAGAGAACTAAAATGGCTCCCTATTGAAATGTGTGCCAACTTCAGAACTGCCTGTCTCACGCACAAAGCTCTACACACTGGGAAGCCCACCTACCTGGCCATCAAACTCAAGAAGGCTGGTCAGGCAAGAAGCCTCAGGAGCACCAACACTCTACTCCTCATCCCTCCAAAAACACGCAAACAAAAAACCTCTTCTCGATCCTTCTCTGGAAACGCACACAAAACCTGGAACTCTATCCCAGTCCACATTAGGACTACCCCTCCTTCTTAAAATTCAAAAGGCAGCTCAAAAACCTCTTCTTCACCTGATCCTTTCCAAGTGGATAGCTGCCCCAGACTCTTGCCCATTGCAGCACTCAGCCACCTTAACACTGAGACATCTAAATCTCACACCTCCTGACTCGTTCCTGTGCCCCCCCACTACCACCCTTCCCGGCTGGGTCAAATGGATCATCTCCTTAGCCAGAATCAATACTGATTTCTTTGGAGCTCATTCTGACAGAGGTGGTTTGGCATCCTAAGCCTTCTTGGCAGGTGTGGGTTTATACAAAATTCTCAAGTCTGCAGATTGGTCAACTGTAAATACTTTTAGAACATTTTATTGTAAGCCTATTTCTCGTTTGTCTGATTCTGTAGTTGCAATGCTTTGAACAAGCATAATATGAGCCTCCAGTTTGTAATACAATTTATTTTTTCCGAGCCTTGGTATAAAAAGGCTAGATTTTATTAAATTATATCAGAAAACAGTGTTTTTTTAGGTTTTTCAGTCTCTGTAATAAGCATAGACCTGCTTGCTTCTCAAAGTAGAAAAACGAGATTATAGCTATTTGTATGATACCAAGGCGTACAGTAAAAACAGGTTATTTTTTTGCAACTGATTAATTAATTGCATTGTTGCAGTCCTAATACACATTTATTTTAATAGAAAATATCTGGTGCTCATGCATGTGGTGAAAAACAGTGCAGTGAAAAATAAAAGATATAAAAACAAAGTGCATCACAATTAAAAAGACATAGGACTCCTTTTAGTTATTTTTACACAATGTACTGAGTCTATATAAGTCTGTTGTTGACAGCGTTTTGACCTTGTTTAATGTACGGTCGTCATCAGGATGAGAGCAAGAGCGCTTGCTATCTAAGAATGAAAGAGAAGTAAAAGTGAGAAATTGTATAGGAATCCTGTCTATAATTTATGAGTTAGGAATGTTAACAGCACTTGCCTGATATCAAGCAAGGCGTTTCTGTGGGGTTAATAGGAACACGAGTATGGTGGCAATGGATGTCCTAGATATAATCAGTAATTTTCAACCCTTCTCTTGTAGACTAAGCTCCCACCCCTAGCACAATACCAGGCCCTCTCTCTTCCCAAATCTTTTGATTGGGATAACTGCGTGCCCAAAAAAATCATTTGAGAAGCAGTTCCAGGGCACAACTACCAAATTCATCTTGGCTAACTAAACGCTCTACTATCGACCCGCCCTTCGTATCAGTAATTGTAAACATTAGCATACTCTCTTAAACTGAGCTGAAAGGTTGCACATATTCAACCCAAAAATAAACTACCTTTCTCTCTAGGATTCCACCCTTGGACCAGACCTGGAAGGACCTGACAACCGCACTAAGGTTCTTCCACAAGCTGGTTAGCGTTGAGGACGAGCCCTACTTTTTCCCCTTAATGGAGCAGAGGTAAAATGTATTTCACTTGCCCATAAGGTAATTATCCATACACTGAGTGGATGAATATAGACTTATAGCCCGTCATAGCAAGCTATACTGATCATTTAAGGCCCTCTCAAAGTTTTAAAGGCTCAAGGAACAGCTGTGAACAAAACAAAATTGGAATGTTGCTCTGCGGGCGTTTACTGGCCCGTAGAAGCTGGAGCACTCCATTGTATTCAATGGAGTGCTCCACATTCCAATGTTCTAATAATTGATATGTGCTTAATTCATTTATTGCTCGTACTTATATTCATTTCTATTATATCTAGGACATCCATTGCCGCCATACTCATGTTCCTGGTAACCCCACACACCGACTTGACCGACTTGCTCGATACCAGGCAAGAAATGTTAACTCATATTTTAAAGAGAGGATTTTCACTTTTACTTTCACTTTAATTCGTAGATACTGAGTGCTCTTGCTCATGTCTTGATGATGACCATACATTAAAAAAGGTCAAAATGCTGTGGACAACAGACTTATATAGACTCCATGCATTGTGTAAAAATAACCAAAAGGAGTCATATGTCTTTTTAATTGTGATGTACTTTATTCTTATATCTTCTGTTTTTCACTGCACGTTTCTTCACCACAAGCATGAGCATTGGATCTTTTCTATATAAATAAATGTGTGTTACGACTCAAACAATGCAATGAATAAATCAGTTGCAAAAAAAGAACCTGTGTTCACTGTATGCCTTGGTATCATATAAATAGATATACTCTTGGTATTCTACTATGAGAAGAGAGTGCCTCTATGCTTATTATGGAGATTGAAAAACCCAGAGAACCACTGTTTTCTAATGTAGTATACACCTCAGGTTCTCTAAAATTATGGGGTAACCCTTGTTAAACCAGATATATAGATTTTCTGACTAATTTGCATGATTCTCAGCTTAATGCAAGATACTTTCTCTGTAAAACTAGCCAACAGGATCTCACAACAGATTGTCATAGCTTGTTCTATTCAAGGTGCTTACGATACCGGATATTTGTTCACATACATTTATGATGTTTGTAATATTTAATTCATGGAAGTGAGCTTCACAAATTAGAAAATTAGAAAAGTCACTGGAATAAAAGTGGTCAGTGGGTTTTGATTTTTATTTGCCAAATCCATTGATCATGCGTGAGGCTTTGGGAAGTTAGAATTGGCTATTAACATTACTTGAAAGAAACATGTAGCCTAAACCGTTCAGCAAGGTATTCAAATAGTCAGCAAATATACCTGAAGGCTTAGCAGTACTTTTCCGACCACTTTCTTTCACGACATATATATTATGTTAGAATGATTTGTCTTGTATGTTAACATAATACTACATTTTATATAACCACAGAAATATTAGATACAGGGAAGATGTGCTAGAAGATGTGCATAACGGTCAGAGCTGTCTATTTTGGCGCTGAAAAAACCCGGTTCGAGTCTCGGCATCAGCTCAACATCCTGTGATTGTGGGCAAATCACTTACGTTCCCCGCGACTACCACAAAATGAATGTGTCCTTTTGTAACGTAAAGCTCTCCAATACATACGAAAAAACCTGCAACATGCAAGAAAAAAAATTTGAGTCGAGCTCGCGCTATATAAAATTACAAAGACATGCGTGTAAGTGGAATGGGATCCTCGGGGGGAGCGAGCGAAGCAGTCTCACCCCGTGGATTTTCGCCCGAATGGGTTAGACCCAGAGAGGTGATGTGATGGGTCAGGTGCAGCACGCGCTAGGTAGGTGCGTAGGCGTTAGGCAGGGGAGAAGCGCCATTTTAGGTTCCAGTTTAGGAGGTAGGAGAGTTTTAGGCGAGGCCCGCCCACCCACCCCTTGAAAACAAAATAATTAATTAAAGTTTTATATGCTATTAATAAACTGTTGTCTGATTAAGCAAATATGTTATACCTGTAATATGCCACAATAGGACAGGCAATTTATTTGTATCCTATATTTTGGTGCTGCGGAATAGGGGGAGGGGGAGGTCAAGGCCTAGAGCGGACTTGATCGTCCTTCCTGAGAGAGGGTGGTGGGAGGTACAGGATGGGGGAAAAGAAAAGAAAAGATGGAAAAGTGAAAGATTTTGGAAACATGGGGTGAATTCATGAAACGAAGTTATGATGGTTCTTGGATCAATACAGTTACAAACAAATAAGTTCAAAATAAATTATATGGTTTTGGTACAAAGTGCAACATTTTATGGTTCTGAAGAAAAGTGATAAATATAAGTGTTTTTAGGTTTATGGATATTTATGAAATTGCCTGATCTTATTAATAAAGTGGCCTTTTATGCTACCAGTGATGTTTGTCTCATTCTGTGGGTCTGGATTATTTTGGGCGAACACTGCTTAAAGGCAAATGTTTTGCATTGTATTAGCAAAATGACAACCCATGCAGGAGCAGAAATAGACTTTTAGCTTGAAAATCAATTAAAACTGTGCAAAATGGCCTCTAAAATAGTCCACAACAGATTCTTTACTAAACGTTTTAGGCTCTTATCTCCCGCTTGTTTCCTGGTCCTTCTTCTATTTCCACCATGAGTCTTCCGGGCAGTCGCTGTAGCTGTCGGATGGGCGTGGTTTTTTTCTTAGGGGGCGTGTCTGTCCATGCTCAGGATGATGGCGGGATGCAGCTGGTTACCGGCACACTCGTTACCTTGGTAAAGGCGTTGGGTGACTAGAGCTCCCTTAGCCATGGCGCACTGGACCGACTACGAGAAGGAGCAGGATCAAAACGTACGGGCACTCGTGGAGAAAGTGTGCGGGCTCGGTGAAGAATCCTCGAACGACGAGAACTACAAACGCGCCTTACAGTTCGCCTGGTCGCACTTCAGGTCTGTTGTGTATATCTGTCAGCTGTCAACGGAAGCGCGGAATTGTAGTCATTCGGAAAGTGCGTGCTGATAGCAGGCATCGGTGTAATTTTAGAAGTAGCCCTGCTCGGTTTACAGCTGTCTGTGCTGATCATCCTTAGGACGTGCAGGTGTCTATAGCATGAACAATTGCAGATTTCGAGTGCTACATAGTTCGCAAGTGTTTTTAGGTAGAGATTTCAGTGTGCTAATGTATAACGATTTCATGTTTGCAGTGTTTTTATATGTGACATTTCAGTGTTTTGTGAAACTGAGTATTACAATTGCGAGACGTATTAAACAGCTGTGCTCTTCTAGAGTGCACTACATTTTTTTAGATAGGACAATTGACTTTTCTTTGTTTTTAATAATGGCTTACAGACAGGCTACAATGTATTCTGGCAGATAAGTCTCTTAAAGTTTTTTTTAATGTCAAAATAATATTTTTTGGGGATATATAAGTTTTGGACTTTGAGATTCTACTGTTTTCCCTGTAAAAGGTGTAGTGCAGTCTATAAAGTATGAAACATTGGATTTTTTTTTATAGCCAACTTTAAGGTTTGGTTAAATGCCAACAGTGTGATCCATGTATTTCGCATTGTGAGAAATCCTGAGGTTAACCTAATCCAAGTATCATTATGAATAATAACAGATGGTTCAAGTTACATTCTTGGAAATAGGAATGGTAAGTGAATAAAGAAGACACAGCACTGTGAACGCGGCGGTAACATTTGTCTACCAAAATGTACATACAATTCTATTCTAAACCTGTAAAATATTCCCCACACTCCCACTTAACTAGACATCTCCCCTATACATTCTCTTTCATTGTACCTTATAGATATAGATGCTTACTGTAGCATCCCTAAGGATCTGAAACGTTGCGGTAAACAAATCATAGTTTGATTGTACAATACATACTTTGATGCGTTCTTAAGGGCTCCCCATCGGGGTTTCAAAGCTGCACAACAGTGCTGGAGCTGCCCAGGTGTGTAATTGTGGTCTGGTGCTCTCCACCAGGTACAGAAATTAGGTATCAGTAATGTCCTGAGCTTTAAAAAGTCCTAATAAAGCGTCCCACTCCAATGCTATTGGATTTTTCCCCAGACTTCTCTCTGCTTAAAGATTTACTTTCTGCCAGACTCCACCTCTCTACTTCCTCCCTCCAGTGGGTTACTGTGCGCCCAGTTGCGGATTGCCACCGCCTGGTCAAAAGGCGTTTAGCCAGTATTGATGCCAGGTTTACCAATCGCGGTTCCACTTTTGCGGCTTTGGGTCTGCGATACAGTCCCAATATGCAGGCATTCAAGGCATGCCATGATAGTTCCGCCAGTGACGCCAAATCTGTGTCCAGTAGAAAGTTAAAGCCACATTGACAATAAATCTGTTCTGGATTTTGTTAATTTGTCAAAATCCGGATACTTTTAAAAATATCTTGTGTTGAAAAGCGTTCTGCAAATATTTTAGTGTAGCCGTCAATTTCAAAGGTTAGCGATGGTGAGATCACTTTGGTGACTGGTGCACTTGCTAGAGAGCTCGATGTGCTGTCTAGTCACAGGTTTGACTCATGATAAAATAACATGGAGGGTTAATGAATCTGCTGCAAACCACAAGAAGTAGCATGACAGTATCTGATTAGTATTTTATAGAGATAGCTCAGTGGGTTACAGCTTTTGCCGCTGACATCCCTGTGATAACTGTCGTTCATATGTTACAACCCTTATAATATAATATAGCATACTGAGTTATAAACTGATATTAAGGAGCTGTATGCAGACTGCGAAGCACAAGTTTAGGACCTTATTGGGTTGTCTCAATTTTTCGTTATACTAAGTTTTTAAAAAAGGGTTCTCTCTGGGTAGTAATATAGACTTATTAGTGCAGGCAACCCAGCCATTGTGTTCTGTTGGGCCCAATCACCTTTTAAATCCTGACTCTGTGTTTTCTCCAGACGAAGTGCTGTAAACTTGTAATGCCTGCCAGTATAGATTATATGTGACTCTTAAACCTTGTTACCTTCATAGACTTATGTAGCATTTCCTGCATATGGACTTAAACAATTGTATGATTTGTTGCCTCTTTTTTTTTTTTTTGAAAAACCTTTATTGCAGTATTCAGAAATACAAGCAAGGGCCTACAACCGCAGGGGCCGGCCGCTAAACATAATTAGGACACATTATATCACGGTACGACACAGCTCATCAGCCGACAACCCTGAGGTTCGGCAGCGATTCAGGATAGAACTTGTATTAGAACGCGTAAATAAGTCACAGGATGAGATAGAGATTTTATTTTATATTATCTAAATAAACGGATCAAGTGCCATACAATCAAACAAAAGAATACGGGGGACAGGCCAAGAGACTGGATATGCACCTAGGAACAGTTATAATTGGAACTCTGGCGCCAAAGCATATGAATCGGAGTAGACAACAATACAATATACGTTTTCCTGAGCACCAGTTCTCAGGGCCTGCCCACCCGGAAATCCGGATGACGTAAGAAGCATGAGCACTAAACTCCAGAACACAGTAAAAATCAGAATAATTTGTGAACTATACTGATCCTAAAGAAAGGGAAGGAAGAAAAAGGCCATAGAAAATAATAAAGGCAAAATAAAAAACCCCTCCAACCCCCCACCCTGCACCCTGCAGATGGCTACAGCCTAACCCCACTAGCAGCATGCCTGTTGCCCCAAGTAACTAAAACCCTAAAAGTAGGAAAAAGAATGGAGGAGGGCATATCAGTATGTGCTCCCAGCCCCTTTATTCCCCCTGCCAGAAACAGACACCCACTGTCGCGAAAAGACCTATGTAGAACGACCCTTATAAAAGAAATTACAGGGCACCGTGATACACCGCACAGCCTCTTAAATCAAACAATTGCAGATCGAACATCCATAATAGCCACCACAAACCGTCCCGATCTCATTGATCTTAACCTTGACCCTTCCGAACCAGCACACAACCCCCCCCCCCCCCCCCCCAGCGAGACCCAAAAGCACACAAAGGAGTCATAGAGGAGAAGGAAGTCACCTAGAGTCAATCCGTTACCACTCGAAGATAGTAAGTCCACGAGAACTTCAGACGCAGAAAGTCTCCTTCTCCTAGATGGACAGTCCCGATGTATCTTGTCCCGGAGTCATAAAATCTCCAAGAAGGGAGAAGACGACCCCAAGATGAAAGAAGCGTCTACAACACAGGTCTCCGGTGGGGGGGAACGCCTTTTGGTGCCTCCAAAGTCAATAGTGATGGAAGGTTCGGTGGTACACTCACGACCTCGGGAACACCGTCTTCCAGGGCACCATCCGATGGTTTCAGTACTCGCTTCCCCACGGAGTCCTCGCACGGAGTCAAAATGGCCGCGGCTTGAATGGCTGCAGATTGCTGTCCAACAGTGGGGCAGGGTCGGGTACCACGAGCAGCATCTCAGATAGGATTGCATCCAATTTGTTCAATAAAACATCCACTTGTGAGTGAAACGCCCACATTTCTGACAATATTGACCTCGGCGATGGCTCAGGCACCGTTCGATTCATAGTCTCACGCCTGATACCAATCACAATCACCTCCCTGGGTGAATCTGGCATCACCAGGGGGGACATACAGGATCACGAAAGGGCAAATGTGGAGGGTGACCCGTCGTTATCAGCAGCCGCGTTCACCTGACTTAACGCCGCAGGCCGGGGCCCCGATTCACCGAACCCCAGCGGTGACCAACACCGGGTCCGCGGGACAGGGACCCCCACCCACAGTCAGCAGCAAGCAAAGTCACTCCTCCATCAATGCTGAGCAAAGAAAACAATCGCTTCCAAATTCGGGCGTAAAAGAAGCTTCCACTACGATTGACCGGACCCTGCCTGTGTCTCTCAGCCGATGTTATTGCACTGCAGCCTGGCTTTGCAGATACTCGAGGCCCCGGCTTCACCGCTGGAGTAGGCCACATTCTTCAACTCGATGTAACTACGTCAAACCAGCCGATAAAAGTTTCCGGATTTCACCATCGGAGTGAGGAGCAGTTCATTCACACAGGGGCTGGGCGTAAAATCAGGACCTTGTTGCGGGATACGGAGGTCGGCGGAGCCGGGAGCCTAAGCAGCCATCTTGTTTGCCAGCGTAGCTCCTCCTTGTTGCCTCTTTTAAATGTTTGTGACATGTAAAGTTCTCTGACACCTTACAATAGGATGAATAGGGTTAAAAAAGCAATTACATTAAAGAATAAACAATTTGAGTGCTTAATAAGTGGTCATTAATGTAATTAATAAACAACCAACGTGGACAAACCCACTGTAAGAGGACAGCTCACTTGTATGTGAGTGCCAGGAAACCCTTTGGTTTGTTAAAAGACCCCTCACCAACCAACCTAGTTGGTGGCATGCTTCATCATTGGGGTCCCAACCGGGTGGCCGATTATAGCGGAGCTTGGGTCGTGCGATATGTGAAGGAAGTGGTGAGAGTTAAAATTATCTCTGGGGATCCTTACTAATGGAAAACACACCCGCTAAGGTGTGTTGTGGGATGGGTGGTGTCTGTATACTCACGGACCCACGGGTAAAAAACACAGGCTACGTGTTGCTAGTAGCTTATAGCAGGACCCAGAAGGGGCGCCCGTCTGTAGTCACACATTCGTCAAGACTGAGCACCCGCCGAAGGCACCTATTCCGGCCTTCTCGTGGTCCTGAACTGATATTAAGGAGCTGTATGCAGACTGCGAAGCATACTTTTAGAACCTTATGGGGTTTTTTAAATTTTTTTGTTATTTTAGGTTTTTAGGTTTAAAGCATTTTATTAGGATAAAAGAACATAGGGAAGGGGAGTAGGAGGTCAGGGTTACATACAGTACAATAAAAGAAAAGAGGCGCAACTCAGGAGTGTTGGCGAAAAGCAGTTCGTTAGTCCAAGGGAAAAGCAACGAAAAATGGAAAGTAAAATGCAACCCGTACATCCCCTGTGTGCATATCCAACACCTCAATCTAAGCAGTGAAAGCCATTAGCAACCCATCAAAGCACAACCCAACCCCCTAGTCCACCCCCCCCAAAGAAAAGAGAAACATTCCCCAAACTCCCCCCAACTTCCCCGTCCAATGGCCCCTTACTAGTATCATCTGCCCCAACACTTGAATGGATCACCTCGTTCCTCACCGGAAGAACCCAGAGAGTCCGTCTTCCACCATTCACGTCCGAGGCCTCTGAAGTCATCTGCGGCGTACCACAAGGATCCTCACTCAGTCCCACCCTCTTCAACGTATACATGAGCCCCCTCGCGGCCATCGCACGCCAACACAACCTCAACATCATCTCTTACGCGGATGACACTCAACTGATCCTCTCTCTCACCAATGACCCCAGCACCGCCAAAACTAACCTACATGAAGGAATGAAAGAAGTCGCCGAATGGATGAAACAAAGCAGTCTGAAACTGAACTCAGACAAAACAGAAGTCCTCATCCTAGGTACATCCCCATCTGCATGGGACGACTCCTGGTGGCCGGAAGCCCTCGGAAAAGCACCCATCCCGACAGACCACGCACGGAACCTAGGCGTCATCCTGGATTCTTCACTCTCAATGAACAGACAAGTCAGCGCCGTATCCTCTTCCTGCTTCAACATTCTTCGCATGCTCAGAAAAACATTTCGCTGGATCCCCTCCGACACAAGGAAAACAGTCACCCACGCTCTGGTCACGAGCCGACTGGACTACGGAAACACCCTCTACGCAGGTACTACCGCAAAACTCCAGAAGAAACTCCAACGAATCCAAAACGCCTCAGCCAGACTCATATTAGACATCCCACGCAACGAACACATCTCTGGTCACCTTAAAGACCTCCACTGGCTACCCGTCAATAAGAGGATCACTTTCCGACTGCTTACCCACGCACACAAATCACTCTACGACATCGGTCCAGAATGCCTCAACTCACGACTGTCCTTCTACACCCCCTCCCGCCAACTACGTTCATCCAGCCAAGCCCTCGCCACTGTACCTCGCATCAACAAGTCCACCATGGGAGGCAGATCCTTTTCATACCTGGCTGCTAAAACATGGAACTCACTCCCCGCTTACCTTCGCCTTACCCAGAACCACCTAGCATTCAGAAAGCAACTTAAAACGTGGATATTTGACAAGTAATCCTCCCCCCTTCCTAAGCGCCTTGAAACCCTCTGGGTATGTAGTGCGCTATATAAATTCTTTGACTTGACTTGACTTTGACTTGAACAGAAACGCACCCCCCCCCCCCCCCCCCCCCCCAGGAACCCGTCCCCACTCATTCTATTCCGCCGGGACCACCGGCGGCGTCAGCCTAAGGAGTCGAAGGTATCTCGGGCAGGTGAGCTCCCTAAATTCGGTGGACAGCAGCGCAAGGAAGGGGTGCCACAGCTCCTCAAATTGGTCTCTCTCCCCCGCCACTGTAAGCGACAGTTTCTCCATCCCTAACACGTGCCAGAGCCTATGCAACCAGCCCGTAACAGAGGGGACAGTGGCGGTGCGCCAGTGAATAAGGATATTCTGGACCGCAGATCCCAGCGCAATTGCTATCTGCCTACCCCTACGGGATTTCAATGGGTACATTAGGTCATTGGGAAGGCCCAGCAGGACATACGCGGGAAGGCGCGGCAGCTCAATCTCAAAGTGCTTGTCCACCTCATCCAAAACTTCCTTCCAATAGGCAGCCAGCACGGGGCAGTCCCAGAGAATGTGCGAAAGGGTACCCACCTGCCCACAACCCCGCCAGCACCCCTTATCAGTGTGTTTATGCATCTCATACAATCTCTCTGGGGTATAGTACCAGTAAGTAGACACCTTAGTGAAGGTCTCCGTTAGGCCAGTATGGTACGCAGAGTGCCGTGCCCGGTATGCAATCTTGTCCCATTCCTTGTGGCTAAGTGTCCTACCTAATTCCCTGTGCCATCGCTCCCTTCCTGGGTTGTAATAGTGAAACGGCGGGGGCTGCAGATGCTTGTACAGATCAGTGATCAATTTGGCATCGGAGGTCCGGGTCACCAGCCACTGCTCATACGGCGTGATTGGTCGAGCAGCGGAGTCCCGCACCTGGGGCTGGAGAGCCCAGTGTTGAACCTGCATATAGCGCAGTCTATCCAGCTCCGTCAGGCCAAATTCCTGTCGGAGCTGCTGAAAAGGAAGTACGCCTTCCGGTCCGTAGAGCTGGAAGAGCACTCTGCAGCCCGCGGTCGTCCAATGGGAAAAAGCCCCCAGCTCCATCCCCGGGGAGAAGTCTGGATTGCCTGCTATAGGCGTGAACGGCGACGGGAAGGTGGTTAGGCCCGCACCTCACAGACCGCATCCCACACCCTCAGAGGGACTTGTGTAACAAAGGAAGCGTAAAGGTTGCGGGGGCGGTGCACGCGGCGCAAGAACGGAACCTCCTGTAAGGTACGGCCCGCCACTGCCTGATCTTGAAAGAGCCAGTGCTTGTCGGACTCCCACCTGCTCCATTCCACTAGATATCGCAGCTGCGCCGCCTGGAAGTATTTACGGAGGTCCGGGATACCAAGGCCCCCTGCTTCCGGGGCGAGCGTGGGCTCGAGAGGCACACCAAATCGCTCCGCCTCTCGGGCGCTCCGTCGTCCCTCGGTCTTCAGACGGTCTTCCGAGGTGCTTTCGCCGAGGCGATCTTGGCCAAAGGGACACCAACGTGCTCGCCAGGTGCTCCGCCACACTCCTCTCACACGCTGAGCATCAGTGGGGGGAGAGAAGCGCAAGAAAAGGGCTCGAGCCTAGTCGGGCTGGAGGAGCTGCAGGAGGAAGCGTCCGCTCACCCCGCCATCTTGGCCACGCCCCCCGTTATTTTAGGTTTTTTAGGTCTCGCCTAAGCCACCCCGAAGGGATGGTGGGCGAGATTATAGTAAGGCTTTCGAAAAGTCTACCCAAACTGCGGATCGCGTACAGTTCATGTGAGCCAGGCGCGTGCACATCGCCAGCCACATCCCACACCATTTGTCTGCTACTCAGCTTCAGACTTCAAAGGAAGCCGCTCCCCGTCCCCTCCGCGCATTGCCAGAGCTTGTTTTGCTGAGCAGTGCTGCCTCACTGAAGTGTCTAAGCCGCTCCCCAGCTACCCAATGCTGCTCCCCGCCCCCACCACGCAATGCCGAGAGCTTGCTGAGTCCAAAACCTTAAAATTACCCTACGATGCAGGTTTGCGCCTTGAAACCCATAGCATCCTAAATAGGCACCTAATATCACCCCTTCAAAATTTTCCCACCGATCGAGGTACCCCGGCATTCTAACATCACAAAAAACAATTTCGGAGAAATAAACAACTGTTGCATTTAAATAAAATCAATTACGGCGTTAAGAAAAGCCATAAAGAAGTGAGTGGGGAGTACGTTTTTCAATTTACAATCATAAGTAAATGTTTAAGCTTCGTGCTGGACCTTAAGTAATGCATGCTTATTAGTGCAGTCTACAAGAAGTACTTCTGCCTCCTCTCGCCACAAACCTCCCAGCTCCCCTCGCCCCCCCCCCCCAAAAAAAGCTCGCTGATGCTAGCACTGTCCTGTTGTGATTTCACACCCCTTACTGGACATCAGCTATGTGTTATGATATTGTGTGACATATGGTGGCACCTAGTTGGCAGTTCTGGGAGTACTGTTATTGAATTGCACGAGGGCATGTTTTACTTCTCAAAAGTACTGTAAATCACCACTCTGTAATGATAAATTATTTATCTTCTACAAGCAATATTTTTTGCTACTATTTTTACCAGCATTGAGAAAGTCAATAGAGCTGGCTTTAATGTGATAAACAGCTGTAAACAACTGTAAAGAGCTTTTACAAAGTATTGTGTTTACATCCTTGTAACATTAAAGCCAGCTCTAATGGCTTTTCCAATGCTTTTTATAAATGGTTCTCATGTAGTGACTAGTATTTTTAAGGCACGGAGAGATTTGCAGTGAATTACAGGCTTGTACCTGGTTCCCCAGCTTCAAACTCGGCTGCTCTGACCATTAAGCCACATCCTCTTGGGCATCAAACCCCTGAACATGCAGGGGCGCGCACCATGTTATCCTGGGCAGACTTCAGACAGATACCACATGACCCTGTTTCTTAAAGCAATTGGGCTCTGTGACAAAACACGATCTGTTCTTTATCGGTTGTGATAAAGCAGACATGCGCAGAGGGCACTTGACTCCACTTTTTTAGGTTTTCCCTCGCGAAAAAGATGCGCTCTGCGCATCTTTTTTGCGCAGGCAAAAACCTAATGAGTACTGTGTGTGGGTTTGGGTCGGCCCTCGTCATTCATTGGCTGGCTCCATAAATGGAGCCTAGCCATTGGACGAGGGGCCTGTCCGTCAATGCCGGACCAGACACGGGGGCGTTCCCGAGATTCTTTGGCTTTTGCCGACGTCACGCGACGTCAGGCGAAAGCCGGGAACGCCCCCGAATCTGGTCCGGCATTGCCGGCACCTGCCTCTGCCTTCCTGCTCGGGACATTGCACAAAAGACGCTCGATAGCCCCTCCCTTCCGCTCCGTGGCAGCCCGTCCCCCTCCCTCTCCTCAGGCCGGCCGGCCAGCTGAAGGAAGCAGCCGTCCGCCTCCAGCCAGGGCCGCGCTGGGATTGGCCCAGCCGGCCGAGCCTCCACCACGTCATCAGGAGGAGGAGTGGAGAGCAGGAAGCAAGAGATCTGCCGGAAGATGTCCAGGTGAGTGCTTTGTTTTTTAGTTTGTTGCTTTGTCCGTGTGTGTGTGTCTGTTCCCGCCCCTCACCCTCCCGCTGTCAGTTTGTGGCCGTTCCCGACCCCCCTCCCGCTCTTCGTGCCTTTCCGCCCCCCCCTCCTCCGTTTACCTCGTGTGTGGCCGTTCCCGACCCCCCTCCCGCTCTTCGTGAAAAGGCAAACAAAAAACATTATTAATAATTTGATAGCCCTTGGTGGGGAAAACATGCCTCTGGAGATTTTAACAATGCCGCACAGGGAGAAGGAGGGAAATGCTTTATTGATTAGGCCGCGATGAAAGAGCCCTGTTTCCCGCCCGCCCACACCCTTCATACTCTGAGACAGCCTGACTGAGGTAAGCGTGCCGTCGCTCGTCGTGTTAATGCACACGCACTTCACGATGGAGATAGCAGAACAATGACGAAGAGTAGTGAAGCACACGCCCCTGCCTCATCTTTGGATCATGGCCAGTGCGACACAAGCTCCGGAGAGCATCCCAACTTTCCACTGGCTGAATACTGGGATGTCCGAAAAACAGGTCTTCCTTGTCTTGCTTCCTCATCATGATTCTTTCTACCAGGCAAAAAAAAACCACATTAAATGCCAACCACTTCCGATTGGACCGCGAGACACATTGTTATGCGCTTAACTCGGGTTGTGTGTGATCTGCCAGCAAAGTCACGCGCTGTGAACAAATCACAAAGGAGGCCGTGAAAGGGGCGGGGGGGCGAGGGGGGGAGCTGATGTTCTGGCAGTCGCAGGTGACAGACCCCTAACAAGTCCCCGGGAGCAGAGGAGAAGTTTATAGGCTGCTAATAAACTGTGACCAATCGGTGAATGGCCCCGATTGTGCCATGCTGGGTGCAGGGCACAAGTTCTTGGGAGAGACCGCACTTGCTCTCTCGTCCCTCCACAGTCGCAGGGGCCTCGGAGCATGTGGCAGGCTCTGATGTTTGACACACTGAATGGGCGTATGTTCCTTGCATTAAACGTGTAGAATATCTAATTATGGCCGCACAATGATGATTTATAGCCAGAGGCATATGCAAACAAGACACTGTCGCCCATTTAGACAGAGAAGACAGCCCTGAACCGGCTGCTCGTGCGTTTATTAAAAGGAATATTTGACCAACCGGTTAACTTTCAATTACTCTCCATTCACGGCCCATGAAAGTAAAAACATTGGGTCCCCTAAATGGTAATTTACTGCTCTTGCTATGGCTCATTTATCAAATTAAAATTGGCTTGAACCACAATCACGCTCCCTAAGAAATAATCTACCGGAGAAAAATATGAACCCCCCCACTCACTAATACTTCAGATGGTTTTACATAAAAATAAGAAGAAAAATACTTTTCTGATGAGCATGATTGAGAGTGCAGATTGAGAGTGCAGATTGAGAGTGCAGATTGAGAGTGCAGATTGAGAGTGCAGATTGAGAGTGTAGAGTGCAGATTGAGAGTGTAGAGTGCAGATTTGAGAGTGCAGATTTGAGAGTGCAGATTTGAGAGTGCAGATTTGAGAGTGCAGATTTGAGAGTGCAGGATTCAGAGTGCAGGATTCAGAGTGCAGGATTCAGAGGGTGACTCTATGTGTGTGTGGGTGGCTTTGCGTGTGTGGCTCTGTGTGGGTGTAAAATGCAAGAGGTCATGCATTTGCGAGCGATTAAGCTATTGGCATTGTAAATGACAATGCCATTTATTTATGTTTTAAAAAAAAAACATAAATAAAAATGTCAAGAGCAATGCCAATAGCTCTAACTTTAACAAAGGCAAAACCATTGCATTGTAAATGCTTGTTCCCTCTGGCTACCTAATTGTCCACCGTGATTCTTTGTGGGGTACCAGTACCACTTTATCACGTGTTCTCGGCGAATACGTAGTTTGAGGAGATATGGACTTTTTTTTTAGTTTTTTATTGTGCGAACTCGACTCCAAAGTATCGGAGTGCTTTGCATGAGCACAAGTTACATTACAGAGGGACACAGTATATATTTAGGTCTCGACTACAGCATTGCTTTAGCAATGCTTGTTTTAAAAGGGTTCTTTCTGGGTAGTAATAAAGACTTATTAGTGCAGGCAACCCAGCCATTGTGTTCTGTAGGGCACAATCACCTTTTAAATCCTGACTTTGTGTTTCTCCATACGAAGTGCTGTTAACTTGTAATGCCTGCATACACACCACACCCAATGAAGCCAACCTGTAGTGGAGGGGACCGTTGTGGTGCGCCAGTTTGTCTCTAACTTTAAAGGTAAAACATTGATCAATCTGTTAAGATGACTGTAAACCTCAGGCACTGGCGTGCCCCTCTTTTACCCACACATGAGGAATGGCTCATAGAAATGTTCAAGACAGCCGCGCACGAGTGGATCATTTATAGTTTGCAGTATAAGGCGGAGACCGCCCTTCACGTTTGGGCGCCATTCCAGCTTTCTCATACCGTACAAAACCTATGTGGACACCCCCTAATTTTATTTGTCACTTTCACTGCTACCATATGGTGGCTATGTCCATGGCTCCACAATACTTAGCCTGTTCCCTTTTAGTCACTGCCAAACCCAAGTTGCATAATATTAATTTCATACCTGGGAGATTTCAATCATTGGGGAAACCCAAAAGCTTGTATTTAGTTCTGGTATAGGTGTCTCTAGTATTGTGCTGAGTTCCTGAATTATCTTTTGCCAGAATAAATGAACAACTGGGCACGTCCATAGTGTGTAAATGAAGCCCCCCCCCCCCCAACTCCCCATGCAACGAAGACACTCTGCAGAAGCTGCTCTGCCCATTCTTTGGAGGCGGGCACTATCATAATAAGTCCTTTGGAGGATTTTGAACTGTATGAAATGCAGCCTAGATTTAATTGCGACTTCTCGAGGGAGCATTAACGCTGCTTCAAGTGCAGGTTCTCTATTTCTGTAGTTCTGAAATTTAGCAGGTTGTCAGTTATGTTATTGTTGATGGTTTTGTATTTCACCCATTAAGAGTCTACCTTCGAGAGGAGCATATTTTGGGAGATCAGTTGGAATATTCTCTGCTTTCCAGGCATGGGATAGCTGTAGGAATTTATAACATTGGCTGTCATGGATTTAGAATTCCATTTGTTGGGACGAGAAAGGTATCAAGGCTCCCTCTTCAAGCAAATCCCCCCACCCTAGAGATACCAATATGTTCCCAGGCCGTGTACCCCTTCAGTTTCCCTATTTCTTTAAGATTTTGTCCCACCCATAGCAGAGTTTCTCGGTGATCTTCCGGTTCAATTCGATATAAATGGTGGCCTTATGCCGCGCTTCAATTGTCACATAGGTAGTTCATTATAAGCCTCTCGTTCTTTTTCCCCTATAGAGATAGTGGAGGTATGAGTGTGTTCGGAATTGTGTTTTTCCATGGCGTAGGTAGGGTGATTACCCTCTACATGTCCCCAATCATTATTGCCATTAAATGGAATGCCCAATAATAAGCTTTGATACCTTGAAGGGCAATTCCCCTGTTATATGAATTTCCCGCCCGAAAAGCTATTCTTGGGTGCTTGTCATTCCACATAAATTTTCGAAGTGCCCTATCAATTTTGAGAAATATATGATCTGGTATTCTACAATATTCATTTTGCAGGGCATATACGAATTTAGGCAGAGTTATATTGAACATTGCTGCTCTTCCCATTAGTGCATGGGGAAGTTTCTTCCAGCGATTTTGTGTCTACATGAAAGTCAGTCAATACTGTGTTGACATTATGCTCTATGCACTTCTCATTATTGAATGTGGATTAAATCCCTAAGTACTTAAATCCCTCTCTATGCACACTGAGGCCCCAGGAATGCCCCCAGGAATGCCAGTCAGGCTAGTATATCTTCCAAGGGGGTAGAGAACTGATTTGTCCCAGTTTATTGTATACGCAGAATGGGCCCCATATTGTTGAAAGGCGTGGAGAAACTCGGCGGTCGGCCCAAACAGGTATAACAGGATATCGTCTCATACAATAAAAAAATTATTTCTCCTGGGATCTGAGTAAATGAGTATCACTATTAATCATAGATGATCCAATATAAGAAAGCCAGTGCCCTCATGCTTTCTTTCGCGGACATCATTGGATTCTTCTTGCATTCTTCTAAGGCAATTTAGCATAACCTTGAGTCGTATGTCTAGCACCACCATAATATAGTAACAACATAGCCCTTTTCCTGTGCTGCTTTTCCTCTTCTGACAAGGGATCTCTAAATGCCCCAACTTGCATAGGTTCTTCTTGAGGCAGCAGGCCCACAGAATGCTCTGATCGACCAGATGAAGATTATTTGAATAAATTTAAATCATTTCCTTAGGGCTGCCTTCTTTTCTTTTCATGTTTCTTAAAATCTGTATTAGAAGAATTTTAGAAAAACCCCAATGGAAAAAAAATCAAGTTCTTTCAGCCCAGGTCAACTCAGCTGCTAATTTATTAAATAGAGTGAAGTTAATGAATACATACATTCCTCCTGGTTAAATATACAGTGCCTTCTAAACAGCTACTCCAAGCCAGGAAATTAAGATATGTAACGTGTTTCCAAACAGGCATCCCAAGTCGTTACTAAAGGAGTTGTCTAGGCAATTGTAGATCCAGTAAGGCAACATATTAAGTAAACAACCTTTTGTTTGACCTTGATAAAACTGTGCGGGGTGAAAAGAAAAATGCACCATAAATACTTTTTTTTTTAATTTCACAGGTTGCCGAGCAACCACTTGAATCACTTACATGAACTATTGAATATCAATAGACTGAAATAAAGGACTGCTGCAACACAAAAGCCTTAGGGGGTAAATTTAGTAAATCCTGTACTAGATTGATCAATTGTCTCATCAGACCTAAAAATGCATTGCAGCAATCTGTTGAGGACTCTTGGCTGCGATGGTCTGTAAGGATTTGAGTGTGATTGCTGAAGCAACAGGCGACTTTGCCCATTACTCTTCGTGACCCCTGTAGAGAATAGTTAATATGAAAGATATCTGGTGCTTCCCTGGGTTCTAGTTTGGAGGAAAGAGCCACAAAGGGCAAAACACATCCTTGGCAATTCCGTAGTTCTTGTTTGAAGGTGAAGATGAATGTAGAAATAAATAGCAAGGCACCAGTCTCTCCCTGATATTAGTCAAGAGGGAAGTAAAGATGTTCAGCAGGAGATCCAAAGGTAGATGCTAACTGTATGAAGCAAACATCTGTGACAAAAATGGTAGCAATAGGGTGGTGAAGGGACTTAAAATAAGGTAACAAATACGTTGCAAGGCATCAATCGCTAATCA
Organism: Lissotriton vulgaris; assembly: GCF_964263255.1. Classification (NCBI taxonomy): domain Eukaryota; kingdom Metazoa; phylum Chordata; class Amphibia; order Caudata; family Salamandridae; genus Lissotriton; species Lissotriton vulgaris. The sequence continues at coordinate 426,032,624 of NC_141696.1, forward strand.
ATGCCTGCTGATGTTTGATTCATGCAGGAACTGACATTACAGAAAAGGAAAGAAGTACTCTGATAGACATTGTTGCAAAATCATTTATATAATATCGTTACACTTAAAAAAAAAAAGTCTCATGCGGGAAAAGTGTCATTTCATTTGATAATCACCAACTTCGGTTATAACTCTTATTCTGTCCAGAAATGATTTAATTCTTTGTTTTCCAGACAGAACAATAGTTATCCCGAATCAGCCTACCTGTGTTTCGCGGGTTTTGCAGTCTGTGTTTTCAGGGCAGTATAAACAAAGAACAAATGTCAATTATTCTTTTATCAAAATGTGGTATCCAAGACATAATCAGGTCTAAATAATGAACATTAAAAAAATGAACGTTCTGTTGATGCAAGCTGATAACAGTCATCATGACTGACATTGTAGAGAACATGGCAATTTATATAAGAAAAAACAATAAACAAATGTTTAATTCTTACCCACTCTATTTTTTTAATTGAGAGAAAAGTTTGTGGTCCATGAATGTGAGTAATAAAAACATTAATTTATTCATACATCTAATTTCAAGGTTTTCTGTCTGGTAGACTTCGAACATGCACTAACATCCACATTTCAGGGTTATCTGAGAGATGCTAAAGAGCACAATTATTAGATAAACTTATTCTAAGGAAGTTTTTTTTTTTTTTTTATTTTTAGTAAATGTAGCTTAATAATATATGCTTACATAATTGAGCCAAGGAGTAATGTAAGTAGGGAAGTGAAGATATAAAACATAATCCATTGATAAGTGTATGTAAACTTGCCTCTAACATAGCAGTTACTAGATGTCACTCTATCTTCAAGTTCAGTCAGAATGAAGAATCCAGCTGCTCTAGGTTGTAGTGATAGGAAGTGCTTAAATTGAACATGTGGTTGCCGGTGCGGGGTCACCAGCACTCATTTTCATATTCTGATATTGTTGAGAACTAGAGAGGGAAAACACACAAACGTGAACGAGGAGGAAGAGATTACATGGAAAAACTGTCACAAAGTGTGAATGCAGGGACCGGCAAGAGTGGGATAAAGGGGCAGGCTTGCCTGGCAATGAATTAAGGAGGCCTAGGTGGCCTGGGAAGACTATGCGTCCTTGGTATTCGGTGCGCTGATTTTTAAAAGTGCTGTTCACGGGCTTCTGAGCAGAACTTTCAGCTTTGGCACTTATTGTTTTATAAATAAAGCACTGGTGATAGAGAGCCTCCACTATCAAGATACTGTTTTTATTCATTAATCCATCCATTCTGAAGAGAAAAATTATTAAGACGAATGAGAAAATGCGATTTGAAGTCAATCAATCAATCAGGACACTTGTAAAGCGCACTGCATACCCGTGAGGGTCTCAAGGCACTGGGAGGAGGGGGGTACGCTGCTACTGATCGAAGAGCCAGGTCTTGAGTAGTCTTCGGAAGGCCAGTAGGTCTTGGGTCTGCCGTAGGTTGGTGGGGAGGGTGTTGCAGGCCTTGGTGGCGAGGTGGGAGAAGGATCTGCCTCCGCCTATCGTTCTTCGGATGCGGGGGACAGTGACGATGGCGATGGCAAGGTCGGCAGAGTGGAGCTTGCGGGTGGGGGTATAGAAGCTGAGTCGCCTGTTGAGGTACGCTGGGCTGGTGTCATGGAGGGCTTTGTGTGCGTGGGTGAGGAGCTTGAAGGTTATCCTCTTGACAGGGAGCCAGTGTAGGTCTCTCAGGTGGGGGGGTGATGTGGCTGCGGCGGGGAATGTCAAGGCTAAGACGTGCCGAGCCTAGGGCTCATCCATATTGTGCAACTTTTGAGTATTTTAAACTGTCTTGTGATTTAACGCTTGTGCTTCTGTGCTCATAAAGAGTCCAGGGGATTTTATAGTTAATAAATCAATATATATTTTCAATATATATCTGTGTGGTGTCCCTTTCCTTTGGTATTCAAGGGGGTTGTGTATGGTATTACAGCTGGCTTCACATGCCTTTCAGAGTTTAGCCTAAGACTGCTTTGTCCACGTTACCACTAGGATAACTGGTCTACAAGGTTGACTTACAACCAATCATCATAAGGGTTGCTTGGCATGGTACAAAGTGATCACTAGAATTAGTGAGCATTATATACCAGGCCAACTTCTCACAACGTGGTCCTTCAGCACTGAAGGACTCTAGTCTGTTCAATCTGTTCTTCATATCAGGAGAGCCCTCAGCTGGGTTCAGTGTCCCCCAGTTCGGAACAGGCAGGCATCTGCACACAAACACACAAGTTTGGGATTAAGGGAAGTAGGAGGTCACAAAACTGTCAGTCTTTTGCCTGTGTTCATGATGACAAGGCTCCTTTACTCTGGTCACTGTTGTACAGCAGTCACTATCTTATCTATCTACTACACAATATCTTATAGTGTTAGTTTGAGTATTTTAAAAACACCTGGTGTTTCTCTTTTTTCGTTATTTTGGTGGAAACTCATAGGTTTCTGGTGAAGTTGTTTATAATCGCCTCTGTTTATCCATGGTTGTTAGCTACCGATTAGTTCTATTATATATAGCCCCTTTCTCATTTTCAGTATGAATTGATTTGATGTCCAGGCCTAGCTAGCCAAGGAGAGCCAAGTATTAGTAATGGAAATCTTTTATCCTCTGTGGACAGGGCTATAAGTTGTTGACCAACAGGCCAGTGTCTCACTATGTCATATACCTCTTTTAGTGTTGTACAGTGGATCTGTGATGAGTTTTTACAGCTAAGATACAAAACTATGGGTTTCCATGAAAATAGTTTCCATGGTTTCCAAAATAAGTTTTTGGCGTCCTTATTTTAAAGATCCAGCTCCCAGTGACTGCCAGTGGCACAGTTAACAAGCATTTGCAATGCAATAGGTCTCGCATTAGTGAAACTTTGAACTATTGGCGGTGCAAATGCACATTTTTGTTTGTTTAAAAAATATCCCAGTAGTAGCAGAAGTGATAGTAAATAAAAAATTCCGCGAATTAAGAAAAGGGTGCAGTACCAGAGGCTGTTACTAAGTGTCCCTGTGGAGTTGTAAAGGGACCTCTATTCACCACATAAGGTATTGCGCCCTTAGTTTAATTTTAAATAGAAAGAATGCTGCTGAGCATACTTTTTCATTTGTTTTAATTGGAAGAGAGATTTTTGTTAGCTTGCGTTTTAAAAATGCACCGTTTTTGTTTGTGAAATAAATCTAAATACAATTCAATAGTACATTTTTAAATCGCAAGCTAACCAAAGTTTAACTTCCAATAAAAACAAACGGAAATGTATGCTCAGCTGTAATTTATCTGTTTATATTTGCATTAAGGTTGCAGTGCTAGTGGCTGTGGTTTGAGTATTTCTGCACACATTGATGGTGTGGTATGGATGGCTGTAACATTGGGTTGTATAGCTGGCTGTACTTTTGGCTGGTAATGATAGCTCTTATTTTGAGTAGTAATGATTCCTTTGGTGCTGGGTGCTATTGGTTGGTGAGGTTTAGTGTACTCCTTTAGATAGTGGTTTTGGGAAGTACTGATGGCAGTAATTTGGGGTTGCATTGCTGTGCGAGTTATGTTTAGTGGTGCTGGCAAGATTGTGGTTAGGACTGTTAGCTTTTGTTTTGAGAAGTTTTGATGGCTGAGGTTGGGTTGTACTACTTGGTGAGAGTTAAAATCAAATCAAATAAGCTTTATTCGATTTATCAGAAAAATCATAAAAGCGTACAAGTACAGTTTATACAATGGATCTAAAAAACAATTTTCACATGAGCAAAGTTTACAAAAAATAGATAAAACATTTTTCCAAGGATTAAAAGTCTGCAGTAGACATTTGGACGAAAGGCCTCGTATTGCAGCATTTAATTAATTTGAACGTGAGATACTTAAGTCATTGAGTTTCTGTATTTCATCACTGTCATTAAAAAGCGAGAAACAACAAAGATAACATACTCATCATCTAGCAACAGTAATTTCAAATATGCAGTTTTACATGTTCTTATCCCCAACGTTTAAGTAGTGGTAAAAGGAACAGTTTCCTCGGGTTGGTGTACAAGTTACAAAAGAACATGATATGGATGTTACTTTGTGTTGAATGATCATCGCATGGGCAAATTAGGTTCGAAGAGGCCCAATCGTTCCGTTTTGGCAAAGTGACCATGCGAAAGAAGATCCCTAAGCGCAGCCTAGTAAGGAGCATACGAGGGTAGGGTGCAGTTTCAATCCTGAGATAAAGTTGTAGACCTTCGGTGAGGGTAATTTGCTGATAGCTCAGGGTAGTGCCTTTAAGTTTCTCAGTGTTCCATCTGGCACTTTCTAGGTGTGTAATTAAAAGTTTTTTGAGGGCCGGCCTAGACAAGGTTTCTAGAGTCTCTGGATCATCATAAAATTCGGGGTGTCCAATGTTAGAGAACATCGTCTGAACGTGTCGTAGCCATTTGACTTTTGATGCGCCATCCAAAGTCAAGCTGTCTTTGATGAGGTCTCTGTTCAATTGGCATTCCACTGTAGTCCAAATTTTATGCCAAAGCAGACAAGGTGATAACTTTATAATGTCACTGAGGTATTTGAGGCCGGTCTCAATGTGGATCATAAAAGTCGAAGTGGTTTTGTGCACACCTAGTAAGTAGCAAATAAAAATGTTCTCGCAGGTTTGTAGTGAGGACACATTCTCGAAGCCCCATAGACCTGCTCCATAGGTGGCCGTCGCTATACACTTTGCCCGATAGATCTGTAACATCTCAGTGATAGGTTTACCTCCAATTTTGGCTGCGAAGGTTCGTAGGGCCCCTATGGCACGGCTGAAGGCGAGTTTCCTGGCTGATACTGCATGTTTCCACTTGACTTTCCTATCAAAAACAACGCCCAGGTAGCAAAAGGTGTCCGTGATCGCAATTTTTTGCTGCTCCAGATATATTGAGCATTGTGGTCTCTTATTTTTTTGGGAGCAGGACATGGAGAAAGTTTTGGAGATATTCACCTTCAGGTTTCTTTTACCCATGTAGGATGAAAATTCAGTTACAGCTCTCTGCAAGCCTACCTTTTGTCCTAGACATAATTGCCGCGTCATCGGCATATAAAAGAATGGGTACGGGCCTACCATTGACAACTGGGTAATCGCTTGGCAAGTTTATTAGATTCTCTGCGATGGAGTTTATGTAAAAGCTAAACAGCAGGGGCGAACGTATGCAGCCTTGCCTAACCCCTCTATTTATGGCAAATTTTTGAGTACATTGCCCCTGGGTCCCGAACCTCACTCTAGCCCCAGCATCTCTGTATAATTCTTTTATGAATGTGATAATGGTTGGATCCACCCCAATGTGTTCCAATGTTGACCAAAGCTGCGTGTGGTCCACACAATCAAATGCGGAGCTAAGGTCAACAAAGGTTACGAACAGGTCCCCTTTTTTGGCCTCAGTGTATTTGGAGACCAATAGAGACAGGTTTAAGCATTGTTCCTGTGTCCCTAATCCCTTTCGGAACCCATATTGAAGCTCCGAGATGACCTTTTTCTCTGCTTCCCAGTACTGAATCCTCTTAAGAACGATCCTTCCTGCGATTTTCATGAGTCCGTCCAATAGCGATATTGGACGGTAGCAAGCTGGATCGTCCCTGTTCCCCTTTTTAAAAATGGGCACTACAATTGCATCTGACCAGGTGTTAATAAAGCCACATTTGTTTCCCATATTTAATACGTTGGTTAACAGGGGAACCCAGAAGTCCAGATTTGATTTGTAGACGTCCACTGGGGTGTGATCAGGGCCGGGGGCTTTCCCTGACGGGCTTTCCCTAAGGGCATCTTCCACTTCTAGAGTGGTAAAAACCAGTTCAATTGGATAGGGGGATGCTGGGGGGGCGCTTAGCGGGTAATCCTCAGTTATTTTATCCAAGGATGAAGTCGCCTTTTGTTGGTTCGGGGCGTCACCCTGGCTGTTGGTATAAAGGTTGCCATAATGTTCTACCCAGAGCTCTGCCGTTATTGCTACGTCTATGGAATTGTCACTATCTTTTGAATTATATACAGATCTTATAACTTTCCAAAAGAGATTAGTGTCCTTATTCCTAGCGGCTTCCCCCAAGGCTTCCCAGGCCTCCTTCTTCATTGTCGCCCTCCTCTGGTTAATTGCCTGCTTATACTCTCGTCTCGCCTGGCAGATTTGAGCCCTGTCTTTTGGGATAGCAGATAAAGCTTTCTTTAGATTTTTCAAAGCAGATGTACACCTGGAGTCAAACCACCCACATGTGTGCTTCCCATTCTCTTTATAACTCCTAGTTAGTGCATCTTTTATGTGTCTCTGAATGTTAGAGAAGGCAGCCATGATGGCCTTTGGGTCAGTGTCTTCTTCTAAGCAGACAAATATGTCTGTAGAGCAGGACGATATGAAATTATGGAAGAAAGTTGTAGGGTTCATTTTCTCCCATTTTATTACATACCCATTGGTCTTAGTTAGGGTGACCTCAAGTGGATAAAGAACCCCGCTAGATTCCTTTACTTTCCCCTCTGTCAACTTTACCCCAAAGGTGATAGGATAATGATCGCTCATTGGGTCATCCCCAATTTCCCAGTAAGTTATAAAATTGGGATTAGTGGGTGATATCAGTGCAAAATCGATTGTGGTTTCACAGCCTCTTCCATTATATGTTGGGGCAAAGGGAACCGGGGGGGAGCATGCCTGGTTGATAAATGTGAGGTCAAAAGTGAATATAATGTTGTTGAGAAGAGACCCCAGATTGGTGTGTGAGAAGTGCAAAGGACCATCCTCCCCGAGGTCTGAAAGGCCGCACAAACCTAACTCAGAAGACGGACAGATGGCACAATTGAAATCTCCCACCCACAGCACTATATGGTCCCCCGTGCTTTGATCCATCATATCCACAAACTGAGAGATCATTTTGTTCAAGATCAATTCCACTTCCTTAGCTGGCATGTTATTATAAAAATTCACTAGTATCACCTTTTGTGTGGTGCCCCATTTAAATAAAATAATTTGGAAGTACTGATCAGAATGGAAATTATATACTTTTACATCCCCTATATTCGAGATGTATAGGCACAGACCCCCCTTATTGCGACCCTGGGGTGATGGAACAGCGGGTGAGTGAAATGTTCGGTAGCCCAGGATATGGGTTTCCTCTACAAGCCAGGTTTCTTGCAGGCAAAGGATGCCATGCTTCTGCACGATCTCCAGCCAAGGTTTGTGGGTGATCTTGCTACCCAAGCCTGCTACATTCCAGGATAGGAGAGAGTGCATTGAGTTTCTATTTTTCTGATAAAGGTGACCCTCGTTCCTCATTATATCTTTCGGATCTTGGGAGTGTGCCATCTCTATCTGTTGTGTGGCCTGTACAGGAAGGGCATGCTGTTCAGGGAGGGATTGGTCTACCCCCATTAGGCTTGAGTTTTTGTTAATGGGCAATAATTTATCGTTATTAATGGCATCCTTTGGGTGGTTATGGGCACTAGGAGGGATTGGAGGAACAGTAGTTCCCAGTCAATCCACCTGGTCTAGACACTCAAACCTATTCATAGTAGGTGCTCCTTCCCACCAGTTGTCAGTGGGTTGCCAGCCGTGCCCCTGGCCTTTCCATCTGCAATTGTGGGCTATTGACCAGGCCCCAGGTAGCTCTACAGTCTGTTTAGGAGGGTAAAAGAAGGTAAGGGGTCTGGTGACAATAGATTGGTCAGTATCATATGGATCCCATGTAGTGATGAGTTGGGCTGTATGGGGGTCTGCAAATGAGACCACAATGCAGTCTCCAGGTATGGATTTATGAGTGCGACCCACCCATGGGACTCGCCTGACCATTAGGAATCGCTCCTGGTGGTGTTAGGGAGCTGCCTGTTGACGTTAAGCCAATAGATCACCTTGTTCTTTAGAGACCACTGGGTCTCCACAGAATGAGGATCGAGTGGAGGTACCCCAGCCAGGATGACAACATAGGGCCCGGCATCAGGGGGGAGATCGATATAGCCCCCACGAAAGTTCTGGTGACTTTGGTGTTGGTTAGCTGTACGCTGAGGAAGAGGGCTTGTAATCTTATTCGCCTTGTGGGCTCCCCTAGGAATAGTTTTGGGCTGTGTCTGTTTTTTGGAGGCTTTTATCTCTGATTTTGGTGGGTTTGATATGGGGGGAGCAGAAACGTTTGAAATTGTCCGAGGTTTGGGAATTGGAGTAGATTTTGGTGGTGGAGGGGGCAGAGCTGGGGGCAAAATTGGAGGAGCAGGGGAAGCAGCGTTAGGATCTGGAGCCGGTTGGATGCCATCATTGCCGTCCTGGGGAACACCCTCAGCGATACGGGGATATGTGGCTTCCAGTTGTTTTAAGCTAAGAGTGGCCAGGGATACTAAGGTCTTATCCATCTCGAGAAGATGATTCTCAATACGTGAGAGTCTGAGTTCCAAAGGTGACAATAGTTGTTTTAAAGTAACCCAGACTGTATTGAGAAAGTCTTCATCGTCACCCGCCTTATCCATATCCCTCCCTGACTCGCTTTGCCCTCCTCCTTTTAAGTTATCGCCACAGACAGGGAGGTCCTCTGAAGTAGGGGCAGGAACGATATTAGGATGGCTGTGTTCGCCATCACCTCCTGTTAGCTGGGTGACCGAATTTGATATTTGTGTGAGCTCCCCTGTGTTTGGTAGTGTTCTTCTGTGATTGAAAAACTGCTGCCTTGCAATTTTTGCTTTTTTGCGGGCGTAGGCAGATCTTGCGTTATTTTTCTTTTTCAGGGCTGGGCCATCTAGATTTTTGCTTTTGACTACAGAGGAGGGGGGGTCAGGGCTATCCGGCAGAATGATGGTATTTCCAGGCCCGGTGGGCACGTGCCCCTCAGAAGGTTTAGGGGGCATGGAGGTTAAAGTGAATATGGGCTCTGATGGGAGGGGAGAGGAAGGGGGAGGATGGTGAATGTCGGCATGAATTATCAGAGGGAGAGGGCGTGAAGCGTGTTGTGGAGATGCAGCAGACGCAATTTTTCCCAAAGAAGATTTTTTGGTATTTGCAAAGGTTTGGGAAAGCCTACGCGCAGCATCTAGCTCAATTGAAACCCTCTTCTGCATTTTAGTAATTTCGGCGTCAATTGCTAAATTTGTTTTCACAAGGAAATCATCCAAAGTCCCACTTGGCTTGCTCACCCCCATTGCAGTCTTGCTGCGACTGCCCCGTGTACACATGGTGTGTGACAATTACAGTTCCGGAAGTGTACTCACTGATATCGATGTGCAGGCAAAAAGACACGAACCAAGGGGGGTGGGCCAGGCCAGTCCTCTTAGGCCTCGGACGGCCTCAAACGGTCCCGCCCTTGTCCCGGGCTTCTCCCGGGACGCTCCCGCACGCTCCCGCTTAGCGGGTACTAACCTTCCCTTAAATAGGTAGTCCGTAAGATTGCAGGCGGGGCGTGTTGGCCAGGGAGAGCGGCCAGGTGACGAGAGGCGCGGTGTGCAGGGGCTTCTGGGATTCGAAGTCCTGCCCCGCACGCTCGCAGCCCTGGACCTTCCCACGCAGCAGCAATCAGCCTCCCCTGTGGCTCTGGTGCGCAGCGGGACCCCGAAGCGGGTTCCGCAAGTTATAAGGCAGATAGAAGGGGTCCAACAAAGTCCTTGACCCTCAACAAACGGTCGGCAACAGGTGCAAGTTTTGGGTAATACTGTTTGGTGAGGCCTTTTTGTTGCACTGCTTGGTGCGGTTTAAGTAGTACGGCCTGCTGTGGCTTTGGGCAGTGCTAATAGCTGTGATTTTGAGGGCTGCTGTGTGAGGATCGCCACTGGCTGTGGCTTTGGAACGTAGGACAGCAGTGATTTGGGGCAGTGCTGCTGACTGTGGTTTTAAAAGATACTGACAGTGGTCATAGTACTCCATCATGAGGTATTGAACAACAACAACCAACAAATACGCCTCAGGTCTGAGAACTCTAATGAAAGCAAAGCATATATGCAGAAATTCCAAGATCTTACTTTATTTTGAATTTGTCTCGACTTCATGAGAAAAGCGGAACAATTGAAATGATTACATTCATTAGACAAAAATGCATCTGGTGGGAGCGTGTCCCCTTCCAATCATAAGTTGAGACAGAGATAGGCATTTCACTTGTCTAACCCCAAAGGCGCTCACTCTTGGAAACCAAAACAATTCCCCCAAAAGTTATCCGAAAGGAAAAACGCAAAGAGCGACCCCTCTGCTGCCAGCTGCCCTTAGGAAGTCACTCACAAAAAGTTACCCAACTCTTTTCCCATTAGCTTCCCTTTCCACTTTTTTTCTCCTTAAATTTAGACCATGGTATTCTATTTAAAAACTCAAAACTAACAACAAAACAACATTGCAGTTTAAACAAGAACCCCGCTCACCGGGTTTGAAAGAAAGGTGACAAAGTGCGGCGCTCGTGAAACGGGCACTGCAAGCAGCATATAAAAACAATGGGTTGTAACTGCACATTTGAGTCTTACCCAGGGTAGGCCATGAGTCCAAGGGAAGCAGGAAATTATGCCACAAACTGCGTGCCACTGAATTGAAATTGAAAAATTAAGAGTATATCAATTATCATTTTACATCATTAGCAGTCAAACGTGGTTCAAAAGGAACCACTCCGCCGAGTTTTCCTCCTGAAAATTCAAACACTAAAAACAAATACCGGGACCCCAGCACCAAAAATTAAGTTATCACTGAAACTAGAATTATGCGGCGGTGGGGGTGGGGGTTGTGGGGGGGGGGGGATTATGCAGCAGGGTTGACTACATTATGCTGCAAGAAACAAAATGATGCAGCGAAACGCAGTACATTTTGCCATAGTATTCACTTTTTCTTCATTTTTACATATTGCAACATTGTTGAGGTAAATATTTCACACATCACCAAGCTTTTTGTAACTTTTGATCCTTTTGAGCTAGAAACATTTTTGCTTAAATCTGCAGATTATCCCACAGATAATGGATTATGTGGAAAATTAGGCAAATAAATAATTATACTAAAAACGTCGCAACATCGCATAATTCCAGTGGCCCCGATTATGCTTCATCAATTGAAATCTGCAGATGGCCTGAGGTAGCTTAGATAAGTATCACGTACCTTAACCAACCAGCAATGAGAACGGCTCATTTTCTTTGCTCCACGGCCCTGCCACATCCAGAAAGAATGTAGTTCAATTTCGCTGTTTCGCCGCCCTCCCCTCCCCACCCCCCTCCTACAACCAACCCAAGACAGGTCAGGTCGTTCACTCACAATTTCGAAAATAAAATGGAGAATGGAAACATTCTGAAGACAAAGAAAAAACAAACATCCTTCAGACATTTAAGTGATGGGCAGTGAAGGTCAGAGGTTCGACTTTCAGTGAAAGGGGAAACCACTAGGGCCAGCTGGTCCCACAGACACACCCTTCAGCTAGAAAGTACAGTCAATAACATGTGAGGCGAGAATGGCTGAGCACGGGCGGGTTCATGTTGGTCTTCTTGCGGATGGTCATGGTGTTGCCAACAGGGGCCTGGCGGCCGTGGTGGCTCCTCTGCTGCTGTGTGCTTCGACTCCTGTCTTCCTCCTCCTTCTCCCACCCTGCGGAGCAGTAACGCTCTCGTTCTTGCCAAAATGAATTACTGAAAACCGTGACTTGAAGAAATGGTTCACAACCTCTCTCTTTCATTTAGTTGCTTCCCTGTGAAATGGATAAAAAAAAAAGCCCGCGAGTGGTGCTCGCGCGTGCACACGCCACAGCGAGACATCTGGTTTCAATTATCGCGTCCGTGTCTGGGTACGATAATTGAAATCATATGGTGGCAGTGCGGGTAACCGACACCAATAGGCCATGGGCGGAGCAATGCACCCGCCCTCGGCCAATTGCGCGCTGTCTTTGTTAAAAAGACGCACGCAAAGACCAATAGGAAAAGCACACGCACGAGCGGGTGCGATTCCTAGGTTTTAAAACCCGCTATAAGAAGTCTTGCGCTGCGCTTGCGGTGCTGGGCACTGCAGCGCGAGGCGCGAGACCTAAAAATAACTAAAATGTTACCCATCTGTCACTGAAAATGCCTTCTTGCATTCCTCAAACAAACTCAATTGGTTGCCACTGAAAAAGGTATTCTACCGGTAGTCCGCCTTTTCAGTTTTGGAATGTTCTCCCTTATCTAGGGCTAATACCTGACTAAACTGAATTGGAGTTAGAGGAGACAAGATAGGCGATGTCAGACCAAATATAATGTACAGTAATAAAGTATATAATAGATATCAGTCCATATCAATGAAAACACAAAGACTCCCCTCCTTTGGGCAGTAGGGATGAGAAGACCCATAAGTGCAGACCAGAGACTGGTCTCAGACTAATAAGTAAAAATAAACACTTAAAAACGAAGCACTGGTTAGCAAATAAAGCAAATAATGAAGAACACCTAACTAAATATCAAAAGAGTATGCTTGAAAACAGTAAAGGTATAAGAACAGCTGAATAAACTGTTGCAAGCCAGGAATCCACCAGCAATGAGGTGTTGCCAGCCAATGTTGCAGTTGAAAACATCCCAAGATCTATGTGTGGGTGCATGTTGACTCGAACTAAACTCCCATCAAATGACTAAAAGCCAGAAACACATCCACTGCAAACCCATACACAGAAGCTTCACCAAATATGCACGTTTTGTTCTAGCTAGTGAGATGCTGAGCTGAGGGGACAACCAAAACCACGTTGGGTGTACAGGTAAGTTCTGACACTCAGGAGTTAATTTCCCGTCTTGCTTAAACTCCTTTTATTTGCCAGAGAATAATGAAAGGCTTAGATATCCTAAGGTAAAAGTCTCACGCGGCTCCCTGCAACAGGAGCTAAAACTATTTCAAGATGCTGGAAAGTACGGCCCATGATGGGAGCTCTCTTTGGCTTTTCCCTCCCCCCCAAGACCTGATCAGCCACATTCTAATCTTTAACTTTGAAGTGGGGAGAAGCACTTCCCCTTGGGCTGCATGGGCAAGAGGCCAGGAATTGTCAAATGGGTGCTGTTGGGCATGTCTGTGAATGGCTCTTGACCTTCAGTGGTGCACCAGCATTATTGCCTTGTAGAAAAAAACTTTTCAGTGCATTAGCGGTAGATTTACATAAATCCCACCCGTTTACCATACCTTTAAGTATGAGGCACTGGATTGTAAAAGTTGCAAGAAACTACTGCCGCTGAAGCTACACCCCAAAAAACAGATTGTGTCTCTCAGACCTCTTGAAGGCCATGATTGCTCTTTTTCAGTTTGCTTTAGAATACAGAGTGTCACCACGCAAATGAATCCAGAACTACTAGTGTAACTGTTAGTGGAACAACATCTTCACAGAAGAAACATCTTTACAGAAGGAGCATTATTGATGATTAACCCGCCTGTCCCTCCCTAACATCGATGGAGTTTTCATCGAGCCACAGGTATACCCATTTCAAAAGATCTTCCTTTGGGCGGTGTTAACCAGACTCCTGGGGAGGTAACTTGAGTAACTTTGTGCGTAGCATCTCTCTTGAGGTTGTCAAAACTGTCTAGTGTTTACTAGAATTGCTCCACAGTGAAACTAAATGCAGAAATGATGGAAAATATACAGTGTTAGATTTTTAGATATTTTGTGCCTTATTTAGTGATTGGTGGATGTAATACTCCGTCACAAACGTTGTAAATATTCCTCTGCTATATTACCAGTGTAATATAGGCTGTGACATTTGTAATATGGCGGACGGATTGTCAGCCATTTTATGACCAAGTATCCCATCAGCCAAACACTAAATAAGGCCCTTAGTCATGTTTTAAACGTTTCCAGTTGTCATTTCTATTAGATCTGATATATTAATTTGGAGGAAGTATTTACTTCAAGTAGTTTTGTGAATTATATGATGATTTGGCGGGGGAAAACTACTATGCATAAAAAGTTTCCTAATCATCCAGCACTGTAAAGATGTGACAGTGCTTGATGCATGACACTCTGTGTTGTTTCATTGGAAACCCTCAATAAGAATATTGAAACGCATATCAAATTTTCCTCGATTCTTGCTCTGAGGCTCTTTAGTGTGTTCTTTCTCCACCCATTTGTTTTAGTCTATGGTCTTAACTCGGGGGTCTCCAACCGTTTCTATGCCAAGTTAAGTTTGAACTATAGAAATAGTTCAGAGCTATTGATGCCTTTCATAATTGTTGCAGTAGTGAGCACATTAGAGACCATTACAATAGTGGGTACACATTTGCCGGATTACTTTTTGCGCCCACCCAGATGTGTCACTATACTGGATTTATATTCCTTTGAGATTTGAGTTAAGAAAGTAAATACAATTGTACTTCCCTTTACGTACATACTTTTCAATATATTGTGGTAGTCTACATTCTGAATAGAATATTTCTGTAAAATATTTAAAATCAAATATTGTAGTAGAACATCAACCACCCTAATGCATAAAATGAGGATACTAACAGCAGTGTCAGGAAGAGCGTTATGAAAATAGAATACTAATAACATTAAAGTCACAACAGTAAGTGCCCACTGGCACAAGAGAAATACTACAAGTTGTTCATCTCCACAACTCGGTATGAACTATCATTCACAGAGCAGTTTAAATAGGTTTTATATTTCATCATTTTGTTTTGAAACATCAGCATATCTGTTTTTCACGATACATGTTTTTCTATCAAATATGTACATTCTATTCAGGGTTAACACAATCAAAGAGCACCTTGTCTTTTTTTTTTACAAAGTGACCTTCTTCAATTATGGCTAGAGTGTACACTCTGAATTAAGTATTGTGCTTGGCTGCACTTCAGGGAGCTACTTCCAGGGTACTAGCAAGTTACAAGTAGCTCCCAAGCTGTCTGTTGGCAACCTCTGTCTTAAGTAAATTCAGTGACTCTAATTCGTTGTAGCACTTTCCCTGTTAGTGGTACATATTTCCTGAATAAAATTGCATAAAATAAAAGTTTGTTTTTATCTTGTTTTCCTGCAAAATATTTTGAGGTGTTTTATATGTTGCATTTAATGTGATTTACCATCTTGTGAATATGTTTTTTAGATACCACCGGTTCCTTGATGTGAACAGTCACAGCTTAGAGAGAACAATCGAAGGGTGAGTTTCTCTTCATGCTCGGTTTTAGCAAAGTAGCTAGTAGGTTCTTTTTAAGCATTTGCAGTTATTTATTTTATTGTTTGTGTTTTCCCAGGATATATGAAAAGTTGATAATTCACTCAGATATCAGTAAAGCGGAAAGTTGGAAGAGACTGACTGATGAATTTCTCAGCTTGCCACTTCCGAGTGTTCAGGGCACAAAGGTAAACATACTTTTTTTAAAATGTTTAATCGCAACCAAATTCTCACTATGTTGGTTGAAAAATTTCTTTATGAAGATTCTTATAGGTAAAATTTCCCCAGGTGAGAGGGAAGATATAAATGAATGACAGTGTGACATTGTGTTCTAATATTGCTATTACCCAGACCCAAAAGTACATTGTATCTTTTTCTACATCTTGCTGTTAAGAGCAGTTTCGGTCTTACAATGAACATATCCAAGATCTTTTGTGAAAGTGGTTTGAAGATTCCCTCTGTTATGTAGCTACTGAAAAGCGTGTACAGCAAGCCGTCATAGGCTTGAAAACAATTGCATTTACTCACCCTTTCAGCTCTTGCAAAGCCAATTAAATAAGCGCAATCTAGCATTCAGTAAGTAGTTACATGGTTGATGGGAGCCAGAATGATTGTGCCTGGAATCGCCAATTCCATCCATTATTTGCATCGTTGTACTGTGTAATTGACAAGTTGTTGTCACCAGAATGGTTAATAACCACAAGGGCATGGAATTACAGAAATCTTTTCTGCGTGTGGATTGTGGATTGCAGGGACAATTCTACCCCCTGCTCTGAGCGGTTGGGTGTGGGGCATGGGGTAGGGATGCTGCAGTTGAGTATGGAAAGATGTCTTGGCTGACTTGGTGAGATTTGCTGGCGCTCTACTAGAAGCTTGTTTTTAAACTTTTCTTTTCTTATTTAGATTATTGCTCACCTGATTAGGCTGCTACTCAGGGCACTGCACTAGGCACTTTGATTCCACGGTCGTGTGCTCCGACCCCGGTCCACTGCAGCTCACGCTGTTTGAGTGGAGGGCAGACACACATGGAAGCCCCCCCCCCCCCCCCCTGCACGTCAGACGCTGACGGCAGAGAAAGGAAGTGTACTTAAAACATCAATGAGCCAGACGCGCAACGAGCGCGCCTAAGGCAAGGCCATCTGCGCCCGTCCGCATTCTGACCGGGCTCAGGGCTAGTCCCCCTGGCTCTTTTGCTCCAGGGAGGATATTCTACTCTAGAGATACTTTACCGAATCTCGACTCTTCGAGGGGGGAGGCGATTTGCCCAAGACTATTGCCTGATACTCACCCTAAAGATCAAACAGTCTCCTGCACAAACTGCTTGTCCTCTCTTCCACAGATAATATCTCTTCTCAGTACATTGACGTTCAACTCGACTAGAAGTAATTAGAGGCAAAATGACGGTGTGTTAGGCAAACCGCAGAAGTACAGGTATTGCTAGAAATACACATGTTAGATGTTCTGTTTAGGACAGAGACATGGACCACAGCTGGGTTGGAGTCAGAGCTGGGATTGGCCTGCCCAGTGGGGTTTAAGGTTTCTCATAAACCAAGACTCAAGGGTCTGGGGGGTAGGATTGGAATTATTTTTATGGTTTAAATCTTTTATTGAGTTTCCAGAACAGAGAAAAACAAATAGGTCACATTTCCCCATCAGATGCGATAGTACTAAGTTGTGTGGCACAACCCCCGGGCGTAAAGTAGTAATTATACTGACAATGTTGTAAGGGTGGGGCCTTGCAGAGGGGAAACCAAGACCTAAACCCCCCCCCTCCCACCCACCCTCCTTGTC
The DNA here is from genome assembly GCF_964263255.1 of Lissotriton vulgaris. Lineage (NCBI taxonomy): Eukaryota > Metazoa > Chordata > Amphibia > Caudata > Salamandridae > Lissotriton > Lissotriton vulgaris. The sequence continues at coordinate 426,049,454 of NC_141696.1, forward strand.
TACAAAACAAAAGAATAGGTAAAAGGAGATCACCGCTGCACCACAATGAGGTCGTAGATCAGACATCGGCCCTTGGTTTGCGCCTGCGCGGCTGGGCTTTAGGTTCCATGAGTGGAGTGTCAGCGAGGCGTAGCAGGCTCAGATAGAGTGGGCAGCTCAATTCCCTAAACTCACCCTTGAGCAGAGTCAAAAATGGCCCCCAGAGCTCTGAAAAGTCCTCTCCCCTCCCCTCCTTCGCTAGTGTCAGTTTCTCCATCCCCAGTATCATCCACAGCCTGTGGAGCCAGCCAGTGTATGGAGGAGGTTGCGTGGTCCTCCAGTGCGCCACAATGTTCTGGACGGCTGCCCCCAGTGCAATTGCTACGAGTCTCCCTCTCCTGGACTTCAAGGGGTACATCAAGGCGTTAGGGAGACCAAGCAGGACATAAGCGGGGAATCTGGGAAGTTGGGTGTCCAAATGGGAGTCTACTTCATCTAAGATCGAATTCCAGTAGGGTCGTAGGCGGTCACAGCTCCACAGTAAATGCTCCAGAGTGCCCAGTTCCCCGCATCCCCTCCAGCAGCGAACACTAATATGGGGGTCCCATCGCTGTAGGCGATTCGGTGTGTGATACCAGTAGGTGGCTACTTTGGTCAGGGTTTCTGTGAGGCCAGTGTGGTAGGTGGAATGCCTGGCTCTTTGGTATATGCCTTCCCATTCTTTGCGCGTGAGTTGTCTCCCTAGATCTCTCTCCCATCTGGCCTGCCCCGCGTTGTAAGTCTGTATGTTGGTGAGGAGGTCGGAAATCAATTTCTTGTCTGAGGTGCGTGTCATTAGCCACTTTTCGTACGGGGTAAGGAAGCGCTGGGCGCCGGGTTTGACCGCCGGCTGTAAGGCCCAGTGTCGGACCTGCAGATAGGGCAGACGGTCAGTTTCTGGTATGCCACAGTCCTCCTTCACCTTCTGAAATGGGAGGATGCCATTTAGATCGAACAGGTCTCCCAGAGCTTTACATGGCGAACGTCTCCAAGCGACAAACGCCCTGGGGTCCAGACCCGGTGAAAAGTCTGGATTATCAAAAAGCGGGGTCATCGGGGAAGGGAACGAAGTGAGATCGTGCGAGACCGCTACTTTCTCCCATACGTCTAATACGGTGCTCGGGATCTGTGAGGCGTAGAGATTGGGAGGCCTATGGCATCGTGGTAGAAATGGAGTCCCCTGAAGGGGCCTGCCCGCCACAGCTTGGTCCTGTAAGAGCCAGTGCCTGCCTGATTCCAGCTGGTGCCACTCCACGAGGGTGCGGAGTTGTGTCGCCCGATAGTATAAGGCGAGATCAGGAACTCCCAACCCGCCATGCGCAGGGGGAAGTATTGCAATCGCATGCTTAAAGGGTGGACGGCGACCGTTCCAAACAAAGCGACCCAGGTCGGACTGCGTCCGCTGAAGCCAGCCCGCGGGGGGGGGGGGGGCGCAGAGGGAGTGTCTGTAACACGTAGAGGATCTGTGGCAATAGGGTCATCTTGACGGCCGCTATCCGTCCCAGCTAGGAAAGTGAGTGGCGCTTCCACCTCCTGAGTTCATTGCTGAGGCGCGAGCGAAGCCTGGTGTAATTAGCTTCGGTAGTGGCCTGAATGGTGGGGGCCAACAGCACTCCCAGGTAGGGGTCAGTGGAGTCGGACCACTGCAGATCAAGCTCGTTTTTGGCCTCCGCAAGTACTTCCGGTGACAGGGATATGTTCAGGGCCTCTGATTTCTCTATATTAATTTTAAAACCCGAGGCTAGCGCGAAAGTATGAAGCTCAATAAAGAGCGCACAGAGGGATTGCATCGGGTCCGTCAGGGAGAGCAGAATGTCGTCCGCATAAAGACTAATCTTATGTACGTCTCCGCTGAAGGGAATGCCTCTGATAAGGTTGTGGTGCCTGATCCGCTGTGCTAGCGGCTCCATGTAGAGGGCAAACAGGATTGGGGAGAGCGGGCACCCTTGCCTGGTGCCCCTGCCAATGGGGAAGCTTGGGGAGGTATGCCCATTAACCCGAACCGTAGCGTTAGGCTGGCGATAGCAGTTCAATATGCGGTTACGCAGAGTCTCTCCCAACCCAAATCGCTGCAGGACCAGCTCCAGATAGGGCCAGTGCACTGTATCAAATGCCTTTTCGGCATCGATTGTGAGCAGCATGCAGCCAGGCCTCGTCCGTGACCCAGCTTCTATGAGGTGGAGGGCGCGTTTAGTGTCATCGCTGGTCTGCTTTTGGGGAATGAAACCTGCTTGATCAGGTTCCACTAGCTGCTGCATATAGGGTGCCAGCGTATTCGCGAGACTGCCCGTGTAGAGCTTAAGGTCAATGTTTAAAAGGGAAATCGGTCTGTAGGAGCTACACAGAGTATGATAGAGGGGGGGGAGGGGAGAGGGGGGGAGGAGGGGGGGAGAGGAGAGGGGGGGAGAGGGGGGCAGGGGGGTAGAGGGGGGAGGGGGTGGGGGGTAGAGGGGGGAGGGGGGGACAGAGGGGGGGAGGGGAGAAAGGGAGAGGGGAGAGGGAAAGGGGGAGGGGAGGGAGAATGATGCAAGGGGGGAAAGGGAGGGGGGAGGGGAGGGAGAATGGTGCAAGGTGGAAAAGGGTGCAAGGTGGAAAAGGGTGCAAGGCAGAGGGGAGAAGGGTGCAAGGCAGAGGGGTGAATGGTGCAAGGTAGAAAAGGGTGCAAGGCGGAGAAAGGTTCAAGGGGGAGAATGGTGCAAGGGGGAGGGCGAGAATGGTGCAATGGGGAGGGCGAGAATGGTGCAAGGCAGAGGGGAGAATTGTGCAAGGCAGAGGGGAGAATTGTGCAAGGCAGAGGGGAGAATGGTGCAAGGCAGAGGGGAGAATGGTGCAAGGCAGAGGGGAGAATGGTGCAAGGCAGAGGGGAGAATGGTGCAAGGCAGAGGGGAGAATGGTGCAAGGCAGAAGGCAGAGGGGGGAAGGGTGCAAGGCAGAGGGTAGAATGGTGCAAGGCAGAGGGTAGAATGGTGCAAGGTAGAGAAGGGTGCAAGGCAGAGGGGAGAAGGGTGCAAGGCGGAGGGGAGAATGGTGCAAGGTAGAAAAGGGTGCAAGGCGGAGGTGGAGTAGGGTTCAGGGGGGCGGGGGAGAAGGGTGCAAGGCAGAGGGGAGAAGTTTACAAGGTAGAGGGGAGAAGTTTACAAGGTAGAGGGGAGAAGGGTGCAAGGGGAGGGCGAGAAGGGTGCATGGCAAAGCGCGAGAAGGGTACAAGGCAGAGGGGAGAAGGGTGCAAGGTAGAGAAGGGTGCAAGGCAGAGGGGAGAAGGGTGCAAGGCGGAGGGGAGAAGGGTGCAAGGCGGAGGGGAGAAGGGTGCAAGGCGGAGGGGAGAAGGGTGCAAGGCGGAGGGGAGAAGGGTGCAAGGCGGAGGGGAGAAGGGTGCAAGGCGGAGGGGAGAAGGGTGCAAGGCGGAGGTGGAGTAGGGTTCAAGGGGGCGGGGGAGAAGGGTGCAAGGCAGAGGGGAGAAGGGTCCAACATTTCTGTGGACGCCCATGTGTGCTTCTGGACCTGTGCCCACAGACCCTGACTGACTCTCAGTATGTTATACTAGATGTGATTCCATTTAGTAAAATGAGACCTGTTGTATCCTCACCTGGTAATCTTGGGTGCAGGAACTTTTGGTTGGTAGTAGATGTATTCCACGGGGAGCTAGCAGTCTGCCTGCCCTTTTCTCAGGTTCAAACTGGGGAAAATAACACCTTTTATTTACTGCAGTTTGTGCTGTAAGTGACATATAAATCGGGTCTGATATTTAAGTAGACAGTGGCCCCTGATATAGAGAAAATGTTTCTGTTAATTGCTTGTCAATTTGCTAGGGGATTTCTTGCATTTGTTTTAAGTTTTGAGTTTAAAGAAACCTATAGCCGGCCTCGATTTTTTTTGTACTTAGACTCAGAGCAGGGGTGTAAAACTCTCATTCCCACTGCCACGTGCTGCATCGTCCCGGTTCTACAGTTTATGGGGGTCCCACCTGGTGAGCAGGAAATCAACATTTTTAAATAATAAAGATCCACCTTCTCCGAGGTCGACTGACTGGAACGTTTGAAGCTGAGTTGCCAATTTTAGTGGTCAGTGTGGGGCCCATCCAGAGAGGTGCTGTATCTGATTTGCATTGTCTCCGACTTGGGCTCTCGGGCAGCAGAGGAACCGGTTTCACTTTCCCTGCTACTGAATTCTCCCATAGAGGAACAGAGCAGTTCTGAAGAAGAGTATTGTAATCGAAATACCAACAAAAGGCCTTTCTCTTTGTTTGTAGCTTACCGCCAACACTGAGTGCGTTGACGTGGTCTTCTGCTATTCGGATCCTGCAATATTATGTCCCAGATACCCTTGGAGCACCTTGACACAGTCCTTCCTAGCTATGCGGTTTTTTTTTTGCTTCATTTAAATGATCTGCTGCCTCGAAGGCAAGACCCACTGGAAGAATTGTACTTGTTTTACAGCCTCATTCCTCATTATGATATATTGTGTCGAAATCGAAAATAAATACAAAACTTCTATTTGAAATGGGTATATTTAGTATTTCAGATCTCTGAGAAGAATGTGTGTTCAAGCCTGCAGAGCTCCTTCCCTCTGTTAAAATTACAATTTTCAAAATTAAACTCAAACCTCATTTGATGGCACTGTCTGTAGCTGTATGTCCTGTTACAGTTTAAATGGAGTTCCAGGCATGTTTCGTAGTTTATTGAATAAGCAGAAAGCTGCTACCCTGTCACAATTCCTCCCACCAGTCCTAGACTTTTTGCCAAGATTACTTTGAATTCTGCGACCCATAGTTTTATTAGTTCGAGCCTAGTCAGCACGCAGGCGCTGTCTGCAAGACCTGTTGTAGTCCACAAAACCACTTTATTCCCGCTTGTTACTTACCATTGGTTAATTTCTGCATCACACTTTTTTGTTGCCCCCTAAGTCGTTCACTCAGCCGATAAGTCACTTTCGGTGAAGACTGAGGAGCACCGGTCAAGTACAGTCTCCTTACTATTACTTTATTTATCTGTGTTTTGGCAGACTGTTGTTTTAAAAAAAAAATTGTTTTATACCCATCGCTGCTTCTGCCCGCCCACCACCCTCAACACAAACGCAGCGTTTAAACATTGCAAGGTAATCCCTGTTGTATCTCATAGCCCTGCCATAGCTGCTTGATACTGTCTTTTAGATGTGGGTGGACATGCTCAGTTCAATACGGTTTTTCCGGTATTGAATGTTGCACTCATGAAAAAAGTCATTGGTCAGGATCACACAGTGTGTGATCACCTGTGGCAGCTGAATTTCAAGGTGAAAGAAGTGCATTTGCAATGTACATCTCATTCTAAGCTGCTGCTGATGCTCCTGCGACTCTGTTCTTGCCTGGCAGAGTTGAGACACTTTTCTGCCGGCTGAGAGAGCGCCGAGCAAGAACCCAGAGTAGTAAAATGTCATTGGCTAATGTCATTCAAAAATAGCCAAGGAGTATCACTTAGTATGCTCACTAGCACAAAACAGATATACTCTGCATCCTTTATTGCCCAACTGTCTGAACAGGGTTTCGTGCTTATACATGGACACTACAAACACTAAATCAGTTTGCGGGACTAAAGAATGGCAAGTTCAGGGAGCCGAGGCACTATTTAGAGCATTGTTTGGAATTGGTTAGTGGTAACAATATCACAACCTTACCAAGCGCACAGCTGATGTTTACGTTATTTCCCCCTTTTCAATGATTCTCCTGATTCAGTTTATGTTTTTGATTCTCATATTTTATTCTGAGGTTTTAGTTTCGCGTGAATACATTCTATTCTTATTGTTCACTTTGCACAATGTTTTCCAATGCATTAAACTCAAAATCCCCAAATTTTTTTTAGTACATTTGTAACAAATAAACGACGATTGCTGAATTTGTTGGCCCGATGCATTTCGGGACCAGCGTCCCTTCTTCGGGGGCCTCTGTGAAAGAAATAATATGTCAATTACTTTCTGCTTTCTATACTTAAATGTGCCACTATTCACGATCAAGTACCACACTCCATTGTGTTAATCAATTCATAACTCTAAATACATTATAACAAACCATGTCAGCAAAATGCATGATATGACAAATCATGATGTTGTTATCTGGGGTTAAATTGAATACAGTGATGACAAAACTCATATCTATTCATTTCCTGCTGTGTATTTAAATTCACTGCACAAACATTAATTGTCCATTGATTACTCATATGGTGAAAAAACTCACTCACGTGTGTGTTTGCAATCGTCTATGTTAACCTCATATTCTAGATGATGGGGCTGAACCGAATTCCTATTCTGTAATAAACCAAAAAGCAACATCCATAAGGGACTCTATACTGTTGTGTTGATTAGATTAATGGCGGTTGAAGTAAACAAAAATTTACCTCCTTTTCGTGATTTAGAACCGCGTATCTGAAAAGCAATGTAAAACCCATATTAAGTACCGGGTCTAGGAGAGGGCAATAGGGCTAGATGTTGCCGATTTAAACTCATTTGCGCTTACCGGTGGTTTTAAGAGACTCGTTCGAAGAAAGTCCTCCTTGGCTCTGCCTCTCAATCGGTGAGTGAAACTGACGAACTCGCGGGATTAGTTTAAATTGACGCGTTGACTGGGTGTCACGTAAGTCAAAGACGGACTATACCTTCCATATGCGATGTGTCGGCCATGTTTAAATGGTCTGAATACGGCGAGAATGCTACCGGTTTAAATTAACGCGATAACTGAGTATCGCGTAAGTCCAAGACGGACTATATCTTACAGTTACGGTGTATCGGCCATATAAGAATGGTCTAAATTCGGCGAGAATACTACCAGTTATAATGATTATATTAGAGAAAACAGGCGAAGAGATAAAATTCATGCTCTCTTCTAAATAGAGATGTAAACAACTGTATGCTGCAAGAGCAACTGTGAACAATCACGGAGTAAAGTTAACTCCTATATTTGTTTGAAAAAACGGGGTGTGAACATGGTAAATGACGTGTCATCCATGTTAAAAGAAGGGAATAATAAAGATTACTGATTCTAAATTTTAAATGTGTTTCTGTGTTTATAGGGAGTATGTTCAATTGAAAATACGGGCAATCAGGTTATAAGTTGTTTCCATGTACCTGTGGTTGTGAAACCCTACTACAACAAAATGTTGCATCAATACAGTGTAGTACTTGTATAAAACAGTGTGAAAGATATGATACTAGCAATAGTCAATCGACAATCTTGAGGTTTGCAAATTATAGCCCAATTCCTAGTGGAAGATTTATAATCATTACATCATTTCCCTGAATTGGTTAGTTGAATCAATGCAATGTTGTGCTAGTATAAAACACAGTATAAGAGATATGATTCTTACAAAAATCAATCAACAGTCTTGAAATGTACAATATATAGCCCAAGTCCTTGTAAAAGATTTCTAATCATTACATCATTTCCCTGGCTAGGTTAGCAGCTGTTTTAGCATCCAGATATCCTGATCATATCCCCGTTGGGTTAGTTCCATATTATTCATTATGATCATAGAAAGCATCCTAGATCTAATTTATCGTTTAGAACCATTGGTTCCATTGTTTGGAATTTTTTGATTAGCATGACTTCCCTTTGGGATAAGAGTTTCTGACAGTCCGTTCCTTCTCTTAGGTTGATTTTTTTCTAGGGCCATGAATCGAACTTGTGAGATGTTATGATTATTAGATATCCAGTGGGCTGCCAAGTTGGATTTCATGTTTTTGTTCCGTATCATGCTTTTGTGTTCTCCTATCCTTATTTTTAACTTCCTCTCTGTTTTGCCTATGTACATTAGGCCGCATGGGCATTTTATACAATACAATACAAAGTTTGAGTTACAGTCAGCAGTGAATTTAAGTTTGATTTTTTCTCCTGTTCTGGGGTGGGTTACAAAGTCCTGTTGCATAACGTTGTTGCAGTGAACCCAGTTATTGCACTTGCGCATCCCTTTGTGATCGGTGTTGTCTGGTTTATTCATCATTTTTAGGTGTTCTTGCAAATTGTGGCTTCTGGTGTATGCAAATAATGGCTTGGAGTCAAAGATATTATGAAAATCTTCGTCATTTTCTAGAAGTTCCCACCTCTTACTGATGATTTTCCTGATGTGTTGAGAATTTAGATACAAACACACTACGGTTGGTGCTGGTAGTTTTGTTTTTGCTTATCAGTAAATTCTCACGCTTAATCGCCTTAATGCGTGTTTCAGCTTTCTCTATACATTTGGTGGGGTAACCTCGTTCCGTGAATCTTTTCTTGAGTCTTTGCAAGTCCTCATCATGTGCTTCTGGGGTGGAACATATTCTTTTGCTCCGTATCATTTGAGAAAACGGCAGATTTTCAATAAGTTTGGGAGAGTGAAAGCTCTGGTACAGTAAAGTATTGTTTCTGTCTGTTGGTTTCACATAGGTTTTGGTGGAAAATATTTTTTCTTGTTTTGTTATTTTAACATCCATGAATGTTATTTCTGTAGAGCTGATTGAGTGTGTAAATTGGATTCTGGCGTTTTTTTCATTTAGCTCCTTAATGTTTTGCTGCAGGTTTTCACAAGAATCATCCCGGATTAAAACAATATCGTCGATGAAACGTTTGTATAGGATTAGGTGATTGGACCATTTAGTATCTGAGAAGATGTGCAGTTCTTCGAATTGGGCCATGAAAATATTTGCGTAGGTTGGCGCCCCTCCAAATCCCATGCTTGTTCCACTTATTTGTAGAAAAAAGTCCTCTTTGTATTTAAAGTAACTGTGTTGCAGACAGAATGTCAAGAGCTCTAGAAGTAGAATTTGATTGGCGCCTATGTTTTCCATCTGTAATAAAGCCCATTCTATTGCTTCAATACCTTCTTTCAAGGGAATTGACGTGTACAGAGATGTTACGTCGATCGTGCACATAATCCAATGTTGACTGTTATTGAGATCCAAATTGTTGAGCTGATTCAGAAAATCTGTGGTATCTTTAATGGTGGTTTTCCAGTTTAAGACAAATTTCTGAAGAAAGAAATCAATATAAGTGCCCAATGGTTCAAATAACGATCCTACACCTGAGACGATGGGTCTGAAGGGAGGGTCGTATAAGTTCTTGTGTACTTTAGGTAACATGTACAAATGCGGTCTCTTTGGGTTTTGTTTGGTCAAAAATTGTTCTGTTTTAGTGGAAATCCAATCCATATCTTTAGCATGATTCAAGATTTTTCCAAGAGTTTGCATTATTTCTTGAGTTGGGTCTTTCTCCAAACGCAGATAGGTGGTTTCATCGGCTAGATGTTCCATGACCTTCTTGTTATAATGTTCAGTGTTCATTATAATGAGGGCTCCCCCTTTGTCTGCTCGTTGGAACGTTAATTCCTTCTGGTTGTATAATTTTTGAAGTATGTTTCTTTCTTTTTTTGAAAAATTAGTTTTCTGCTTGACTTGAAAGTCGAGTTTGTGAATATCCAACAAAACTAGTTTTTCAAATAAATCCAATGTTTTGTGGGAAACTGGAGCTACGAAGTTGCTTTTAGGTTTGAATTCCACGTATTCCTTACTGGCTGGGGGTTGTTGTTCAATGATGACGTTGGCAAAAAAGTGTTTTAATCTGATGTTTCTCATGAACTTGTAGAATGCTATTTCTGTTTCAGCCAGATTAGATTGATATGTTGGGACAAAGGAAGTGCCTTTATCCAAAACTTTCATTTGTTGGTTTGTCAATTGTGTAGATGAGATGTTGATCACTATACTCTCCCGCTGCGTAGGTTGGGTTTGGTTTTTTCTTTTGGTTTTTCCTCTCCTGGTTTTTGTTGGTTTCCTCCCGCCTTTGCAGTTGGGTCCGGAGCTTTTGATGCCTGTTGGCCCTGTTCTAAAAAAGCCTCCGTAGTCGTTGTTGTATATGGTGTAACTACTGTTGTCAGTGGTGTAGCTGATGTTGTTGCTGTTTCTTTATCTGTGCTTAATGTTTCTTTTCTTTGTACTGGAGCTCTGGAAGTAGATATATCTCCGTCAGACACTACACTCTCTTCAGATGAGGTAAATTGTTTTTTCGAAGTTGGGCGACGTTGTGCATACATTTCTGGCCATGTGTACACTTCGTTTAAACGGTAATCAATGGTGTCCCGTTTAAATTTTCTTAATTTCCTTTCTTGCAAGTCTTTCTCATAGCTTTCCAATTTTTTGTTCATTAAATCCAATTCATTTTTCCATTCTTCTCCGTCCATGCGTTTAGATAGGTCTTGTTGTAGATTGAATATCTCTTCTTCAAGTTCTTTAATGCTTTTGGATAATTCCTCCACGATTAGTAGAATGAGGTCTAGTGAGCATTTGTTTAACACCGCGTACCATCTGTCCATGAAGTTTTTGTTGTGCTGAAGTCGAAACAAAAGAGGTTTAATTGCAAGTCTCAAGCCTCTAGGGATACGTTGATTTTTATGATATTGGATTAATGTTGATGCGTGGAGGAGTCTTTGATTAAGTTCACGACGCATGATGAATTCCAATTGTCTTAGTTGTTCACAACCTTACCAAGCGCACAGCTGATGTTTACGTTATTTCCCCCTTTTCAATGATTCTCCTGATTCAGTTTGTTTTTGATTCTCATATTTTATTCTGAGGTTTTAGTTTCGCGTGAATACATTCTATTCTTATTGTTCACTTTGCACAATGTTTTCCAATGCATTAAACTCAAAATCCCAAAAATGTTTTTAGTACATTTGTAACAAATAAACGACGATTGCTGAATTTGTTGGCCCGATGCATTTCGGGACCAGCGTCCCTTCTTCGGGGGCCTCTGTGAAAGAAATAATATGTCAATTACTTTCTGCTTTCTATACTTAAATGTGCCACTATTCACGATCAAGTACCACACTCCATTTGTAAGCATCATATCTCTTATACTGTGTTTTATACTAGCACAACATTGCATTGATTCAACTAACCAATTCAGGGAAATGATGTAATGATTATAAATCTTCCACTAGGAATTGGGCTATAATTTGCAAACCTCAAGATTGTCGATTGACTATTGCTAGTATCATATCTTTCACACTGTGTTTTATACAAGTACTACACTGTATTGATGCAACATTTTGTTGTAGTAGGGTTTCACAACCACAGGTACATGGAAACAACTTATAACCTGATTGCCCGTATTTTCAATTGAACATACTCCCTATAAACACAGAAACACATTTAAAATTTAGAATCAGTAATCTTTATTATTCCCTTCTTTTAACATGGATGACACGTCATTTACCATGTTCACACCCCGTTTTTTCAAACAAATATAGGAGTTAACTTTACTCCGTGATTGTTCACAGTTGCTCTTGCAGCATACAGTTGTTTACATCTCTATTTAGAAGAGAGCATGAATTTTATCTCTTCGCCTGTTTTCTCTAATATAATCATTATAACTGGTAGTATTCTCGCCGAATTTAGACCATTCTTATATGGCCGATACACCGTAACTGTAAGATATAGTCCGTCTTGGACTTAAGCGATACTCAGTTATCGCGTTAATTTAAACCGGTAGCATTCTCGCCGTATTCAGACCATTTAAACATGGCCGACACATCGCATATGGAAGGTATAGTCCGGCTTTGACTTACGTGACACCCAGTCAATGCGTCAATTTAAACTAATCCCGCGAGTTCGTCAGTTTCACTCACCGATTGAGAGGCAGAGCCAAGGAGGACTTTCTTCGAACGCGTCTCTTAAAACCACCGGTAAGCGCAAATGAGTTTAAATCGGCAACATCTAGCCCTATTGCCCTCTTCTAGACCCGGTACTTAATATGGGTTTTACCATGCTTTTCAGATACGCGGTTCTAAATCACGAAAAGGAGGTACATTTTTGTTTACTTCAACCGCCATTAATCTGATCAACACAACAGTATAGAGTCCCTTATGGATGTTGCTTTTTGGTTTATTACAGAATAGGAATTCGGTTCAGCCCCATCATCTAGAATATGAGGTTAACATAGACGATTGCAAACACACACGTGAGTGAGTTTTTTCACCATATGAGTAATCAATGGACAATTAATGTTTGTGCAGTGAATTTAAATACACAGCAGGAAATGAATAGATATGAGTTTTGTCATCACTGTATTCAATTTAACCCCAGATAACCACATCATGATTTGTCATATCATGCATTTTGCTGACATTGTTTGTTATAATGTATTTAGAGTTATGAATTGATTAACACAATGGAGTGTGGTACTTGATCGTGAATAGTGGCACATTTTAAGTATAGAAAGCAGAAAGTAATTGACATATTATTTCTTTCACAGAGGCCCCCGAAGAAGGGACGCTGGTCCCGAAATGCATCGGGCCAACAAATTCAGCAATCGTCGTTTATTTGTTACAAATGTACTAAAAGATTTTTTGGGATTTTGAGTTTAATGCATTGGAAAACATTGTGCAAAGTGAACAATAAGAATAGAATGTATTCACGCAAAACTAAAACCTCAGAATAAAATATGAGAATCAAAAACATAAACTGAATCAGGAGAATCATTGAAAAGGGGGAAATAACGTAAACATCAGCTGTGCGCTTGGTAAGGTTGTGATATTGTTACCACTAACCAATTCCAAACAGTCTTGTTAAATCTCAGGGACAGGCAGCCCAGAGCTACCAAGCAGCACGCAAAAGAAGGACAATAAATTTGATGAAGGATATCAGTCAAATTATTAAACAAGAACTAACAGGAGTGCTTAAGACCTATCCCACAATTTTGAATACTATTTAGAGCATGCCTCATACCACCAGAAATGATTTTTCTGAATGACACTGTGCAACAGACTTCCTGTCTTGGGTTAGCCAAGATTAAAGACTTGAACACGCCTCGCATTCCCACTTCGAGGATTGGCAAAATTACACGGAAATTGTGAAGGTACACTAGATTATTTCAAACAGGGTATTTCCTGCAATACAACAGATCCCAATTGGAAGGGATGGTTAATTTGGCCTACCAACACAAATATGTGTCAGTCAGTTTTCAGGGGTACCACCGAAAGGTTTAGTGCCCATTGGTCTGACATACACCATGTACAACGAGAACATCTGTGGGTGGTGACATCATACAGTGTTGGGAAGTTATGCCTAGATTGGCTAAGAACCTCAACACTGTCTCAGGTGAAACAACACTTTCCCTGCTGTCAGATGACCTGGTTCTCATGGATTTTTTACTAGGTCCCTGAAAGCCTCGCCAGAAACTCTTCTTATATGCCACTTCCAATGAGTTTTGGAAAATCTTCCAACAGGAAGCTGCGGAGAGATTGCGTGAAATTGACAGAGTTAACTTGGAAAAGGCTTTGGGTGTGGTTGATAACAGCATGACCACACTAACATCCAGGATTTATTAACTGGGCAACATTGTATCTTCTGCAATGGATGTAATGTAACAGGATCTGTCCATTTTACAACACAGACAATCACAGTTACATTCTATTATGTTATTAAGCTGGATGCTCCAATCCCTTCGCTCCGATTATGTGCCCAGGCGATATACCAATAATACTTCTCTGTTCTCTGCATATAATTCGACTGAAAAGAAGATAACGGCGCAAGGCGATGCAAAATATACAATGCTGCGCATTGAAAAGTTAGACAAATTACCTTTTACCGTGGCAGAGTCACCGTCCACAGAATGGTTAATTCATGGCCGTATAACACTGCGATTAACCACTTTCAAGTTTCAATATTGCCTAGAACAACACCAGGTAGGCAGATACGAAGAAATGGGTAGGGAATTCCATCCATGAATCTTGGGAATTACCGTATAGTTGTAGATATGGAAACGGGGACACTGAAGTGTTTCTCAGCAGTGTAGACTGCGAAAATTCTTTGAGTGGATCTCTCATTTTTTTTTAAAAACCCTTTTTATTGCAGAACCAAGATATATAGTATACTTTATAAAGCCCTTGCACTGCCAACGCTAGTGCGTATCTGAGTGGATCTCTCATTTGCCAGGACATTATGCTTCACGGGCCTGTAATGGTTCAGTAGCAAAGGATAAGGACAGGATGTCATTTGAAAGGCTCCCCAGCTGCTGTGATTAATCAAGTGTTCAGGCTGCTCTCGAATGGGAGTTACTTAATGCTGAATGATCAATGTTGTTGCCAGAGGGTTCCAAGCATCGTATATCTAATCACTGTAAGTTCCAGGGTTACTTGTTGTAGGCAAGTATTGTTTCCACCAACCCGTTGAGTCATTGAGGGGCCGTTATGGCCTTCATTGAATGTATCCTTTATACAGTTTGATACTCTGAGCTGAATGAAAGTCATGATTTTACAGAAAGATGTGTCCTTAACCTCAGCCCGAGAGACTCCAGGTTGCAAGGTCCTCTGCTGAGATACAGGCACTGATACGAACGAACAGCCCTTACAATTTCGTAGAAATGGTACAATGTATGTTTAACATGTCTGATATGAAGGATATAGTACACATATTTAAGACCATAGGTTCTGGAATGTTAAGTACCTTTCAGATAGTCTTTGGAGTGATTCCAGCTTTCATACACTCTGTATTCTGAAGCATTTTTGGAGGGTTTCCGCTGATCCTGCTACTGGTAGTGGGAATCTAGATTTTAATTTTTCTGCTTTGCAATGGACGTCCCAGTCACCAAGGAAATGGAAAAAATGCTCTTTGAGTGACATTACTGTGTTCGCATGGTACTCCATCTTGGTAGACGCTGAGTTTCCTCCATGCAGACACTCCAGTTCTTAGTAGTCTGACATCCCTCACGGGGTCTCCATCTCGAGACCAAGGCGGGTTCCCACAGTCTCTCACTTCAGGTAATGGGGTTGGCTTCAGCCTAGGGAGATTCTTGGCTCTACACCTACATACATGCTAGGTGCTCTTCGGTACATTTAGTTAGGGTCCCATCATAGGAGTACACATTATTACTGTCATGTATTTGTATACCTGCCTGTATTCATTGTTTTAGCACTGTGGTAGGAATCTACCATCCTTTTACTCTGTTGGTGCTTATAATCATTTTTATCTGTTTCTGTCTTATGGTTGTTAAAGCACACCTATTGTACACTAGAATGACGCTGCTTCAATAAATGCTTATTGAAAAACGTTCCCACCATTTATTCTGTGTGTCTCTCTCTGAGACAAAGTGAGGACGAGTGACTGAGGGAGGAGCGTGGAGGTTTCCAAGATCCCTGATGGGACAGAGTTGGCATGTTCGATAGTTGCCAAGAACTATTCTCTCCTTGGTAAGAGGCGTTTACAGTGGCACTGTGAGCTAGCTGGCGTACAGGTGAACATTCCTGGTGGGGGAGTCTGGAATCAGTCTGGACACCAATCCCACATTCTATATTGTCTAAATGTGCATATCCTATATAGGTTTATAGGGACTACACAGCACTTTCAGAGGCAGATATATCAGTTTGTCTTCCTACTCGCCAAAAATGGGGAGTAGGACCCAAAAATAGCTCATCCTAATTGCATCTGACTTGCAAATGTGAGTGGATTTTTTGAGCCCTGATACAGTTCGCCATTCTAATTCTTACCAGGTCTTGATGACTGTGTGTCTCAGGTTATGAAGGATTGAGCTGGTGATCTCCATAAAATGTATTGCGGAAAATGCAATCACTTCTGAGGGTATGTACTTCAAAGTCAGTCGGTTCCTCAACCAGTCCCTTTGACAGCGGCTCTCACGTCTGTCTGGATTGGCTTATTGGATCCCGGACGAGCCCCTACTTTGTGAACACACAAAATTTGGTACTGCAAATAAGAGACCGCAAAACAGTCAGTCGTGTAGACAGTTTATTGCAAGTTCGAACTGAGAGGTGTGAAGCCATGCGCTAAAGACAAGCCTAGCTGGATGCAACCAGCTCACATTATTAAAAGTCTTTTGCAAAATATTTCAAGCTGTGATTTTTCCCATTATAATTTATACATAGCATGTTAAAAAGTGCAGTCAGCACGCAAGCGGTTAGCACCAGCTCCTATTCACATAAACCAGTGGTTTAAAATGTTCTGCTTCCCTTTACAGGTGCAGATACCTCCTATCGGGAGTAGCACAAAGATAGAAACCGTTTTCTATACACACACACAGTTTCTCACATTTCGAAGGGGAGCTGTAGGCGAGATTTATTACACAAAGGGCAAGACGAGAATAAATGATTGCACATGATGCAAAATGGTGGAACAACTATTAAACAGCGGTATCCATTTTTATCCACTTTTTCAATGTGGAGTACATACTTGGACAACTTGGTGGCCATGCAATTGTTGTCAGGACTGGATTTAAGCAACCCTCTGTTAGCCTCAAATATCTCCCAGTTATTGTTAAAACACCAAGAAACTTTTGTTGCCTACCTGGTTGGTATCTGCCAAATCGATGGTCATCTCTGCTTTTCTCACCTCGAATGATCGCTTGGCGGCGGAATTCCAAGATGGCCGCCGGTGCGATTCATTCGGTAGCAGTCTAGTGTTTAGAGGCTCCTCAGCAAACTCACCTGTGCTGAGGAATACTCGCGCTGAGAAGTGCGCACTTCAACTGAAGCCCTGAGGTGAACGGACGCTTTTATTTTGGCTTCCGTTTTTCGAGATTTGTATCCTGCGCAGTGAGTACTTCAACTAACTCTCTGCAGTTAGACTTTCTTCCCACGGCTGCGGTAAGTCTAACAATTCACAGTTAAGGTTTTGTCGAAGATTTCTGAGTCGAAAAGATTAGCGCTCATTAAACAGTAAGCGTATTTTCTAGTGACAAGCTCTGACAGCAAAGGTCTACAGAGAGAGCAATTTGTCTGCTTAATATAAATGGGAATTACATAGTGACTAAATATATGTAACCCTAGCGAGCAATGCAACAGTTATTGGAAATTCAAGAATATTGCAAGGATTGAGTATCCTGGTTCGTGGAGATATAGAATTATAAGAACTGTAGTATTGGCAGCACTTTCTACAAATAATACATAGAGACTTCCATAAAGAAAGAATAAAAGATCTACAAGTAGGTGGGGATATTATATATATATATATATATCTCCAAAGGCATTCTCTCCCAGATCGAAGAGATAAGGAGACGCACACGATACACAGTTTGCAGGCAGCATTTTATTCGGCAGTGTGAGGCGCCTGACACGTTTCGTCTCGGCTTAAAACATCTTCAGAGGTGTTGCCTCAGTCCATGCGAGTTTGAAAAATGGGTTCCAGGTGAGAATGTTAACATTTATACCACGCCTCTAGTGGACGCCTGTGGCGGTTTGCTGGGCATCATGGTACCTGGAGTCCCACTTATGTTTTTAGTCTCATTACTCACATTTGCTGCAAAGGGGGGGGTGTTTTGCCAGAGTTCAGCTGAGTGCCATTGTCGATGTGCAGTTAAAGTTTCTTTCAGCATTGCCCGTCCCCTCCGTTTGTGGTTGACTCGGCATGCTGGTTCCTGCAATGCTTCGTTTGCTATTAAGAAATTGGCTCTCTGCGCGAAGGTCGGTAGGGTCATCACTGACTTTATATATTCACTGATTCACTGAAAAAAACCATAGGTTTCAGGCCTTATATAGTTAGGAATTAGCATTTAAAAAACCTTTAAAATTCACTCAAAAAACTATAAGTTTTAGGGGTGTTATAGTTAGCTGGACATTTCACTCATACAAAACCATTGAAATTGCTCCTATATAGTTAGTTGTATTAACTATATTTCGCGCACCCGCAATCCACTGCTGATGATGTCACATATTACATCATTCATGACATGGTCAGTGACATCACTGATGACATCTCAAATTACATCATTGATGACATCACTGATGACATCATCCAGTGAATGTGGTTTGCTTCGTTATTTAAATATGCATTATATATTTAGCAATTTGCATTGAAGAATGAGTGGATATATAAAAATAAATATTTGGATGGAGGATTTAGTAGCAGTGTAATTGACTGTTTACTTGACCAATTTATAATGTCTCACTAAATATAGTGGATAGTGACTAAACTATGTGAATATCTGTATCACTTTGTCAGTTGTTGTGTAAACTGGTTCTCCAGTTGGTTACTAGCTATGTGAAAGTCTATATTAGTAATTGATTAGTTAACTGAGTATTTGTATGAGAGAGTGAATGTGTGTGTGGTTCGGTGGGGGGTGTCTGACTACCCAAAGATGTGTGAATACTTGATTCACTAGATATATGAAGTTAAAACGACATGTTCTAACAGTTGTTTGGGTGAGTGAATATCTTTATGGGTGTGGTGATGAGGAAATATATTTCTCAATGGTACATGTCCAACAAACTAGAAAAATAAAAGGCAGTGTATTACAAGTATACAGTTATCCATACAGTCACTCACACAATCATTGAGTCTTATGTATACTTATTTATATACAACAACTGACACATAATGATTTTATAATTCACTAAGTATGACTTACCTAGCTAAATGAATAGATGACGTTGTGTTTGTATAAGTGTTTAGCTAAGTAAATATGTAAGTATGATCCATTGTTTGCATAAGTGAGTATGTGAATTGGATGTGTGCTGGTGTGTAATGTCGATATAGGTGTATAAGTATTTTTGATAGTGTTCTATTGTTCATTGACAGCATGTATGAGTGAATCTACAGGTAAGTGATTAGATGTGTGTATACATCTATGAATCACTGAGTGGGTTTTTAGATATTTGTATTGCTGTGACAATGGATTCAAATATGATACTCTGTATTTTACAAAGAGTGATGAACGATTTTTCTAGTGTATGAAAAGGTGTATGTGATTGTCACGTGGATGATGTCATCAGTGATGTCATTTGAGATGTCATCAGTGATGTCACTGACCAGGTCATGAATGATGTAATATGTGACATCATCAGCAGTGAATTGCGGGTGCGCGAAATATAGTTAGTACAACTTAATATATAGGAGCAATTTCAATGGTTTTGTATGAGTGAAATATCCAGCTAACTATAACACCCCTAAAACTTATAGTTTTTGAGTGAATTTTAAAGGTTTTTTAAATGCTAATTCCTAACTATATATGGCCTGAAACCTATGTTTTTTTTCAGTGAATTTCAAAGGGTTTTAAATGCTAATTCCTAACTATATAAGGCCTGAAACCTATGTTTTTTTCAGTGAATTTCAAAGTTTTTTTAATGCGAATTCCTAACTATATAAGACCTGAAAGCCCACTAGGAATCTCCAGTATGTGCCAGGGGACTGCATTGCAGAGAGGTGTAATGAAGCCACGCCCCTTTTTACACCTCTCTGCAACGCAGCCCCTGGGCGTGTTTGCAGAGGGGGAACTAATTTCCCTTGCATACTGGGGGTCCCTGGGGGCCAACTAGCCCACCTTGAACCTGCAGTATGCGCCAGGGGGCTGCATTGCAGAGAGGTGTAATGAGGCCACACCCTTTTTTTACACCTCTCTGCAACGCAGCCCCCGTGCATGTTTGAAGAGGGGGAACTAATTCCTCTTGCATACTGGGGGTCCCTGGGGGCCAACTAGCCCACCAGGAGCCACCAGTATGCGCCAGGGGGCTGTGTTGCTTTGTCCCGGAGGGCGGCGGTTCCGGGGCAGTGTGGGGGGGATTGGGCACCCCCCACACTACTTTATCACTATGCCCCCGCGATTTGGTCCCCCTGGGGGGTAATTTTTAAAAAACCATACCGGGTTTAAAAAAAAAAAAACGTTGGGCCTTGGGGGTCTTTTTGGGACCACCTTAACAGGCCTAGGGGGTCAGGGTGTTTCTACCCTTCCCCCTTTTTGTGTTCTACACATTTGTTTTTCTGCTTTCTTGTGCCTCAGTCTAATGAGCACAAGATGGCTGCCAACACTTCCTGGTTTGGAGTGTTGACAGCCAATAAGCATGCAGCTTTCTCGGAAAGGTACACGCACCGTCCGCGTACCGTACGCATACGTACACGGACCCGTGCGCGCGCACGGTACGAACACCCTACGATTTTTTGAAAAAAATAATTCTTTTTTTTACCTTGGGGGTCCTAGTGGGACCCCCTGAGCATGCCTAGGGGGTCAGGGTGCTTCTACCCCGCCCCCTTTTTGAGGTCTACACGTTTGTTTTTCTTCTTTCTTGTGCCTCAGTCTACCGAGGCACAAGATGGCTGCCAACAATTTCTGTTTTGGAGTGTTGACAGACATTGTGGTCCGCGCACGCCCGCGCATGTGTGTATGTATATATGTATGTATATATATATATTATAGTTAGCTGGACATTTTACTCATACAAAACCATTGAACTTCCCCTGTTATAGTTAGTTTTACTCACTATAACTCGCTCACCCGCAATCCAGTGCTGATGATGTCACATATTACATCATTCATGACAAGGTCAGTGACATCACTGATGACATCATCCAGTGAATGTGGTTTGCTTTGATATTTAAATATGTATTATAAATACACTACTTTGCATTGAAGAATGAGTGGATATATAAATATACATGTGTGGATGGTGGATTTAGTAACAGTGTCATTGATTGTTTCCTTGACTAATTTGTAGAGTCTCACTAATATATAATGTGTAGTTACTAAACTGTGTGAAAGTCTTTATTGCTTTGTATTAATTGCTATGTTAAAGACTCTATTTGTTATTAGTTTTTTAACTGAGTATTTGTATGGGTAAATGAATGTCTATGTGGCTTGGTGGGGGGTGTGTGATTGCCAAAAAATGTGTGAATAGTTCATTCAGTAGGTATATGAGGTTAAGACTACATGTTATAACAGTTGTTTCAGTGAGTGTATATGTTTTTGGGTGTGGTGGTGAGGAAATATTTCTCTCAATGGTACATCTCCATTAAACTTGAAAAAAAGGCAGTGTATGTCACAGTTATATCTAATTAAGTGTGCCTAAGACTTAGTGATTGTACGAGTCACTATATGGATAACTGTATACTTGTAATAGAGATTTTATAACACACTAAGTGTGAGTTACTATCTATATAAATAGATGAAGTGGTGTTTGTATAAGTGTGTAGGTGAGTAAATGTAAGTATAATCAATTGTTTGCATAAGTCAGAAGGATGTCTTTATAAGTGAATACAATGTGTGCTGGTGTGTAATGTTGAAATAGGCGTATAAGTATATTTGATAGTGTTCTGTTGATTATTCACTGCATATAACACTGAATCTATAGGTAAGTGATTAAATGTGTGTATAGTTCTATGAATAACTGAGTGGGTGTTTAGAAATTTCTATTGGTGTGTCAATGGTTTCAAATATGGCACTTTCTATTTTACAGTGAGTGATGAAAGATTATACTAGTGTGTGTTGAGGTGTATTTGATTGTCACATGGATGATGTCATCAGCGATGTCATTTGAGATGTCATCAGTGATGTCATCAGTGATGTCACTGACCATGTCATGAATGATGCACTTTTTGTGACGTTCCGGTGGCGCAGAAGACTTAGTTATATTTATCAGGCAGGACTAAGCCACTTTTTGTGGCGTAATCCCGCCTGATAAATATCAGTCCCTTTAACGCAGTGTCCTGCATTAAAGGGGTGTGCAATGGGTGTTGCTGGGGGCGTTCCCAGCAGCATCCATTGACTTGAGTAATTTATAGCATCCTCAAAGTCATGTCTTTCAAAAATTCCTAAGTATAGGACATGATAATCCAAATCCAAATGTTTCTCAAGAAAAGTCATAAACCATGTCCGTGGGTCATATCTGCCCAAACGCCAATATTCAGAACGATTGAAAATGACTTTTCTTGAGAAACATTTGGATATGGATTATCATGTCCTATACTTTGGAATTTTTGAAAGACGGACTTTGAGGATGCTATAAATTACTCAAGTCTGCCCGAATTGTGTGGGTAAAATTGATACCTAGTCACTTTGAATAAGAATGTACTTACGTCTCGTCTAACATTTGGAAGAAATATCTAGTTATATGACAACAGGATACCGACATAACTTGAAGGAAATAAGAACGCCCTGAAGAAGTTCTGTTGTACAGAGCGAAACACGGTTGTGGTACATAAACCTAAGGAAAATAAAAGCATTTGAATATACACCAAGATTCAGCGCTTCAATATGGACTCTAAGTGATATGATTTGATTGGACTTGTTGTGCAAGTGGTGCTGTGCCAAACTTTGGAATATTCTCCACTACTCTCTACTACTCCACTACTCTCTAATACTCACTCTCTACTACTCATTCTCTACTACTCTACTACTCTCTACTACTCTCTCTCTACTACTCACTCTACTGCTCACTCTCTACTTCTCACTCTCTACTACTCTCTACTACTCACTCTCTACTACTCTCTCTCTACTACTCTCTCTCTACTACTCTCTACTACTCACTCTCTACTACTCTCTACTACTCACTCTACTACTCACTCTCTACTATACTATTCTCTCTCTCTGCTACTCACTCTCTACTACTCTCTACTACTCACTCTCTACTACTCACTACTACTCACTCTAGTGTGGCTCAATGATTGGAGCGGCAGACCCTGATGCAGAGGTCTAGCCCGGGACCAGGGTTCAATTCCCCGCCTCGGCGGGTCTTGGGCTCAAAATTCCACGGACCTGATAATGCTTGCCTCGGTGCCGATTCCAATCATGGAGTCCCACTCTGCAACTCTGGACAATAGCTTGCTTAATCTCCACAACGGCCCCCACAACTCTTAGGATGCCTGGCCTCCACCTTGGGGGTGCCCAGGAGTGGGCGCCTCACAGGGAAAGCCAGGATGGGTTCCACAGCGGTATTCGTACAAGCGCCTTGAGACCCTTGCGGCTGAATAGTGCACTATACAAGTATCAATTTACATTTTACTACTCACTCTCTGCTACTCTCTCTACTGCTCTCTACTACTCACTCTCTTCTCTCTACCTCTCTCTACTAGTCTCTACCTCTCTACCGCTACCTCTCTACCTCTCTCTACACGCACACATATATATATGCATATATATGCATGTGCATTTATATATATGTGTGTGTATATATATATATATATATATATATATATATATATATATATATATATATATAATCTGTATATCTATATAAATACAAATGTAAATGCATGCATACATATACATATATGCATACATATGCATGTTAGTTACATGAAACACTAATAAAAGCAAAGCTAAAAAGCCACCTCAATACAAACAGAATGGCTTTAACTTAAACGAGGGTGAGATCTATTGCATTTTCAATGCTTGTTTACTTTGGTTCCATCAAGAAGGCATTCAGATGTGTCACACATTTGCCATAAATTCGGAATGTTAGCACTCTAGTTGCTCATTAGATCACTGTAGTAAAGCTACTGTTCACCAGGGAAGTCTGCTGCTGGTATTCAAAGTGCATGTTTCAGTCTGCATGGCAGATTTTTTTTCATGAAATAGAAGAGGATTTGAGAAGTCGCTCAAAATGTGCCCTAATTTTTCTTTCTGAAGCACTAATCATTCTTTCTATGGCAAAATGAGCCCCCTCATTTTGTTCCTTTTTAAATTAAATGTTTTAAGGGGTACCACTTTATTCCAATCAAGATGGCTTCAGGTGTGCCATACCTTTGTAATAAGCAGGACTGTGTGTGTATATATATATATATATGTATATATATATATATATATATATATATATATATATATATATATATATATATATATATATATATATATAATATATATATACTTACCAACCTTGGAACTTGTAATTTAATAGAAGTCTCTATCAGCTGAAAGACAAGAAAAACTAAATCAAGGTATTTAGAGAAAGGTTTAGGCAATAGAGCGAGTACAGTGTTATAGCGAAATTAGTCGTTAAACCCATATTGTTTAATCTATCTTAGTGACAGCACAGAAAAGAAACACAAATTAGCTGAAAGCAGACAACGCAATAAAAGAACTTAATAAATTAGTGTTCACTTATATCAACAACACCCCTTAATTCCCCTTTTGACTCTACAATGTCAATTTTGGGGTGTGAAAAAGGAGCAGATATTTTAAAGTAGGAAATATGTTTACTAAGTATGTCAGAAAAATGTGTAAAACCTCCTCAGTATCCCAAGCCTAAAAAGTTCCAATACTTGCAGATATCAGCAGCGCCCATGAAGTAGAAATATTACTAAGACTATTGTGCAAGTGGCCCGTACACCTCTCAGACGTAAGAAAACAGACAAGAAAAAAACTGAACACGCTCTGAAGTGGATATATGCAGGGATAGAAGACTTCAGTATAAAAAAAAGTCCAACAAGTGAGGTGCCCGACACATGTCAAGGGTCATACCCTTGACCTGGTCTGGATGACAGTTCCAGCGCAAGGTTCGGTAGTTGTCCAGCCGTGCGTATGGTCCGATCACCATTTGGTGAGGGGCGAGATCCTAATGGATGAACAAAAAATGAAGTCCAGGAAAGGGTGGAAGGCGGTTAGAAAGTGGAAAAACATCGATGGAGATAAAATGGTAGATTACCTCCGAACTTATCCACTATCTAATAACCGGAAAGAGAATCCAGATGTCCTTTGCCAGGAACTGTTGGACAAACTCAGGAAGGCCACGGATTGGGTGGCACCAATCCGTAGGATGAACTAGTGGACAGAGGCTCCGGGGCCCCATGGTATAATGAATCACTTAGGGAGAAGAAACGGGGGTTACGGAAACTGGAAAGAGCTTGGCGGAAGGATTATAACTCCAACTCCCGGAGTCGGTATACACAGGCACTTGCTAGCTATAAGCAGGCGATCATAGCTAGGAAAGCCGAGTTCTTTGAGGAGAGGATTGTAACTGCCACAAACCCCCAGAAAGAAATCTTTAGAGTCCTTACGGAACTTAGAAAAAACAAGGAGCAGACTACGGAGTTCATGCAGGAGGACTGCCAAAAATTTAAAGACTTCTTTACTAACAAGATTACGGATCTTGTTTCCGAAATTGTTGCGACCCCCAAGATTGACTGCCCGTCGCAGACTATGCCTGTTAGAATGCCAGTGACTACCCCACTAACTACACTACCCTTGATTACGAAGGAGAGATTGACATTTCTTATGGGGCGGGTCAAGTCGCGCTCCCAGGCAGATCCGTGCCCACCAGAAGTGTTCAAACTGGCACTACCTGGTATAGAGGAAGACGTGTTGAGCCTTCTGAATTCATCCCTACAGACAGGACAAGTTCCGTCTTTTTTCAAGGAGGCTCGGCTGATTCCTCTGCTAAAAAAAACCGGGACAGACGTGAAATGTCTGAAAAATTTCAGGCCAATCTCTCAGCTACCGTTCCTGGCGAAGGTGGTGGAGCAACATGTACTTACCATTTTGTCGGAACACTTGGAAAGTAACGTCCTGCTTGAGCCGAATCAGGCTGGGTTCCGTGCGAATCACAGCACGGAGCTCGTTATGTTGTAAATTCTGGACAAATTGAGGAACAGAGCAGATAAGAAAACTCCAGGTGCCCTGGTGCTGTTGAACCTCTCCGCGGCATTTGACACCGTTTGTCACAAACAACTATTGTCGCGGTTGAGAGATTTCGGCATTCATGGCACAGCACATGCCTGGTTCTCCTCTTTCCTCCCAGGGAGGACACAGAGAGTGCAACTCGGTGACCTGCTTTCCACCACAACATCGATCACCTGCGGAGTGCCGCAAGGGTCTGCCCTGTCACCCCTTTCATTCAATATTTATTTACAGCCTTTGATTCTGCTGCTTAACCGGATGGACTGCCAGGTTTACAATTATTTATTTATTTATTTTATTTATTTTTCGGTTTTTATAGAGCGCATCAATCATCCCGAAGGATATCACGGCGCTAAGAGCCAGAGAAGCTACTAGGGTGACAGCTGGGATTTATGGTTTAGTATAGAGATACGTTTTAAGATTCCTTCTGAACTGAAGATAATTGGAGGTGTGTCTTAGCTTGGGGGGAAGCTCGTTCCATCTCTTAGCTGCTAGGTGGGAAAAGGAACGTCCACCTGTTCTGACCTTATGGATGCGTTTAGGTTTTGCCAATGCAGATTGGCAAGATCGCAGAGTTCTGTTAGGTTTGTAAAATTCGATCCTTCCTTGCAGTATCGAAGGGCCAGTTCCATGTAGGGTCTTGTGAGCATGACTAAGTAACTTGAAGGCAGCCCTCTGACGCATTGGGAGCCAGTGGAGTTTATTTAGGCACTCTGATGCTGAGTCGCGCTTACTTTTGTTAAGAATGAGTAAAATTACGAACAATGAACAATTACGCGGATGACACCCAGATCATCATCCAATTGGACGATGGTCTGGATGCTTTCGCAAGATTGCAAAACATCTTGAAGTGCACAGCCAACTGGATGTCCATGAACTCCTTAAAGATCTACCCTGATAAGACCGAGGTGTTGCCAATTACCATCGCTGGCAACCCATGGAATGATCAATTCTGGCCAAGGGAACTATGGTCACCCCCGGAACCGGCGGCCGTTGTTAAAAGCTTGGGCCTCCATGTGGATGGTAAGCTGTCCATGCAGAAACAAGTTATGGCTGTTGTGGGTTCTTGTGTCGGCCTTCTTCGACAACTTAGGAAAGTTTCCTCGTTGTTGTCCTTCTCCACCTTGAGGCGTGCGGTCTCTGCTACGATCCTAGCCAGGTTGGACTACGGTAACTCGTTGTACATAGGGCTGCCGCAAAAACTCTTAAATAAGATGCAGGTTGTCATGAATGACGCTGCAAGACTTATTTTTAAAAAGCAGAGGAACACGCATGCATCCCCCCTCATGCGAGAATTGCATTGGTTGCCAGTTAAGCAGAGGGTAATGTTTAAAGGGTTGTGCATTGTGCACAAAGCCCTTTATGGTAGTGCGCCAAGTTATATGAAATCCCGCCTGACTCCCTATAGGCCGGGTAGGGCGCTACGATCTGCAGAAGCTACCCTCCTCACTCAACCACGCTGCAGACTGGCTACCGTGGGTGGTCGCGCCTTTTCCTATACTCTCCCAGCTTTTTGGAACAAATTGCCAATGGAACTGCGGAAGGAAACCAATTTGTTGTCCTTCCGAAAGAAATTAAAAACCGTGCTCTTTCAGCAAGCGTGGGGCTGCCTGTAATTTATGACCAGCTGTTTTTCTGTACTCGTTTGTGTGGATCCTGACAAAGCGCTTAGAGACCCCTGGGTTATAACGCGCTATCCAAATCCAATAAATAAAATAAATAAAAAGCTATGCAATTGACACTATACAGTTTTACTACACTGTAAAAGGTACTGCTATAGTCTATTTTAATTTACTAAATGTATCAACCTCACAAATATGGAAATAGATTGAACTTACTGCGATTGAAATCAGAGACCTGTAGATGAATGAAATGAAATGAAAACAGGATTTCTAGAGCGCATGGCTGCCCGGGGGCGTCCCAGCGCTGGGATTGTACTAGCCACTGAGGGGGGAAGCAAAAACGGGAAGGGAATAGGCAGATTATTGTGGGAACAGGTGGGTTTTGAGAAGCTTGCGAAATTTGTTGTGATTCGTTTCTGCTCGAAGATGGATAGGTAGGGCGTTCCACAGTATTGCTGCTCCAACTGAGAAACGACGTCCTCCAGTACGGGCTTTCTTAATTTTATGTACTGTGGCCAAGTTACCATGGGAGGAACGCAGAGATCTGTTGGGTTTATATGGGAAGAGCCTAGTTTTATGCAACGGGGGACCCTGACCTTGTAGAGCTTTGTGCGTTATACATAGTGCCTTGAATTTGACCCTTTCACGGATTAGGAGCCAGTGAAGGGTCTTCAATGCAGGTTTAGCTGATGTTCTGCGGGAGGTGCCTGTCAGGAGCCTAGCAGCGGCATTTTGAGTTCTCTGCAAGATGTTCAAGGTTGTTTCAGGGGCTGCCATGAAAAGGGCATTGCCATAATCTAGCCTCGATGATATCAGCCCTTGTATTAGGAGCTTTTGGGAGGGGGCAGGGAGCAGGGGGAGAATTTTCCTGGCTGAGCGAAGTAGGCCTACGCAGGTACCTGCGGGTTTTTTTTGCCTGGGTTTTAAGAGAAAGGTCCTGTTCTAACCAGAAACCCAGACTTTTGAGCTCCGGCTTAGGTTGGGGAAGGATCCCTAGGCAAGATGGCCACATTGCGCTGGGGAGGGGTGATGTATGTGGTCCCAGTAGCATGAGCTCGGTTTTAGAGCCGTTCAGTTTCAGTCTTGAATCACACATCCACTGATAGATCCCTTCAAGGCAGTCATGAAGGTTTTTGATTTGAGCACTCTCTAGCGAAAAAGAGACCACCATTTGGGTGTCATCAGCGTATGTGATGGTTTTTATCCCAAATGGGGAGACCACTTCATCCAGGGGGGCCATGTAGGTGTTAAATAGTGTAGGGCTCAATGAAGAGCCCTGGGGGACCCCACACTGGAGGGGGAAAAAATCGGATCGCTCATTACCTTCACAGACCTGAAAGGTTCTGTTTTTAAGGAAGGAAGTGAGCCAGCGAAGTGCGGTGTTTCTTATTCCTAAGTTGGACAGTCGCTGTATCAGGATCTCGTGGTCCACCGTATCAAATGCAGCGCTTAGATCCAGGAGGATCAGTAGCACCGTTCCCCCTGAATTCAAGATGCATCTGGCTTCCTCCATCACTTGAAGAAGGGCGGTCTCGGTCCCCTGCCCAGGACGGAACCCAGTTTGAGAAGGGCGAAGAAGGTTGTTGGCTTCTAGGAAAGCCGATAGTTGTTGATTAACAACCTTCTCCGTGATCTTACTTATCCCTGGTAATAGGGAGATAGGGCGAAGATTGGAGAGATAAAGTGGGTCGAGACCTGTTTTTTTCTGTATGGCTTTCACTCCTGCATGTTTCCAGCTATGGGGGACCACTCCTTGGCTGAGGGAGGCGTTGATGAGATCGGTGGCCTGATGTGAGATAGTGGGTCCCACTTGTTTGAGAATATGAATGGGGGCAGGATCGTTTGGAGAGCCACTTTTCATCCCTGAGAGAGTTTTAAGAAATTCTTCCTTGGTCATCTGATGGAAACTGTCGAGGATAGGACCATTTAATGGACGAGTCAAGGTTTCAGCGGGGATTTTGTCAGATTTGGGGGGGAGGGTTTGTAGAATGGTAGTTATTTTGTTCTGAAAATAAGATGCTATTTGATTGTATCTAGCAACAGAGGGTAACTGGGTTGGGGAGGGGTTTGGAATTTTTAATAAGTTTTTGAAAATTTTATAGGTCTCGCTGGACGAATTAGAGGCAGATTTGATTTTTTCCTCATAGAAGGAGGCCTGAGCTGACTTTCGGGCTAGTTTATAGATGTTCATTGATTTTTTTATATTCTTCTTTGAAAAGTGGGTCCCAGTTTTTCCTCCATTTGCGTTCTTGAACTTTACAATTTTTCCGAAGAATCTTGAGTTCTTGGGAGTAGCAGGGGGATTTAAAAGAGGTGCATTTTTTCTTTAGATTTTTCTTCGGAGCGACTTGGTCTAAGGTAGAGGTAAGCCAGTTGTTAAATTTTTTATCTGCTTTGTCTGGGTCGGGATCAGCATAAGGGGCAGAGTGAGTTAGTTTTTGCATCCAATTTTCAAAAGATATTTTGGACCAAATTCTATCCTGTTGTCTTGGGGTGAGGGTCTGGGGGGTGACAGGAGTGATCTGCCAAAAAAAAGGAATCAGGAAGTGATCTGACCATGGGAGGGGGAGTGGGTGGGAGACTTCTAGATTAAGGAGATTAGTGAAGAGTGGGTCTAAAAGATGTCCTTTGGAGTGAGTTGCTTCGGAGTTTTTAAGTTGGATGTCAAATGCTTTTAATTCCGAGATTATATCTCCAGCAACTTTATCTTTGTTGTCCTCAAAGTGGAGATTTAAGTCTCCTAGAAGGAGAAAGCTGGAGGTCGAAGTGCCCGTGGATATGGTGGCCTCTAGCAGAGAATTGACGAAATTTCCTAAGCTGGTGGAAGGACGATAGATGAGAAATCCCGAAAGGGTTTTATTGGGATTTATTTGGAGAGAAAAGTGTAAATTTTCACAGTCCTCAATACCTCCATTTTGTATTCTGCAGGTAAGGGTGTTTTTATAAACAATCGCTATCCCTCCTCCTTTACCCTTAGATCTATTTTGGTATAGTATGAGGTAGCCTGTGGGTAGCATATTGACGATGTCGGCTTCGGAATGGGGCGTAAGCCACGTTTCCGTAAGGAAAAGGACATCTAGTGTCATATCCTGGATCAGCTGGTTGATTTCTACGGAGTGTTTAGATGCAGATCTACAATTAAGTAACGCTAGGTTGACCGATTTAATTGTAAGGTGTTTCCCTCTAGTATTGTCAGAGGTTAGCGGTATGGGGGTGAGTGTAGATGTGGTCGGGCGGTGTTGAAGGAGATGATCCCTCGAGTATTGTAGTCTCTGATTGCACATGGATCCCTGCAGCATGCTCGTTAACTAGGTGAGCTGTTAGTGGACGACTGAAAGCGGTGGGGCCCGGACAGTTGGTGCGGGGGCCCAGTCTGATACTTTGCTGGCCTGGGTGAGAGCTCGGAGGAGAAGCTGAGACCCTTGCGGGGTGCCAGAAACCAACAGTGGCAATAAGCGGTGCTCCCGGACGGGACTGTGCGTGATATGTGGCCGTGGCAGACTGTGTGGAGAGTAGACCTCATGAGGCCCAAACAAAATGCGAATACGCAATCTAACAAATTGGATAAATACACGGTCCAGATGGGAACTCCGCAGGCGGAGGGTGCAGCCGGGGTCCAGTCCGGCCTGAAAGAACCGTCGTTGGCTTCCATCATGGCAGCCGTACAGTCACTTGGCGCCAACCTGGAGACGAAAATCGACAAGGTCTCCATCGAGGTAAACCTCCTCCGCGCCGACCTCAGTAAAATTTCTGAAAAGACTAGAGTCAACGAAGCCGGTATCAAGGAGCTCCAGACATCGACCAAGGCCCTGGAACAACGCGTAAACGACCTGGTGCACCAACACCGCCAAATGGCCCTGCGACTGGAGGACCAGGAAGGGAGGGCCCGAAGAAGTAATATCCGCGTACTAGGTGTACCGGAGAATTTGGAGAGGCCAAGCATGGAACTCTTTTTGGAGGACCTGATCCTCAACCATCTAAAGCCCAAATGCCTGTCCAACATATTCACTATAGAGCGGACACACCGTGCGCCTATCCCTAAACCTAAACCAGGGGCACCGCCCAGGACAATAATCGCGAAAATCCTAAATTATAGGGATAGAGACGCCATATTACAGACGGCCAGGAAGGCGGGGGACCTGCAATACGAAAACGCCACGATTAGTTTTTTTCCGGACTTTACTCTTAATGTACAGCGGGAGAGGCGATCCTTTGCGGGTGTGAAGGCATCGCTGAGGGAGAGGCATCGAATACATGATGTTTTTTCCTGCCAAGCTCAAAGTCCTTGCTGGGGGCAAATCCTTGTTTTTTACTTCACCATCAGGATTGGATTGACAGGGAGTCATCGAAAGCTCGGGACCGGGCTGGGGTGAGAGCTGGAGAGACCATCAGGCTGTGTCGTAGGAGTCGACGGCTGGGAGGTCGGATGTGGATAGACAGAGTCAGCGCTTCTGGAGGTCACGGTCTGCAAGTCCCCGTTGGGGGACTCTTCGAGAAGCTGCTGACCATTGAGGGTGACGGACCTGCCGAGATGGACCTCTATATAGTGTAACGTATTACGGGGGTTGCTGCCAGGGTGTGGGTCAGGCTCCCCCTAGTACGTCCTGGTGGGGGGGGGGGGGGGGGGAGATACTACCTCCTGCAGGGATGGGGGCCCTGTGCTGACTGGTAGACACTGTTGAGGGTCCTCCCCTCTCGTCTTGGACTCAGGGGGTCCAGATAGTCCCACGTTGGACTGGAACACTGCCGAGTTAGCTGCGGACTTAACGTAGATGTACTTTAACTTTTACGGAGTGTAGAATTTAATGGTACAATGATATTATCCATGGGGTGGGCACGGGAGGCGGTTGGAGCTTGAGCCGGTGCACGCTCCTCTTGCAGAAGGTTCATCGAGAAGGGAAGAAGGGTTTTTTTTTTTTGTTTGTTCTTTCAACTTCCAGTTTGGGTACCGGGCGAAAGGCGCTCTGCTAATTGGGGATGTGGGTAGTTCAAAGCCTACGGAGCAGGGGAGCAGGGAGGGGGGGTTTGTTGTAGTTGGGGGGATGCGAGGGGGGAGTTGGGGGGTGGACAGGGAAGGTTACACAGAGGTGGGTGGGGGGTTAGATTGATAAGGTCACACCACAGTAGGGTGCATATTCTGAAACAGCGCAGCAGGAAGCACATGAATGAACTGGCAGACTACAGTGTGCATGGCTACGAAGTGGGATAAAAGTATTAAATTGATTAGCTGGAAGGTCAATGGTATGGGGGACAAACTTAAAAGGAGTATTGTGCTGCAGTTTGTGAAGAGACACCTCCCGGAGGTAGTCCTGTTACAAGAAACACACTTGAGAGGTAAAACATGTCAGGCGCTAAACAGGTGGGGTACGCTTTGGCGGTGCATGCCGGTTTCACTTCAGGATCTCGAGGGGTAGGCATTCTGTTGCGATGGAACTTTCCCATGGTGGTAGACCATACTGATGTAGACCCCCTAGGGCGCTTTGCGGCGATCTCAGGGACATGGGAGGGTCGTAGACTTAATTTGGTGACGGTCTATATTCCACCGGGTCTCCAAATGCAATCCTATCATGATTTGGGAGAGACTCTACTGAGCCTCCCGGAGGGGCTCCTCCTAGTTGGTGGCAACTTCAATGCGGTTGTCTCTGGGCAGATGGACAGACAGCCAGCTAGAGACATCGCGGCTGGACAAAGGTGGCTTCCCAACCTTCTGGAGGCGTGCAGACTTGTTGATCTTTGGCGCCATCTGCACCCGGCACAAAAATCTATACACTTTCCTGTCAGGTCCACACCACACGTTCTCACACCTAGATTATCTCCTTGCACTAATGCACCAAGATGTGACGATCCGTGAGGTAACGCACCTGGCGCAAGGCATTTCGGATCCCCTCTCTGGGCACATATAACGCTGGGCGACCAGAGGGTTGAGTGTGTGGCTCCTATTGCCTCTTGGCATATGAAGGATGAGGCTACAAAGAAGAAACTCACACAGTCGATCGATCGCTACTTTGAAGAAAATGTAGGGACTGTAGATTCGGGGTGAACTTGTAGGAGGCCTTCAATACGGTGTTGAGGGGAGAAGCACTCTTGGCGATAGCGGGGCGCCGTAAGGAGTGTGAGGCACAATTGCTGACTCTAGAAACTGATCTGCAGGTACTAGAGGTACTGCGCAGTGTGATGGGGGCCCTGACAAGATACACCAGCTTCACCTGAAGGCTGCGGAGTACAAGGACCATGCTAATGACGCTGCCAAGACACTGGCGAGGAGCAGAGAGGGTAGGCTATACGATCAGGGAGACTAGGCGGGCAAGTTGATAGCGTGGTTAGACAAGAAGCAGCAGGCTCAGAAGGTGGTGGCTGAACTTAGGACGGAAGCATGATCTGTTCTTACGGAACCACACGAGATAGTCCAGGAGTTTGCATCACATTATAAACAAATATACACTAGAAGATCCGAAAAGACAGAAAGAGAGTCGGCGGCCTTCTTAGACGACATTGTCCTTCCCTCCCTATCCGCGGAAGAACAGGAGACCCTAGAAGCGCCCCTGTCTGTGGAAGAGATGGTGAAGGCCATTCATGACCTTCGCCCCGGAAAGGCTCTTGGGCCCAATGGTCTAGCAGTGGCGCTTTACAAGCTCAAACCAAACGTTCTTGGTACACACCTGAAAAGGATGTTCGAGGAGAGTAGGGAACTAGGTAGCCTGCCCCGGGATCAGCGGATAGCTACCATCGTTGCTATCCCCAAGGCAGGGAAGCCCAAAGAGTCATGTGCCTCCTACAGGCCAATATCACTGCTTAATGTAGAACCAAAACTTCTGGCCAAGGTCCTGGCCAACAGGATCAAACCGGTCCTCCATACCCTAGGGCACCCGGACCAATCGGGCTTTATGCCTCACCGTAACACGGCATTGAACCTAAGACGTCTCCATGGAGTGTTGGGATGCTGTCACCGGTTACGTACGGACACGGTGGTGGTCTCCTTAGACGCTGCGATGGCTTTCGACACACTTGAATTGTCGTACATGATGGCAACACTTCGAAAGTTGGGGTTCGGCCAGAACTTTATTAGCTGGGTGAAACTCCTGTACACAGAACCACTGGCTCAGGTTGTTGTTAACAATAAACTTTCAGAGGTTTTCCTATTGGAGAGGGGAACAAGGCAGGGATGCCCCCTCTCACCCCTGCTCTTTGCTCTTGCACTCAAACCATTGGCGGCATGGATTCGGCAGACCCCCTCTCTGCAGGGGATACGATGGACTGACGGTTGAGAGGACAGAATTTTGCTATATGCGGATGACATCCTCCTGTACCTCACGCGCCGCACGAGTCCCTGGAGGCAGCACTAGACATCTTTCGGAGTTTTGGAGAATACTCCGGATACAGTATTAACTGTGGAAAATCTCTAATTTATGTCCTACACGTCACCTACCAC
The DNA here is from genome assembly GCF_964263255.1 of Lissotriton vulgaris. Lineage (NCBI taxonomy): Eukaryota > Metazoa > Chordata > Amphibia > Caudata > Salamandridae > Lissotriton > Lissotriton vulgaris. Next base: position 426,083,847 of record NC_141696.1, read on the forward strand.
CCCCCCCCCCCCCCCCCCCCCCCCGGACACCGGCGGATTGCCCGATCCAAATAGTCAGCGATGGCTTCACATATCTAGGTGTATATGTCACTAAAGACCGTGCCACAAGATACGAACGCAACCTCCTGCCACCACTACAGCGGCTCCAGAGAGATGCCGCCGTCTGGAAGAACTTCCCGTTGTCGCTACTTGGCCGAGCTGCCCTATTTAAAATGATGGCGTTGCCACGATCCCTCTATGCCCTCCAAAATCACCCGGACCTAGTCCCGCAAAAGTACTTCGCTGCTATTGAGGCAACCCAGAGGGACCTTCTCTGAATGGGTACGCCTCGGATCTCCCTCCAGAAGCTCAGGCTGGGCTGGTTTGATGGGGGGATCGCACTCCCGGATATTAGGAAATATTACTGTCGGCCATTAATCAGGGTACCTATTGTGCAGGGAATGAACCTGGGTACGAGATTGACAAATGGCTACTTCCGGGGGGAAACTTTGAGGTGGCTCTCTATTCCAGACCGGGAAGATACAGACTAACCGGGCCAACCAAACACTCTGTCCAGCTGTGGCATATAGTCCTTAAGAAACTGGGTTGGGCTGGCAGGCTTACCCAGGCAACTCCATTGTGGGCTTCAGAGAAGCTAGGCACTCTTAGCTGCACAAAAGGATTCCGAAACTGGGATCTTATAGGCATTTCCCGTGTTAAGTATTTATGGGGCCCAGAGGGAGTACTCCCATTTGATACCCTCCGGCACACATATGATCTAGCTCGGAAGGAACACTTCCGTTACATGTAAGTTCGACATGCACTACAGGCAAACATTCCTCCTGGGACGCAGCTCCCGGAGTCCTCGTCTCTGGAGGATAGATTCTTGGATGGCCACCTTCCAGAGAATGGAATATCACTCACATACAAAAAACCCATTAACCATACCCCAGATCCATTACTAGTCCTTAGAGCGAAGTGGGAGGCGGACGGACTTGAGATTGATGATGAAGAATGGCGTGAGGCGCTAGCATCCCCCAAGGAAATAGCAATATCGGCTAAATTAAGTTTGATTCAGCTGAAGATCCTACACAGGTATATATCTCCGGTACCAGGCTAGTCTTGAGGGGGCGCAGCGACGACGGGCTCTGTCGTAGGGGGTGCGGGGAGGTGGGAACCTTTCTGCACATATTGTGGGAATGCCAGGAGGTACATGCATATTGGACACAGGTACTTAACTGTATGGGAGATGTGTGGGCGTGGAATTGCGACCTGAGGTGAAGAGGTGCCTCCTTAATATTTGGGAACCCTCAGACCTCCCAGCGAAAGGAAAACTATGGGCAACACTGGGCATGGCGATAGACAAAGAGAAATATCCTGAGGATGTGGGGGACTGCCACACCGCCAACACTTGCCGCCTGGCAGAAAGACATGGACTGGAGCATGATTCGGGAAAAAACAGTGTATGTGGCTAGGGGGTGCCCGAGGAAGTGGGTAGCTGTGTGGTCTAAATGGAATGACCATAGAGGAAATATATGTGATCCTCCCATGATCACGACTGTTGACGAGCTAATTAATGAATGATTGTAGTACTGTAAGAAATGGATTTAGACTTCTGATAGATATCGATTCGCCAGATTTTACTTTGTGTATTCCCAAATATGTATAATTTAAAATGCTGATCTACCTTGTCTGTGACCGCATTCTGTTATGTTTTCAATCTGAAAATAAAAAGATTTAAAAAAAAAACAAACTAGGTGAGCTGTTAAATTAAACTTTGACTGTTGTTGCTCACAAGAAAGATTATTTAACTCCAGGCAGTTACCTAGATGGAATGAATCTGCATTTGAGACCCAAAATATGGGTGCCTGTAGCTTTATAAAGATTTTTCACCTTCTAATCCTATTTATATTTTTCAGACCGATACTCACTATGCTGTACTTTCGTTACTGCTTTGTTTGTCCGATTCTCCATCCAACACCAATTATGTGGAGAAGCCAAGAGAAAAAGAGGCAGGTAGGTGAAAAGAGTGCTTAATATTAAGGAATTGTTACTGTCTCTTGGTACACTTTCTGTGCCCTAAGATGCCCTAATGCTCTTTTCATGGCATTTTCTCTTCCTACAACTGAAGTACCCTTCTTTTAAAAAAAATATTTATTTTAGTAAAATATTGTATTGTTATCTTGTTTGAGATTTATCACCTGGGTAATATTTTGTTTACAATAGCGTGCACCTGCCATGAGTATTTGTTACTGTTGTCTTTCCATGTACTTAACATTTTCGTTAAGTATTATAGTTGGGATAATTGTTGTACAATATTAGTGCAAGTAATCTCAAAATGATACATGCAATAAATGGGCAATAAACCTAATGTTGAATTATAAGTAAAAAAGCAAACAAGTTGCCTTCTGATTAGCTACATCAGAATGATCCCTGTATCAAATAACAAACCATAACCGAGTGGCAAAATGCATTAATAACAACACATATCCTTAATAAAAGTCAACAAATCTCAGATAACCTCAGTAGGTGCACATTGACTAGTCTTGTCGACATTCATCGTACGATGCAGAAGTGTTATAACTTAATGGCAATGGATAATTCCGTTTTAAGGAGGTATTTTCGAGGTTTTTAAGGTATGCCTTACTTGAGCCCCATAATGAATGATTTGCAAACATTTGAGAACTTCTTTTAGATTTCAAAGCATCAGTTCCCATCTTGCTCGAAATACCAATTCCTACCATGCAAGAGAACAGAGATTTTTTAGAAGGATTTTCAATTGAGCGATATAGGTCTAGTTGCTGATTCCACTTACATATCAAACAGTTTTCGTCAAGTAGGTTTTAAGATATCGCTTGCAACACACCGTCCTAAAATAAAAATATAAAATGAAAAGGAGCTAGAAATTGGAAGGGTGTTTATGAATAGTGTTTCATATTTAAGTAAAAAAAGATAAGATTAAAGGACATTCAAATATCATATGTTTGGGTCCCAGTGGAAGTTGAACAAGTCTAGCAAAATGCACTCCTAATAAGTTTGGCCTACAGCATTCCTTGTGGTGCTCATAATACTATGTACAACAAAAATAATTTGTTATCTTTAGAGAAGGTCTTAGAATTCCAGACTTAATCCATCTCTCACAAGCAATAGATTTTCCACTTTCTTCTTTCCATAGGTTAATTAAAGTTAAATAAATTATCTTATGATTAGAAATAATTTGAGCATATGGTAGGAATAAGATGAACTAGCATAAAAGTATAATTCTAAATTAATATAGAATGATTTACTAGCGTATGAACCACCAGGTGGTTCATTAATAATCCTTTTAATATTCAAAAACAGTAAAAATCTGACTCCAGGACGTGATCATATTTTTAAGTTCTTGCATCATTAAGAAACTTGATGGCTCCAAGCAAATTTCATTTGTATTTTAGTTCAGACTCATTTAGAGTATTGATAGCCTGTTTGTACTGCCCTTGGATCTGTTGGCAACATCATCTACCTTCCATCCATTTTCAAATAAAGACAGTCTATATGTAAAATACAGTTTACAGTATAGAGTTATGTGCATGTGGGTTAGTCTTGTCTGACACAAGTCAAGTCAAAATATCATCGCCAGAACACAGCTTATTTTTTTGAGGAGCGTTTGAAGGTTTATAAAGCCAGCACTGTGCCTCATTTAGTATGTGCAAAATCCAATAAACAGTACATGTGATAAAGTTCTGAAATGTGTACTGCAATCATGCCCCCTCATTCAAGATTTACAATGTTATCATTGTGTATGTGCTTACTGAAAATGAACACATGCATTTGTATGTATGCCTAATAGCAAACATGAGCAACTAGAAATTATTAGTTGTAATGTAAATCTTTTTTATACTTTGTATTGCAGAGAGAGATATTCTGGCTTGTAAGATTTGAATTACAAAGAAGGGGGTGGGTTGAACTTTGTAACATTGGGAGATATGTATGAGTCATTGAGATCAAAGGAAAAACTGATTGTAATTGTGAACTGCAAGTAATTACTTAATTCCCTGATTCACTAAATGTTAAAAGCTGAACTGAAATGAGTTTACCTTTGCTCTATTTTCTATGTTGAACTTAAACTTATTTTCTTTCACAAGAATGTGTCTAGGGCATCAAAGTATTTGAGGTATGCACCTAATTTGCCAATGATGTTGATTAACTTTTTTTTTGGAAAGCTTTCTGCAACAGCATCAGTTATAATAAATTAGCAAAACAAAATGTTTAGTTCCTATGGTAACTAGCCGTTTCTATAACTACACAGTAGAGTCTGTGTGTGTGGTTAGGTATGTATGTATGTATATATCTTAATATATGTATGTGTGTATGTATATATTTATATTTAAAATCTATTGTTTGTGATTCTTATCAATTTCCATTAGCTCAATCATTTGAGGGCGGAAAATTGGACTGTATTTTCCATTCAAGTGGATCCATTCCTGGAGCTTCTGTACCAGTGCAGTTAGGTCCATTTTACATCTACATTGTCTAATAACCACTTGAGGATTCATTACCCCAAATATGTAAACTATTCTTCAAGATACCCCTGTTAAGTGGAAATTTTTTCAAAAATAATGAATATGGGAGATTTCCGTTTTGGACAATCGTTATCTCAGTTAAGTAAGATTTTTTTTTTAAACGTTTTTATTTGTATTTTATCATAACTTAACAGTACAATCATGTCATCAGCAGTACACATCTCCGTTTCTCCCACCCTCCACCCTCCCCACAGTACCTTCATTAAAAATTCCATTCCGATCTTGCCCCATAGCCAAAGTGCCGTATTGTGATTATCTATACGGTTGGGACCGCTGAGGTCCCGCTGTGTATTCATAGGGCCGTTTAATTGGCCACTTTTTAGGCCCCAGTTATTGCCCCCCGTCCAGACCATGATAGTGTCTCCATCTTCCCCAGACCTTACGGAACTTCTTCGGGCATCCCCTTGCTTTGTAAGTGACCCTCTCTGCGGCCATATGGAGATCTAGGCCTGTCCTCCACTCATCTAGTCTTGGTGGTTGTGGTGCTCCCCAATACTTGGCTATGTCTCTTTTGGCCACCACTAGCGCCAGTACCAGGAAGGTCAGTAAGGGGCGCGTTAGGTCCACATCATTGGTCATACCCAGGAGGGCCAAACTGGGCTCCGGTTGGAGTTGAATTTCCAGCACCTCACTCAACTCCTCAAAGACTTTACTCCAATACTCCTGTATCTTACTGCAGGACCACACGGTGTGATAAAAGTCTCCCTCCATGCCCCTGCATTTGAGGCACGTCGTGTTCTCCGTCCTCCCCATTTTGTGAAGCAGTGCTCTGTCATAGTAAGTTCTGTGGAGCACATTAAACTGGTTGAGGCGCAGTCAGGATTTAATTGCTACCTCCCTGGTATGCATCAGTACAATGTCCCAGTCTATATCCTCCATTTCCCCCACTTCAGTCTCCCACGTCCGTCTGAGCCTAGCTAGGTCGCCCAGCATGTTATTTATCAGTGTTTTGTAGGTAAGTGAGACTGCCTTTTCCGGTATGCGCTCCTGTAGGAGGCGTCCCTCTAGAGGTGCATACTCCGGCAGTTCGTCTGCCTGGATATCTTGGGCTTGCCAAGCATTTCACAGCTGCGCATATTTAAAGTACTGTGTACGGTGCAGTCCAAAGTCTGAGCCCAGAGCCGTAAATGGTTTCAGTGCTCCCCTGGCCACTATGTCCCCCAAGGTGGCGATGCCCAGATCGTCCCACCTCTGGAAGCCCTTTAATTTGTTTAATTCTGATAGCCATGCACAATGCCATAACGGCGTCTGTCTCGTGGATTTCATCCCCCACCCAGTACGTTTGATAGCTTTATTCCAGAGTTGCAAAGTGATTCCCATAGCCGGGAGTATCTGCCCCCGTCTGGCACCCCCGTATAGATAGTACATCAACGGCTTGTGGGACATCCTGTGCCTTTCAAGGGCGTAAGTTGGATGATCTGCCTGCGCGTGTATCCAATCATTAATCGGAACTAAGTGCTCCGCCCAGTAGTATGCTTCTAGGTTCGGGAGTGAAATCCCGCCGCTGTACTGATGCCTCTGAAGGGTATTCAGCGACACTCTGGGTTGTTTACCCAGCCAGAGGAAAGACCTCAGCTCGGCATGTATTGTCTGAAACACTTTTGAGGGAAGTGGGTAATACTCGTTCTGTAGGGCGTACAGGAACTTGGGCAGCGTGATCATCTTGAACATCGATGCCCGCCCTAAGAGCGTGAGGGGGAGCTGCCTCCATCGGACCGCATCCGTTGTAAAATTCTCTAAAATTCGCTGCAGGTTCTGTCGGTATGACCGCTGTCTGTCCAGGGTGACGTACACCCCGAGGTATTTGAAGCCCTCTACGGTCGTCAGCAATCGTCCCGGAAGGTCCGGTCAAGTTCCCTGTCCCTTAGAGTCGTAAAGAATCGATTTGTGCCAGTTAATCTGGTAGCCCGTGTGCTGCCCATACTGTTCCAGCTCCCGGAACATTTCCGGTATTGTCATCTCTGGGCGAGTGATATACAGGAGGATATCGTCCGCGTAGAGCGAAATTTTTTCTTCTTCTGAGTCCCTTTCTCCCCTTTTAAAACCCTTAATGGCTATATTCGGTCGGATCTTAGCGGCGAGCGCTTCTATCGTAAGCGCAAAGAGAAGAGATAATGGGCATCCCTGTCGGGTCCCCCTTCAAATCTGGAACTCCCTTGACGTTACCCCGTTTACTCTTACTCTGCCACTAGGTTCAGTGTACAGCAGTCGTACCCATTGTCGATATTTGGGGCCGAATCTGAATTTTTGCAATACGCCCTCCAGGAACGGCCAGTGGACCGCGTCCAAGACCTTCTCGGCGTCCAGGGAAAGGAACCAGTGCGGGTCCTCCCTCCCTTGTACTTCTTGCAACCAGTTGTGGGTGCGACGGAGATTTAACCTGGTGGCTCTCTCCGGAAGGAAGCCTCTTTGGTCTAGGTGCACCAGGTCTGATATCACTGTGCGTAGCCGCAACGCCAGGATCGTTGCCAGCAGTTTCGCCTCCGTGTTCAGGAGGGAGATGGGGCGGTACGAAGCGCAGTCTACCTGCGGCTTCCCTTCTTTATGTATTGGGATTATCGTTGCCGCGCATAGGTCTGGGGGGAGTCTCCCGTCTTGTAGAGCCCCATCGAAGAGTCCCTTAAGATGGCGCGTCAGGAGATCGGCTGTGCGCGTAAAAAATTCTGCGGGGAACCCATTCGGGCCCGGTGTTTTACCCGGTCGCAGTCTGGCTATGGCTCCCGATATGTCTTCTACGGTAATGTCAGACTCCAAGGCCTGCTGAGCCTCAGGGATCAGGGCAGGTAGGTCTATGTGCTCTAAGTATTGTACTGCCTCCTCGGTTGTCCCCAGGTCTCTGGCCCTGTAGAAGCATTCGTAGTGATCAGCAAATATTTCCGCGATCTGAGTATCGGATCCATCTAGCAATCCCTCCGGATCCCTGATTTGCTCCACCCATCTGGCTGCGCGTTCCTTATTACTAAGCCACGCCAATAGTTTGCCTGATTTATCCCCTGCATCATAGAGGCGGTGTAGGGTGGCCAGGGCCTGGGTTCTGGCCTCCCCCGTCACCAGTTCCCTGTATTGCTTCTGCTGGTCCGTTAGCTTCCTAAGTACTCTATCCTCTTTTGATGTCTGATAGACCCTTTCCAAGTCTAAAATAGCAGCCTCCAATGCAACAGTTTCAGCGTGGAGCTTCCTTCTGTCCTCTGCCAGCTTGCATTGTACCCTGTCTCGCATCACCGTCTTTAGTGCCTCCCAGAACGTCACCCCCGAAGGGACCGTCCCTTCATTCTCGGCAATATAGACCTTTACATCGGCTCTTAGACCCCTGAGGACATTTGTATTCTGTAGATCCCATGCCATCAGTCTCCAGGATCCTCCCTTCGTATGCCTCCCCATTCCTACCTTTGCTAACAATGGGGAGTGATCGGAGATCCCCCTCGCCTGATATTGCGCCGTGTCATCCACTGTCAGGTGTTGCAGAGACATAAACACATAGTCCAGTCTTGAATATACTTTGTGTGCCCCGGAGAAGGAGTAAGACCTCTGATCTGGATGAAGCCATCTCCAGACATCTGTGAGCCCCACATTGTACAACATTACGGACAGAGGGGTCCGGGTCCGATCTCTGGACATCATTCCCGTCTGGTCTAGTCCTATATCCATAACATTGTTGAAGTTACACCCAAGGATCTGTGTGGTGTCAGCTGTGTCTAAGAGTATCTCCGCCACTTTCTTGAACGTGGTGGCCTGCAGTTTTGGACTAGCATATACGGACAGTATCGTGTACATGTGTCTGTTCCAAGTCCCCTTAAATCCTACGTATGTCCCTTGCGGGTCTGTCCATGTTTGGGTTACGGTGAACGCCCTAGTCTTTTTAATTAGAATTGCCACCCCTCTCGAGTCTGTGGTATATCCTGAGTGTGCCAAGACCTTGTATTGACCCCTGGCCAGAAAGGCACAGTTAGTACCTTTAAGGTGGGTTTCCTGCAATAGTATTATGTCAGGTGCAGCCTTTTAATGTATGAATTCACTAATCCCCTCTTTATCTTGCTGCCAAGTCCATTAACATTCCACGTCAGGATGCTGTATCCCCATCGGTTTCGGGTCTGTCCCACTTGCTCACCCGCCATCTTGGAATGTGTGTCTCATAGTGTAGTCGGTCATCTGTATGTGAAGGTGTCTCCTGGAGTGCAGGAGTGCGCAGCCACTGTAATATGATTGTCCCCCCCCCCTTTCAATTCCATTCCCAACTCCCCCCTTCCCTGTCCCTTGTCCATCTCCCAGTCGGACTCCTGTCTCTCAATCCCCCTTAACTGGAAACATCCATAACTGCCCCCCTCGCCCCCCACCCTACCCCCCCCCCTTCAGTCTCAGTTTCCACAGCACTAAGACTGCTGGCGGAGTAGGCCTGTCGCCCTCCCTTGGATCCCCCCCTCACTCAAACTAGAAAGAACACAGTGTGAAAGAAATAACAAACAAGAAGAGGAAAAAAGAGGGGTGGTTTTTAACTTGTGTGCCCCCCTGAGTGGCTGCTTTTACTGGTACCAGTCCTGTCCCCCCTCAGGAATGCGAGTCTTGTGTCCCGTTGCCCAGATATTCCATCTGGCCGGGTGTTTCTTTCTCCAACTCCCGGATAGCAGTCTCTAGGGGATGTATGGGGCGGTCGTCTGCATCCTCTGCCTCCGAAGTTCGGCCGTCTGAGACGTCTCCCTCTTCGGAACCCTCTTGATTGGCCAGACGGGTAAATCTAGATCCGGACGCCACTGCTTTCCCAGCTGAGGACGTTGAGTTCCGCCTGCTCCTTCCTGAGATGTCGGTTCCTGGGTAGGGCGTGGTTTTCGTACGTCTCCTTGTTCGTGGCTTTTTGGGCCTTTGCGTCTTAGGGGGGCTGCTCCTAAGGTTAGCGGCTGCCATGCCTTCCCTTATCCTGCGACCTTCGTCTGAAACCCCGTTGAGTATTGGACGTGCCTCAATCCAGTGCCAGGCCTGCTCCGGACGGTTAAAGAAATGTGTCTTGCCCTGAAATATAACTTTCAATTTCGCTGGGAAGAACAGCATATACGTTATGTTCAGATCTCTCAACTTAGCTTTTACTGTGTCGAAAGAGCGTCTCTGTTTCTGGACCTCCAGGCTATAATCCGGGAAGATCATTATGTAAGTGTTTTCTAGCCGTGTCCCAGCTTCTGGGCTTCTCTGAGTATGAGGTCTCTGTCCGCAAAGTTCAAGAAACGTGCGATGACCGGTCGCGGCCTAGCTCCCTCTGGAGGTTTCGCCAACAGCGCTCTGTGTGCCCACTCAATAATGAAACAGTTCCAGAATCGTGCCTGTGGGAACGTCTTTGTCAGCCAGGAGTGTAGATAAGTCACCATGTCCGCCCCCTCTATGCCTTCTCTGAATCCCACGAAGCGGAGATTGTTGCGTTGCGCTCTGTTTTCTGCGTCATCCACCTTCCAGAGCAGCTGTTGGTGCGACGCTTGAAACTCCGCCATGTCCTTCCGTAGAGTGCTGAGGGAGTCTTCCGCCTCACTGATCCGTGTCTCCGCTGTGGTCACCCTCTCTGTTAATTTTCGGAAATCTTGTCGCAGGAGCAGCACCTCCGAGCCCACTTCGCCTATTTTGACCTCCAAGGCCGCCCTAGAGTCTTGTATGTCCGTCCTGGACACTTTTATCACCTCCAGCAGTATTGCAGTGTCCGACCGTGCGCCAGTATTCACCTGGGTGCCCTCCCTCAGTGGTCGGGGCATGGCGTAGTTGTCGATAGTCTCCTGCTGCGCCGGCTTGGGTATCTGATCTCTTTTCCCCATCTCGTCCTCTTTCAGGGCCCCCCACCTCTTGATGGGTTTCTCTCGTGCTCCACACCAGATGGGTAGCCGTCGCCCGTGAGGGGATGCATTGCTGGCACGTCGGCCCTCTCGAGCCTCTTTAACGGTATAGGGGTAGTGGGACGACGGCACCCAGTCCCCCACTCTTCCCGCCTCGGCTCCGGAGTTTGGGGCCTAGATTCACCAAGCAAGAGCACCACTCTCCCGAGGACGCCCCACTGCTTCCCTGCGTTTCTGGGTCTCTCGCGTCACCCCAGTGTGTTTTCTTACCGCTGTCTTCCGATGGCGTCTTCTGTAGGGAGGGTCCCCCTGAGGGGCGTCGCTGTGAAGGATTGATGTCGTCCTCTATGACTTCCACATCTTTCCCTCAGTTCCCGGCCTCTCCTCCTGTGCAGGCGCAGCGCGTCAGATAAGAGAGGGGGGGGGGCAGCCAGGCACCCCGCTCCACGGATGCCCCCTGTGTTTGGCCGCTGCCTGGTGCACCTAGGCCTTACCTCCCCAGGTCTTCGCCAATCTCCAGTGTCTGAGGCTCCAGGCGTGGGCCCGTTTTATCTCCACGACCCCCTCAAGGGCCCCGGGACCCCACCTGTCCCTCTCCTCCGCCGACCGCCATTTCAACGTGAACAGGTGGAGTCCACTGTGTATGCCCGGCCCCACCGGCAGCCAAGAGCAGGACGTGCGGCGGGCCCCAGCAGAAGAGGGGCCGCAGGCCTCCCCCAGCCCGATGTGTCAAGTGTCCAGGTGGTCCGGTCAGGATCAGGTGCTTGCTATGGGGCTCGGACTATCCCCAAGCTCCGGCGCTGCCAAACAGGCGCCCCTCCAGGCCTCACCTCTCCACGTCCGTGCCTCGTCACACTCCAATCGCCGGCTAGACGGGAGCCGGGATCAGGCCCCTAGCGCACTCAACGCTTGCACCACATCACCGCCATCTTGGTGTAGGCCACGGGTGCTGCCGGGTGCTCGATCTCCTCAAATGGGTTGCCTCAGGGTCCGTGCCGGGCGCGTACATGTACCGCTGTGCCACGCACAATTTCCAGCCTGAGGACAGTGTAAATGGGCATGCAAGGGACAAGGCGCTACCACTCTCGCTCTAATCCGACTCCAGCGGCCGCCATCTTGGTGAAGTCGGGACTCGCGGTCGGGTTTTGTCGGTTCAGAGATATCTGCAGGTTCGGCGAACCACTTCAAGTTTTGTGCTGCTATAGGGTCACGATCCCCTGTAGTCCCGTTTCCTCAAGGTTGGGGTGACAGGACTGCGTGTAATGCCGGATTCAGAATCAGCTCATCGGGAGCTCCGCAGAGGCACGTCTCAGCCGGCCATGCTGCAAGCCACCCCCCCCAGTTAAGTAAGATTTTATTCAGTATATCTAGATTTCACATAGTAGAGTTTCCTTCACACAAAAAGCAAACTGCAGATCAAATTGTTGTTTTATTTAATGTATATTTGTGTTTCAGAGAACGAGCCTGTATTTGATTGGGGCAAATACTTAATGGAAGGGGAAGACATTGACGTACATTTTGACGCAGATACTCCGGTGAGTATTGAGTAATATATATAAAAAAATCCATCGGTATTCGTGTATAGCTGAATAGCATAACCTGTTATTTTCTATTTTCATTTAAGTGATCCTAGTTTGATCAGAGATCTTGCTTGAGTTTAATGACACTTATTTTGATGCTACATTAAAAGTAATCTTAAATTGTTTGACTACAATGGAGTGTGGGTTGGATAGGCTGAGCGCTAGGTCCCAGTCAAAAGTTTACCTTCGTACTTAGAGGCCCATTAGGATTGCGGACGGACAAAGTACGTCCGCCATCCTGTTGAGGACGGGACCATCCGCCACAGGGGCGGAGGTCCCGCCCGTTGAATTAGGATGCACCCGCCACAGTGGCGGGTGCATCCCGCATGTTTAACATCGCGGCGGGCGGTGCTTTCAGCACCGCCTGCCGCAGTGTTAAAGATGCTTGTTGTGCGTTTCAAAGCACAACATGGCAGGCACCGCGCGGTGCCTGCCATGTTGTATTTTGAAACGCAGGGGGGGTACCATAGGTACTCCCCATGTGCACCTCCCACCCCCCTTCCACCCGGGGCGGCCGCAACGGGCCCCCACAGCAAGGACCGTATGCCTTTAAGTGGCGGCATTGCTGCCACGGAAATACATAGCCCCCAGCACATCCTAATATGGCTGGCGGTGTCTGATAGACACCGCCACCATATTAGAGCTTTTCGACCGCGGCGGCAACGCGGCGGACGGTCTTCCTGTCCGCCATGGTCCCTCCCGCCATTGTAATATGGCGGGGGAAATATGTGGCGGGCGGGCAAGGATGCCGGACGGATCGCCACCGCCTGCATGGCGGTGGCGATCCGTCCGCCATCCTAATTGACCCCTTAGTCTTTTTCTGGAGCTTTTCTCACGACCTCGAGTCCTTGGGTTCCTTGGATCCAGTGTTTGAATCGACAATGGTGGCCAGCTGCAGCACGATGCCTCGGTGAACCTCTGGATGTCTTTCTCCTAGATGTTGATGGCAAGGCGCTACAAAGCTTTCAGCGGGGTAAACCAGCACAGTCAGGCCGATTTGCGGTTCGAAGTCAGCGGCTTGACTCTCGATGACGAGCTGGTCTCCTGGTGAATTTTAGAACAACTTTGTAGAAATGTTCAGAACTTTCAGAACGTTTTCTTTTGATTTCCTTTGGGGGTACACGTTTCCATTGGCACCAGTCACGGATTTAGAGACTCTGGATTGCCTCTTGGAGGCTATGACTCAATCTCCCACAATGCACCTGTGCAATCCAGGAAAATCTAGTTGTAGCTAGTCAGCTGGGGTAGTTCTCTCTTTGTCTGTTGAAGGAAATTTCTTCAGCACGTGTGTACATGTTGCTGCTCAGGGAGTCCACTCCTTTTCCTTTGAGTCAGGCATGGGTCTTTCTTTAAGAAGCCCTGAGAGTGGAGCAGGTACAGTTCTTCTGTGTAACTCTTCTGTGGTTCCCAGTCCAAGGGACTCCTGCAGCTCTGCCATATTTATCCTCCATTCTGGGCTGGCAGGAGGGAGGGGGACACCCCAACCAATAGAGGCAAAATTACCTCCCTCTGCCAAGACCACTTGCTGTGAAGTGTAGCATATTTTTTACCCAGAATGTTCTCCAAAATTGAAATGGAGAAATGTGCTCCTTGTAATGTGTCTATGTAACCCAACCAAAAGGTGTAGCTAACATCTGAGTATTTAAAAACAGAGGGAAACCAGAGGAATAACAAGAGGGGCCCGTCCTCATGAATACTGGAACATGAAAAAAAGCGAACACTTATCAGAAGGGAAGGACATTCTCTCAAAGGTCAACAAAGCACATTGCTTTTGTTAGTGTAACCCTCACCCACCAGGGGTTTCCTTTGGTGCCATGCTTCATCTTAGGGTTCTTCCTGTTTTGCTGCGGAATGGGGCGTGCTACTACCAGTGAAAGACACAGGAGCACTTTAATGGGAAAAACCCAATGGTGAGAGAATAGGAGTTGGAGGGGTTGGTGTTAGAAAGGTTAAAAATACCTGCCTGATAGGCAAACACTATGCTTTTATTCCTCCCTTAAAGCGGTATGATTAAAAAGGGAAGATTTAAAGAATAAATATGGTTGTAATGAACCAGGTTTCTGTACGGTCTACTTGTTTCAAGCCACTCTTTCCAGTGGCTGTCTTCAGGACCAAGGAACTAAGCTCCCTGATTCCTCTCCTAGGTTAAAGGGGCAGGGTGTGGACACTACATACACTCTGCATGCTCAAATAAGCATAGACACCTACTTGGCAAGGCAATTCGCAGTTAACTGCAACAAATAATGAGAGATTAACCAGTTAAAACAACACACAACCCCATACTGAGATCTCGCGTGGATTAAGATATTCCTAAAGGAACTTGGTGCCAAATGGAACACCACCTTGACGTGCTAATAACCTGTGTCAAATAATGCAAGTTCGCATCAAAGTGTGCCTCGTGAACACATCTACTAAGCACACACGTGATGATCCCTAGTAGTGATGTACACAGTGAAAAAACACACATACGCACACACACTGGACAAAACAATGTAAAAAATGTTTGTTACATACATAAATTGGTCATAAGTTATGCCCCACCGGCAGCAAGATTGTCCCACGTACTGGCACCACCTTGACAGGTAGTCTTTCACCGCACTGGCATGTTTGGGCAGCATTCTGTTTATTTATCACTTGTCGCAGTGTTGTATTTCTATCTAGGACCCTAATTCGATATTCCCGATTCATGCCCTTGTGCGGTTATAATTAATAATATCCTTATAAAGGCATAAGAATCATATCCATATTCAGTAAAAGCCCATGCAGTCCAAAGCACAGCACGGCTACTCCCATCAACTCCTAGAAAGCACAACGCGTTCTTTAAACAAACCAAGCCTCCAGCAGCCCGGGAAATTCCCCCCTGCTTCTGTTTTGATTTGAACAAGAACTCCTGGAGTCCGAAAAGAACTGTTAGTTCTTAGTGACGTCTTATGTCCAACCTTACGTCAAACCCGGCACCTTTCAGGTATAAAATACCAACAGTTGCCTTAAGCAAACATACGGTGGTTTGGAGCAGAGCGGCTATCTACTTGCCCAAGAGCCCAGCTGATGCGAGAGCCCACGGAAGCCGCCCCTCCCCTTTGACGCGCTGGAGAAGCTACTTTTTCTCACGCCGAGAAAATCCAGCTCCGGTGTTCCCGAGTCACCCTTGCGGGTTGCTGGGAGATCGAGTCCTGAAGAAAGAGATACCAGACCTCCCACATTCTATTACCAAGGTACGGAGCTGACTAAACCCTTAAAGAGAATTCTTGATTCACATTCTTGGCAAAAAACAATCTTAACCAACTTAACTTAAACTGCTACTTACTTACTCTTTCCCAAGTATTAGGCTTAGGTCGGGTACATCGGGGTAGGCATAGTTAGAAGCACCAGTTGAGTACGTTAGTCAATGGTTTTATGTATGTATATATATTTTATCTATTTTAAAGTATCATATGGCTAAGAAACCATATCTATGATTTTACAGTATTATTTCATAATACTACTTTTACTGTACGCACTTTACTTCATAATAAGTATTGCAATTGTGGCAATTCATTTCTCTTGCATGAGAAAGAAGACTGCTCAATAAAATAACACCTTTTATTGAAAAACGCCAGTCTCTCTATTTCTCTACACTCTGGTGAAACTAAGTATGCACGATTGACTGAGTGAAATAGCTGCCTATTGTTTTCACACGACTCTAGAGATACACTCTATTCTGAGGGAGCAAAGTTGTCATGTTTGTATGGTTGTCCGAAGCTAATCCCTTCTTGTCTAATCCGGAGAGTTAACTCTTTCCTGAACATTCAAGAAAGTTTTTAGTGACCTCTGAGCTACCTGGCGAAACTAATTAGTCTAATATAGTCAGTAGAGACCTAGTCGACCTCAGTCCTACGTCTACACTGCTGTTTATATTATTCCAATGCGCAGAGCCTATTGGGAATATAGGAATTACACTACATGGCGCCCAATGTTTGGTAAGGCGATAATCTAACGCAAGACACTAGAGTAACTCAGTCGTACTTTTTCACACAGAACCCTTTTCCCATAAAAACTCCAAAAGACGTCTGGAGTGGGTGAAGGGTGAATATCCGCCGAAACTTAGTAGGAAGAGATTCCTATGTATTAGTTTTTGGTTTAGTCAACGTTGAAGGATACAGTGTTCCAAAATATTGTGCACCTAATCTTTGTTTCCTTGAAACTTGATCTGCAACAAAGAGTTTTCTGTTAGTAAAAATGTCAGAAAGTGACGAAGAAAGGGAGCAAGCTAGAATAGCAGCTCAAATCATAGCGGATGACACAACCATTCAAGAAAATGACCCGAGTGCTATACTCATTCCGGTCAACATAAGGTGAACTATAACTCTTAAACTTATAGAAAATGGACTGACATCACGAGATGGTACAGTCATATTCGTGGTAGAGGCCCATGAATATCGGCAGACAGAGGTATTCTATTCGTGGATACACTTTCCAGCAGCAAACGCTATAACAAAAGACTCCACTATTGCAAAATAGAGGAACCTCCGGATATATACACTCCTTTCGAGGACGTTGAAATCCCACTAAATTACCAAGAGCATCTGCTCTGCTTTAATGGCGCCCTAAAACATCAAAATCACATTACCAGGTGCGGTCCACTGGGTAGACCAGGAGCAACGGGGCCGGTTCTAGCCAGCTACGCAACACACACAGACATTGAAACAATGTCAAGCGAAGAACTCCTAGTTAAACTAAAAGAATTAACAAAGGCATATAGAGAATTAGTTCAATTGGCAAGGGACGATATAGCGATCCGCCAGAAATTGAAGGAGACAGATATAGCAGACCAACCATTTGAACTTGCCAGAATCATAGAAAAATCATATGAAGAACTAGGAAGAGATAGTTTGGGTGGGAAACCGGTAAAACCCCAACTAACTGAAAATCCTGAACAAAACCTTTATTAAAAATAATCAGAATACTCCAAAAAGGAGATGGGAGGGTAATAAACAGTCCACTCCCAGGGAAAAACGATTCCAGTCCAGAGGAAGGTCTCCTCAATGGAGAGAAAAATCTCCAGACCGAGGAAACAAGTCTCCCCAAAGGGAGCCCTCTGAAAAAAGATACAACCTTGGAGATAGGGATAAATTGAGAAAACCTGATGGATATCAAGATATTGATACACGTCCCTCTCGATCCCTCTCACTCAATCTTTCCGATTTCTGTGAGTAAGATCGAGAAAGAAGACGATCAGAACACTTAGAAGAGCACGTCAAGTCCAAAGACAAGGAACCTGCTCATCATAGTAATAAATCACAATATCCCAGAAAGAAGGTAGCAAGTATTAAGATTAAACATGCTGAGGATTCTGAGGACACAACTGAATAACGGAGACTGGGCCCAGACAATGCTAGACAGCGCAGCAGAAGTGACCATAGCTCGCAAGATCCTGATGAATCATCTGGAGACAGTGGACACGAATGAATACATTCAGGTGGAAACTGCAGATACCAGGGTTAACAAACCCCATAAAATATACGAAATAACATTTCTTATAGAGGGGGACAAGACGAGGAAAGTAAGGGGTCTCTTTTGGGATAACCTTTCGAAAGGCTATGACATCCTGTTAGCTGAAAAAGACTGGCCACCAGAGTTTGTCAGAGAGTGCCCTCATGGCGAAGAAATAATTATGCCTGCCTTCTCTAATCATATACCAATTCATAAAAAATATACATTTGCAAGAAAATGGGCAGTAGCCCAAGCTCCTGCATTATATAAAAATCATATAGGATGGGATAAGGATTCGCCTCGCCACAAAATCCAGTTAAAAAATCAGCCCACTGCACAAAGGCAGTACCCAGTTAAACAAGAAGCTAAAAAGCAAGTCAAGGAGATTTTAGATCAACTTGAATATCAAGGGGTGATTGAAACATGCACCTCACAAATGAACAATCCTTTGATTCCTGTCTCCAAGCTAGACGATTCATATTGTCTAGTTTTGGACTACAGACACCTTAACTCCTATTGTAAAACATTTGCAGTACAAAACTCACACAGTGCAGCACTAATGAATAACATTGTGCGCAAAAAATATAAAACGACATTCGATATCTCTAATAGATTCTTTTGTCAAAACATTGCACCTGAAAGCAGGTATTTGACCGCTTTTTCAATAATGGGGTCACAAAAACACTTCTGTCGACTCCCACATGGATTCATGAATACCCCTGGAATATTCTCAGCAAGGGGAACAGAGTTACTACAAATATACGACGATGAGGCATTATCCTATGTCGATGACATCTATCTGACAGATGACGACCTGGAGACTCACTTAAAAAGAGTGAACACTATAATACTTGGGTTCGCTTCAGAGGGTTACAAATTCAACTTTAAAAAGTCACGAATTGTCCATCTAACTGTCCTGTTTTTAGGATATGAATCATCAAGTGAAGGCAAGAGCCTAGCTGACAATTTCTTAGAGAAATGTGCTGTACTCCAAGCACCAAAAACGCTGAAGAATTTACAATCAATACTAGGTTTCCTGAATTTCGGAAGAACATGCATACTAAATTATGCATAGAGAGTTAAACCTCTCTATGAATTAATAAGACCTGATTTCAAACCAATAAATTGGACTCAAACACACACGCAATCTGAATACAGTGGCATTAGATCCAAAATGGGTACAATGGGAAACTTCCCTTGCTACAGAAGAGGTGAAATACTATTTTGACCCGAAACTGAAGAAACTAGATGATCTAGAATACAAACAAGAATATCCTCTGCCAATTGAAATTCTGCCTCTCAAACAGTACACATGTGTAATCTACATGGACAGATTTGCACAACACTACGATGTAGAGGAAAAATCCTACAAAGCAGCGTGCGCGATTGTTAAAGGTCGCTGGCGCTCTGGTAAATTCAAACCGATGATTACCAAAACTGAATCACTCAAACTGTTCAGCTCAGCGAGCTGAAATGAGATCTTTAAAGATGGTGCTTAAAAATGCCGATCGTGAATTCCCGACACTAATAGGGTGTGATTCGCATTCCTGCGTCAAGTCTTACAACAGTGACATGCAGACATGGAGTAATAAGGGTTACAAAGATGACACAGGTGCCACAATAAAGCATAAAACTCTTAAGGAACAAGTAGTTCTTTTAAAGAAAGAACTACAGAAGACTCACGTGATACAAGCACTGAGTCATCAACGTGATGGCGTTCACGTTGCAGGGAATTCATTGGCTAACACAGCCACAGCAGAAGCGGTTCAACCGGCTTCCGTAGCCACTGAAAAGCGTTCAGAAAAACACATAGATGGGGGAACCATGCTGGCGGTAAAAGCCTCATTAAAAGGCAATTATGCAACAGTACCTCTCAACTATCCACTCAGTAATACATACATAATTGAAGCAAACTCCGTTCCTTTTGCTCAAATCCCTGGAGTGGGGGATAGAGTAATTCCAAACACGAACCGGAGAGTTTTCTTGATTGAAAGCGCACACATGGGACTGGGTCCGAGGCACCAACAGATCTTGAAATCTTTAATAGAATTACAATCAGAGTACTGGTGGCCGGAAATGAGCGTGCAAATTTACAAATTTGCAATGGATTGTCCAGACTGCAACAGAGATCGCAGCTGTGAACCGGACCAGACTATTGCCCGGACATCTTTGTTAGAAAGCTTCAGGCTATCTATAATACAGAAATCCAACCAGAGAAATGTGTCCCAATAATTAAGACAAATTAACTTGAAAATGTAGACCAGCAGCACTCGGCTGACGCCAGAACTGTTATAAAAAGATTTGCGAGTCCGTATCGGCATATACGCAAATGGCATGCTACATTCTGATCAGGGTCCTGCGTTTATCTCTCGAGCTTACAAAGAGGCCATGAACAGCATGGGCATTGCGGTACTCTTCTCCCTTCCATCCTGAGGGAAATGCAGTAGTGGAAAGAAAAAACCGGGACATAAAGCAATCTATAACGGCGAGGGTATTAGGTTTCGGTGATGGGTGGGTCAAACATTTAACAAGTGTCCAACGTAGTCTTAATAATCTGCCAAGAAATTCTCTAAAAGGTCTCACTTCATACAAACTATTGTTCGGTACTAGAATGCACATTCATGATCTTGACTGTCACACTTCAGTGGTAGAAGAAAAATCCTTTGATATCAAAGACCGTTTGGCTGTTTTGCAGGATTTAAATGAAACAAGAAAAAGCCTGAGTAACAAAGTTGAAATAGCCGACAACCACTGAAGAAAAACCACCTATCCCAGCAAGACCTGTCTGGATTACAAAGATTGGGTATCTGGTCAGAGAGAAGATCGCGGTGAAGAAGGAATTTGGGCCTTCTTACAGAAAAGCTGTGCCTGTCTTAGCTATCAGCGGAACGAGATCAGTTATACTACCGCCCCTTGCTGGTTAAAAGGCGAACAGAGTTGTATCCATCGACCTGGTAAAACCACAATCATGTGGCCAATAATAAGTAATAGGCCCAGTGGACTCCCAAGAAATAGCAGAATACCGAAATTTGCTACAATCCATGAGGCTCATACTGAGAGACTAATCACATTTGATAAACCTGCAGTGAATAAAAAAGGACTTTGCAATACTGCCATGGAACTTGTGCCTCTTGAAACCCAAATTGCAACAGTTCGTCAAGAAACACCAATCTACTCTGACTATTCTAATGAAATAAAGAAAAATGCAAAAGCAAATGAAAATCCGGAAATGATTCCAACAATTGACAGAACTGCATCTGGTTACTTCATCAACTTCGGCAACTTTTCAGAAGATCCAAGTGAGCATGAAGAAACGCCGGCAACAAAAACTTTCAAAGACAAAATAATTGAACTTTCTCTCCAACTAAAAGAAACATATCTGATTTCACCATGGATTGAATTTTGGATTGTGTTAGGTGTACTTACTCTCCTGCTTTGGCTCATCATGGTTCTATGTTTGGGAAAATTCATTGATGGAAAATATAGTACATTGGACACAGCAAGTCAGAACATCAACTTAGTCCTAAAGCCTCACACATCCTCCCACATCGAGAAAAGAGAACTGTCATCAGTAAACATCTCAAATGCCCGGCGGACTTGGCTGATTTCCACCACATGTTCTGGTCCTGCCCCGAGTTGGGTCCCTTTTGGCGGGAGGTAGTGGATATTCTGAGGGAGGTTACGGAGAGGGACTTGCAACCCACCATGGCACACTGTATCCTTCACTGGTTCCCACACACATCGAAGAACAAGATCACTAGCAAGTTTCTGGACCTGGGCCTACTTCTAGCGAAGCGGGCCATCACGTCCCAATGGAAGGCGAACAGGGGCCCCACAGTGGAGAGGTGGAAGGCCGAGCTTCTAAAATGGGCCCAGTGTGAGGGAGAGCTCCGTATGCAGGCTGCGCTTAGAGTGGGCAATGACGCGGCTCTGGAGAGGGCCAGGGCATGGGAGAGATTGGTCTTAGACCTCACACTTTTGGACCTGGATGAGGAAAACACCCTGGTGCATAGCCCTGCTCCGGCAGCGCAACCACCTGGAGAGATGGTGGACTAGACTCCCTCCCTTGTTCCCCTACTTCCTATGTGATGACTGTCTGTTGTTTGTTGACTGCTCCTGATTGTCTGTCTCGGGTCTGGTTTGGTCGGAATGCATGTGAACTCTCACTGGTGATACGCTGGCACGTCTGGGGGGGTGGGGGACAGGGTTAGGGGTGGGGTAATAGCTCTAGGCGAGGGGAGGGGAGCAGGAGGGGTTGGGAGGAATGGGTGAGACGGGGGGTTATTGTTCAGAAAAGGGGTGGAGGGGCTACTGATCCTACTGGACATTGCGCACGGGGGGGCCTGTTAGGGCTGAAAAGCGGCACTGCCATTTCCCGACTGACTGGTTGTCGATGGACCATGATGTATCCTCCAACACAGAACACTATCCTCTGCTGCGCCGCTCGACCCCCGGGTTGTGAGCTTAATGGCTGTGTGACACATGGGATGGAGGTTTATATACATAAGGGACAACAGTGGAAATGTCGCAAATGATTTGATTATATCACCTGTTTTGCTGCAATAAAAAGATATTTACAAAAAAAAAAAAATCAGTAAACATCTCAGCCAATCCAATACCCGGTGGGGTAGCATGGGACAGAACTGATTATGACATTTTTGGCCCGGTTGAACTCTTGAAATATCCACATCAGTTCAAGGTTTCATTAAGTGACTTTGTGACACCAAGTACTTTCTCTGATGATTGGGACTTTGAAAACATTAATAATATGATGTCAGATTTAGTAATGTTAGCCAAATTTACTGAACATGATTACTTACAGGGTTCATCGAATTATGAAGAGTTATACTGTTATAACCACTTCAGTGATCACTATTTGCATAAATCTGAACAGCCTAGAAATGTTTTATCTTATAACCAATGGGAACACTGTCCAACACCGCCAAAATGCAGCTCGAAAACATTTTATGAGAAATTCCAGTACTTCTCAGGGTTTAACAACAGTGATCCAAAAACGTTTTATTTTAAAATGTTAACTAGGACAGGAATGAAAACAATGTTGACAAATACTAAATTGATTTATTCTGACAATTTTTATGACAAAATGTCTACATTTGGTTTCGAATTTTGGAAAAACAACATTGAAACAAAAACGATCTGGGGTACCAAAGAATATCAAGTACAAGGCCTAAACGCATTATTTAGGGCCTGCCTGATCCCAGAACTAATGATCTTTTTGAATGACACAATTCAACAAACTACTTGTCTTGGCTTAGCTAAGATAAAAGACTTCACTACACCGTCTATTCCGAAACCCATAACTGATAGTGATAGCACTACAGATATGGAGATAGACATATCCCATATTTTTCACCAAAATAGAACACATACTGATTGGAAAAAGTGGTTGATCTGGCCAACAGACACAAATAACTGTCAAGATAGATTCCTGAACAAAACACAGGGGTTCAAAATGACCAGGCCAGACCCAAGATACTCCCAGAGACAACATCCAGGGATAGTTACAACATACAGTGAAGGGAAACTATGCCTTGAGTGGCTAGAGAAATCCACACTGGCTGAAATTAAGCAACACTTGACTTTACTTAAAGACGGTGCTGACTTGCGTGATTTCATATTGGGAAAATGCAAACAGCGTCAAAAACGTTTCATAGCGGCCGGTATATACGCTGCGTACAACGAAGCTTGGAAAGTAATGCAAATTGAAACAGCAGAAAAAATACGAGAAATTGATCGTATTAATTTGGAAAAATCACTTTCTGTAGTGGACAATGGGTTAACGACTGTCCTCCAGAATATATTCATTGGACAGCATTGTATCATCTGCTATTGATATAATAGAACTGGACTTACTAATGCTATAACATGGTCAGTCTCAATTACGTTCTATTGTACAGCTTGGTTGGACGTTGCAAAATCTGCGTTCAGGCTACGTACCATGGCGTTTAATCAACACAACGTCATTATTTGGTATCTTTAACCTTACTGATAAACAAATCAGTTTGGCACAAAAAGGAGCAGACTATACGATTCTGAGCATTGAAAAACTCGAGAGATTACCATTGACAATGTCAGAGAGACCTGTCATTGAATGGATAATACACGGAACAATTTCAATTCCGATAACAACTTTCCAGTTTAACTACTGCCAAGAGTATATACTTGCAGGCCAGTATGAAAGGTTGGGTAAAGAATACATCAAATCAACACAGGGTTTACCCTATACACACAGATGTTATAGTGAAGGGAAAAAGGATGTATTCCTTAGTGGTAACAAATGTAAAAAATCACTAAGCGGTACACTTCTGTGTCAAGGTATTAACTTGCATGGAGCTTGCGAAGGATCTTCAAATAACCTTTCATGTCACCTGCATGGCACACCTGCAAAACAGATAGAGCAATTTTTTAGACAACTTAGGAACTGGATTTACGTTTTAATAAGTGACCACAGCTGTTGTGGGATGGTGCCAGGGAAAGCTTATCTCGTGACCGTAACTTCCAGGGTCGTTTGCTGTATGCAAGTATTGTATCCACACAGCAATCCAGATATGGGGGCTGCGTTATGGCCTTTGAATATCTCTTCTATTCAAATTGATACTTTAAGCAGAATGAAGTCTATTCTTTTACAGACAACTGTGCCTCTAACGTCATCCAAAGAAACGTATGATCTGCAAGTGGCAAGGACATCGGCAGAGATACATTCTCTTTTATCGACAAATTGCCCTGTGCATTTCGTAGAAATGTTAAGCCAAATCTTAAACATGTCTGATACCAGTGGCATCGCACATGTATTTAAGACAGGTTTTTCGGGACTGTTGGCACCCTTTGAAACAGTTCTGGGCATCTTCACGAATTTTGTCCATTCTGTCTTTGGTGGCCTACCCTTAATCTTGGGACTCGTGGCAGGAATTTTATTTTTGTTCCTTCTGCTCCGATATGGCAAGCCAATCCACAGACAAGACTCTAGCAACGATGGAAGAAACGATCCTAGCAATACGATACCGAGACCGTATCACTAAGGTCCTCGGATTGGCCCGGCTAAGAGATCCAAGTACAACCTGGTTTCTTTCATTTGGACCAATCTGGCTGGATTGCATCTTACCTGTGCTTCGATGTCTGCTATGCGGAGAAGAATGCGTGTTGGACGTCTGTCTTACACTACCATCAGCAGTACCAAAGGATATCGACACTTTGCTAGGTCCTGTAACGACTCATGCATCGTGTTGTCCTCAGCGGCTACCTATTCTGATGACTGTATTCGTTGAGACTTCACCACTACGAGTAGGTGGCGGTGAGGTACGAGAGGAAAGCAGCACCAAACAGGTACAACCTTCTATGAGCTTTGCTGATCCAAACATCGATGATAGCAATCACGCTCCAAACTGCACAGTTGCAGCATTTTCGAACTTGGTCGAACTTTCACCTGATGTTGTAGACCACTTTTTTGCGAGTCTGTCTGATATGATGTTCTCTCCAGTCAACGAGAATAACTCTTGAAAAAACAATGATCACACAGCGTTCCCTGAACTCTGAATTCGGCCTTCAGTGTTGATAAACAAAGCTACTGAAAACATTTGGAACTATTTTTCCCCTGAAAGCGAAATTATTTTTTTCCATTTTCCAAAATATTTACCTTTTTTTTTTTTGGCACATGGTACTCTGCTTAAAGTAGAACTATTCTTAGAGAACAGAGCTTCTATTTTTTAGGATACTAGAGACAATATTTTACCTCAGCCTCTAGCACATATACAGCATTTTTGTATAAATATGTGATGGAATGGTCTTGACCTTCTTTTCTGTAATCAGAGCCATTTCATGTGTAATTTCGCAAATCATTCATCTAATATATATATGCATTTAAATGAATGATGACACTGCTTGAAAAGCGTACAGTACCAATACTCATTTTCGTGTATTTACCATATACCATTTTCAAATGCGAAATATGTTTTTTGGGGTGGGTTGGAAAACACACATGCATTGTTATATGTTTATTATTGCTTAGTTTTTTAGTAATGATGGACATTAATCCGTGGAGTGGGTGTTGTATTTCTATCTAGGACCCTAATTCGATATTCCCGATTCATGCCCTTGTGCGGTTATAATTAATAATATCCTTATAAAGGCATAAAAATCATATCCATATTCAGTAATAGCCCATGCAGTCCAAAGCACAGCACGGCTACTCCCATCGACTCCTAGAAAGCACAACGCGTTCTTTAAACAAACCAAGCCTCCAGCACCCCGGGAAATTCCCCCCTGCTTTTGTTTTGATTTTAACAAGAACTCCTGGAGTCCAGAAAGAACTGATAGTTCTTAGTAATGTGTTATGTCCAACCTTACGTCAAACCAGGCACCTTTCAGGTATAAAATACCAGCAGTTGCCTTAAGCAAACACACGGTGGTTTGGAGCAGAGCGGCTATCTACTTCCCCGAGAGCCCAGCTGATGAGAGAGCCCACGGAAGCCGCCCCTCCCCTTTGACGCGCTGGAGAAGCTACTTTTTCTCACGCCGAGAAAATCCAGCTCCGGTGTTCCAGAGTCACCCTTGCCGGTTGCTGGGAGATCGAGTCCTGAAGAAAGAGATACCAGATCTCCGACATTCTATTACCAAGGTGCGGAGCTGACTAAACCCTTAAAGATAATTCTTGATTCAGATCCTTGGCAAAAAACAATCTTAACCAACTTAACTTAAACTGCTACTTACTTACTCCTTCCCAAGTATTAGGCTTAGGTCGGGTACATCGCGGTAGGCGTAGTTAGAAGCACCAGTTGAGTATGTTAGTCAATGGTTTTATGTATGTATATATATATTTTATCTATTTTAAAGTATCATATGGCTAAGAAACCATATCTATGCTTTTACAGTATTATTTCATAATACTACTTTTACTGTACGTACTTTACTTCATAATAAGTATTGCAACTGTGGCAATTCATTTCTCTTGCATGAGAAAGAAGACTGCTCAATAAAATAACACCTTTTATTGAAAAACGCTTCTCTCTATTTCTCTGCACTCTGGTGAAACTAAGTATGCACGATTGACTGAGTGAAATAGGTGCCTAGTGTTTTCACACGACTCTAGAGATACACTCTATTCTGAGGGAGCAAAGTTGTCATG
The DNA here is from genome assembly GCF_964263255.1 of Lissotriton vulgaris. Taxonomy (NCBI): domain Eukaryota; kingdom Metazoa; phylum Chordata; class Amphibia; order Caudata; family Salamandridae; genus Lissotriton; species Lissotriton vulgaris. The sequence goes on from NC_141696.1 coordinate 426,110,389, forward strand.
TTTGTATGGTTGTCAGAAGCTAATCCCTTCTTGTCTAATCCGGAGAGTTAACTCTTTCCTGAACATTCAAGAAAGCTTCTAGTGACCTCTGAGCTAGCTGACGAAACTAATTAAGTCTAATATAGTCAGTAGAGACCTAGTCAACCTCAGTCCTACATCTACGCTGCTGTTTATATTATTCCAATGAGTAGAGCCTATTGGGAATATAGGAACTACACTTCAGCAGGACTGCAAGGAAACATCTAGACCCCGGTGGAGGGATTTTTGGCTAGCAGGCTGAGCTGTAACCCTGGTGTAGCAAGTACGGCTAAAGACCAAGCATTTATCATTTTACTCATTGTGCCCGCTGTTTTTATTATTAAACTAGAGTGTAACAACAAGTTCATCTTGCTGCTGGTAAATCTTTTCAGGTTCTAGAAAACTCCCTTACCTCTGAACCTGTCCTTATGAGCCCTGATTTTTCTCAACTCTTTATCCGTCAGACAGACGCCTCAGGCGTAGGTCTTGGCGCTGTTTTATAACAAACTGACGAGGCTGGACAGGAATGACCTATTACATACATCAGCAGGAAACTCTCTTCCTGGGAAAAGAACTATGTAGTAGTTGAAAAAGAAGCCTTGGCTATCAAATGGGCAATCAACTCCCTCAGATATTATTTCGAGGGACGTGAATATTCGCTTTATATGGATCATGCTCCTCTTGAGTGAATGGCCTGCATTAAAGGGAACAATGATTACATACTGCGATGGTTCTTGGCCTTAAAACCTTTTCAGTTCCTTACCTACCATTGGAACCATTGGAAAGGGAAAGAGCAGACACATGCTGATTTTCTTTCACGATATCCACAAGACTTGTTTCTTCCTGGTAAGACAGTAAGGGAGAAGAGATGTGGAGAATCACCCCTCTCCTTGCCCATTTTGCCTACCCCTAGAGTGTCTCGGAGACTGATCCTTCTGTCTCTGGTCTCACTGACAGACCTTAAAGAAAACACAAAAAATGGACAAGCAGGAAGGGTGGAGGAGCCACCACAGATCGCTGAAATTGTAGAAGGTCTTTTCTCCTTCCTCGCAGAAGAGCAGGGTTACTATGGTAAAACACAGGGGCAAGAGGGATGAGACTGGCATGCAACAGGAGAACGCAGAGGAGAAGAGAGAGGACAACACAAGGAAAGGAGAGCCCAAAGGACCAAGGCAGGGCAGAGATGGCAGGGAGTACGGTGAGCGGAGGAGAGTGTGAATCAGGAGCCCAAACGAGCTACTCTGACAGCCCTGAAAAGACTTGAGAGACTTTGTCTGAGGAGTGCTGGACGCCGCCGAAGAACGTGGACTTGTCGGCTACAGCTTAGTTGTGGTATTGCGGGGAGTGATTCAACATCGGTGAGGTGAGATTGGGGGAAGAAGGGGAGGGCAGACAACGCTGGCATTTGAAGGAGGAGTTCCTTAAGGTTGCCACACTGTATTTTTGTTGTTTGCACTTTCTGACAGGCAGCAGGGGTAGCTTTGCACCCAGCGTCTTTGTATCTGCGCATAGGGGCCCTGCATGGGGGGGGGGGCACCTTTTTTTTTCTCTCTCGTTTAATCACCCGAGATGGGCAGTGGCAGCATCACCTTTCTCTGGATTTACAAGTGGTGGATTTTCTATCTTCCAAAGCAAAGTCATAAAGAAAACCCAACCTATACCAAAAGGAAATAGCTACCTGAGGGACCATAAACCACATACAGGTTTCCTTGGGTCATGTGGTGGAGAGCCCACGCTTACCTTGTTCTTACCTTTCTTGTTACAGTTCTTCACATGGGTGTTGGTGAAGGTTGAACAAACTTAGTATTTTTGAGTGGATAGTTATAGCACTTTCCTTCTTCGAGGATGCCAGCGGCGATAACCTCGTGGTAGGACCTGCAAAAAGAGGAAAAGACAAAGTATGTCAAAACGGATGATATCCATTGTGAACCCAGGAATGTGCGACAGTAGTCATTCATATACTTTTCGCACGAGAAACAAAATAAAGTCTTAAAATTAGTAAAACAACCCAGCCTCCGCATCCATATATCCACCCATCCCTCCTACATGGGGATATCACATAGTGGCATAAACAGGGTATGACTCGCCACTATCCATGGTTATTTCCAACAGATTATTTCAGGATGTATCAATCCACAGCTGGGCTACACAGAGCTAATTTATTTTTAATCCTCTCTAGGGTGCTAAGTATAAATTTATCAGGACACTGTATTTTGGTGGACCCTGCAATAAATTGGACTTTTGAGATCTAAATGTTTTGTCAACAAGTATATAGCTTTGGACCGTATCCTAATTGATGTTAACTTGAACTTTTGCATCTCTTTATTGACTACACAAACTAACAGCCAAGACTATTTATTTCCCCCTGTGTTGTTACCGTAAGGACCCCTTCATGGTGTAAAGATGGGTCTCACTGCCCTTAGTAGCTGACTGCTTGTAACGCTTCTATTTTTTTGTCTCCTGACTCTTGAATTTTGGTCCTGGCTTCAAGCTAATCTAGTTTTTGCAAAAAAGCCTAGGTCTTTTGCTGACCTACGTATGTCCTGGACTTGTGCTGTGACCTGGAGGTACTCACCAAGCATGCCTTCATTTATTGACAGCAGAATATTATCTCTGTCATATGCTTAGCACATAGAGCGGTGATGGCAGCATACCATATTTTAAGAATCCATGGTGTGGTCAAACATTTTTTTTTCTGGAGCACTGGAGTGGAGGTCACCTAGTGCACTTACTTGAGGTTCAGCTTCACTGCTGAAGTTCAGCTTCAAGGCACTTACCCAGTTCTCTGCACTAAAATCCAAGTTGCGTCTTATGCATGTTGATGTGTGTAGCCTATGTGGCACGTGCATCTTGTGTCTGAGTGAGACAGAGTAATGGAGGCCAGTGGGATCAATTTTGAAATCCCCAGGCCTTCGTTTGAACAAGATGGAGGTGAGGTTTTTTCCCCCACAGAAGTGGAGTGTATTGCTAACATTCCTGAAGCAGGAGGCAGGAGACCTAAACAGTGAATTGAAGGGGAGTGGAAACAAGCCTTCTTTAGTTATTCAGTTAGGTCTTTTGCTGAGCCATTAGCTGTTGAATAATTTGTATCCCTTTTTCCGCACAATGCTATTTGCTGGACGGTAGGGGCGAGGGGTGAAGCAGTTGACTCTGTTGTGCAAGGTAAGATAGCCATTAGGTGAGGGCTGGCCTTTTGTATTAACCAATAATTCCCTTAGTTGGGTTGATGAAAGCCAGTTCCAGAAAGTTTCACATGTTTACTTCTTTTGTGGGTGTTCTTGGTTGGGGATTGCCCTACTGTGTGAAGTATCACTCTACACAGAGGCTGTGTCTGGAGAACCGTCTGGAAAGGACACTTTAAAGGAGAACCACCCTAATCCGGCCCTTTAGTTTAGGACAATGGAAATGCATCTCCTGTCTTCCAGTTGTGTAGAAAGAGGGATCCCACTTGGTGTTCTTGTTCTAAGTCCTCTAATACCAAGGAAGTGAGTGCTAAACACATAAGGCACATCAGGACTTTTTGCCTCATGCTCTGCAAGCAGTTGGGAAGTTGGTCACAAAAGGACGGATTGCTGAGTGGATGGTCCCGGTGATGTACAAGAAACTTTACACATACCACAATGTTGGGGTAGTTTCATGAATGCCAGTGCTAATTAATACCAAGCATATGAATCTGTAGAAACTATCAATGCTGGGCTTCTGTTAAATGTAGGAAAAAATATTTTACTAGGACACTGTTGAGCTGACCGAGAAATCTCATGGAATTTTAAGTAACTTAAGTAAGGTTTAATACAGCTGGCGGAAGAAGTGATGTTGGAGCCCACTTCACTGATATACAGTTTGTGTGAATACTTTCCATAGGGCAATGAAAATTTGATTTATGTATTACCAGTGGTTAACAGCTTTCCATCTTGCACCCTTTTAACAGAACGCAGCGCAGTACAAGAAAGTACAAGCTTTATCACACTAGTTTTGGAAAATCTCACTGTCCTGTGGACTAGTAAAACATTGTCATACCTTGGACCTATCTTAATTTAATGATTTTGATGATGTGGCCTTGTTTTGTGGCAGAAAAACAGCATAGTACAATACCTAGTGTCTGCCACACCTGTGGTGTGGCAATTTTAATTTCAAAACGATGCACAATATTTCCCTATGACATTATTTCTAAATGCCAAATATCAGTCATGTGTACACCAAGTTCTGTCTTCTACTCTTCTTTTCCGATTTTTCATTTCTAAATGTAATATTCACATCTTAATGTAATATTGTGGCAAATAGGGATATAGTTTAACCACAAATTCTTATGTCTATTCCAAGTTCATTATGTTGTATTTAAATGTTCATAGGATTGGTCTGATGCCAGTGAAGAAGATGCTAATGATTCCCTGAGCAGAGAAGACTCTGGAATCCAAGAGGATGGAACTCCACAAGAAGATCATGATCAAAACAAGAAAACTGACCCACATGTTTCATGGAAAGGTTTGGTCTTCAAATATTTTGTACATTTCTTGCCTAGTTAATTCAAACATAAAGACTTGTCTTGGCGATCTTAGTCAAAGTGCATACTCACTGTTGAATGATTATGTTGAAGGACATTTTTATTCATCTGTCTTCTGAGATGCTGATTTAGATCCTTAAATCCCTAGAAGAAGGTAATAACACATAAAACAGCTGGAAGTTTGTCAACAGCCTTAGAACACTGTTCAGATAGTTCCTCACCCCCATCACTGACATGGCTTTAGACTTCTGATCCCAAAACTCCAATGACATTACACACAACCGATACAACATTCATCCATTCTCCCAGCTTCAGGAAAAAAAACCTGTGAAGTAAGATTAATACACACACCGCATTGTCCTGCACCAAGCACAGACTACAATTTCTCATATTCCTTTATTATCTACCTGCCTCAGGCACCCCTTCCCTCCTCACCCTCTCTGCAACCACCTTCCCAATTAAGAGCATTCTTCAAGGAACCAGGTGCCCTTCTTGGTGCCTTTTCCCTCGTCATACCTCGTAACCTCCAACTCCAAGACAATGTTATACAGCCATCATAGGATCTCTACATTGAATCTATCTCCCTCCTTTGGATCTGCAGTAAACATTGCTGCTTCCTCACACTTTTCTCTCCCTTAACAGTTTTCTACGATAGTTATATTGATGGGTGAGTCCCTTCTTGCTTAATATATATATATATTTTTTTAATTTGTTTTTATTGCAGAATTAGAAACCATTGCATATAATAAATCAACCAGCACACTCATGGTGTCCCTCCGCATGGATCAAGTAAACCATAGATCGTACACAGCCATTCTGCCCGTATCCCGGAGGCCGGGCGGCGCAGTAACCCAAATTTCCAGCAAGAACATCACAGTGAGCATCCCTGAGGGACAATTGGTCAATGATCGCTTCGTGTATCTGCATTTTACCCCCCTAAACACCTGACCCTCCCCAACCCCGTCTAGCATATCCTAACAGTCCAGCCACATAGGTGATATTACATCCTAACCCCCAGGTCTTCCGGTGGTGGGCCCCTATCATAACAGTTCCATGTGTCCCTGACTCTACCCTGCCATGTAGCCAAGTACTCCCGCCACACTAGGACAGTGCCAACCCGGGGATCACCGCTGCCTCCCGGCCTGGGTCCCGGTGCCTAACCCACCCCCCCAACAATCCCAACACCCCCCCCAGCCCCCCCCCCCCCCCCTAGCAACCGCTAACGATGTGGGCCATGCTCCTAATGCCACTATGGGTTCCGCTACAGATCAAATGATACCTCCATACTCATAAGCCTCATGGAGTCCTCATACACAATCAATTCAGTCTTCGTCCTCCACCATGGAGTCACGCAACGCTTGGACTATCATCTCCCACGCTCGCGCTGCTTCTAGGCTCTTTTCATTGTCAAGCTTGACTGCCTGTCTCATACGGAGCACACTCTCGCATTCAGACCACCTCAGCAGCTCATTCACCCATCTCCTCACAGACGGTCCCTCCTTAGCCTTCCAGTGCCAAGTGATTTCTCTCTGTGCCAGTATCAGCCCCAGATCAATAAATTTACTCGTCACCTTAGTATTCTTCGTGTGTGGGAACCAGAGCAACAAACACGCCGCCATGTCAAAATCCACCTCTCGATCGGTCACTGCATTTAGGAGTTCCCCAACCTCCGCCCAGTAAACCTCCAGCTTCGGGCAGCCCCATAACAAGTGATCTAGATCAGCCTCCAGTGCTAGGCATCTCGGACATCTCGCCTCCTGCACCTGGAAATACCTTTTAATCTTCTCCGGGGTCAGGTAGGCCCTGTGCAGCACATAAAAATGGACCTGCTGAAAGCGTGCGTTCCTCGTACCCTTCCACGTGCGTTTAAGGATATGACCCCACACCGTGTCCGGAATGGGCCTACCTATGCTAAGTTCCCACTTCGATTTCATTCCCAGCGGTATCGCTGGCGCATACGGTCGGGACGCCTTCGCTCTCCTCAAACTCCGTTGCCAACACAACCTGAGCGTCTTCTCCTCCATTGTGAGGCCTCGTAACTCCAGTCTCTGCTGCATGATAATGTAAGCCAGGACATGATGTTGTATACCATGCTCTCGCTCGTGTTCTGGCCCTCTGAATACCCTAGCCACGTGCTGTGTGAGGACCTGAAGCTGCGCGGCCAAGTAGTACAACTCAAAGTCGGGGACCGCCATCCCCCCCCTCAAGCTTGGGTCGAAGCAAAGTGTTCAATGCCACCCTACGGCGACCGTGCCCCCAAAGAAAATCGATTGTCATCGTCCGCAGGTCCTTAAAGATCCTCTGAGGGATCCAAATGGGCAGCGTGCGAAAATAGTACAGTAGCCGCGGGAGCGCAACCATCTTCAGTAGCGCTACTCTACCCAACACCGACAAAGGGAGGGAAGCCCAAAAGGACATACAGCCTCTCAGTGCTCTTATACATCGCCCAATGTTACCCTCCAATAAGTTCGCGACCTCGTGGTAGATACGGACTCCCAAATAAGTGAAGCAAGAAGGCTCCCAGACCACCCCTATATCACGAACGGGACACGGCACGTCTGCCCTGAGCGGAAAGACGCAAGTCTTCGTCCAGTTAACCTTGAGGCCCGACAACCGACCAAACTCGGACAGCATATCCATCGCCCCCTCCAGAGCCCGCTCCGCGTCCGCCATGTACAGCAGCAAATCATCCGCATACAGTGATATATAGTGCGACTGCCCGCCTCCGTCGATCCCCGTGTACATGACTCCCGACCTGGCGTGCGCCGCTAATGGTTCCATCGCCAGTGCGAACAGCAGTGGGGAGAGCAAGCACCCCTGTCTCGTCCCTCTACAAACCGCATAAGCCGCGGATACCAGAGTGCCCAGGCGCACCCGTGCTGTAGCCGAGGAATACAACACCTTCGTCCATCTACAAAACCCCTCGCCAATGCTAAACTTCACTAGGACTTCATCTAAGTAGACGAACTCCAGGCTATCGAAGGCTTTCTCAATATCCAAAGATAACACCGCCGGTTCGCCGCCCGCTTCCGTTGCGCCGTCCAATATCCCAATCAGACGACGAATATTAAGCGCCGTGTTCCTCGTAGGGATAAACCCCGCTTGGTCCCTGTGCACCAACCTGGTCATATGCGGGGCCAACCTGGTGGCCAAAATACGGCTCAATATCTTGTAGTCCACTGTCAACATGGACAGCGGCCTATATGATCTGACATCAGATGCCTCTCTGCCGGGTTTCAACAATGGCACTATCAACGCCTCCCTCATCGATCTGGGCAGACTCCCCAGCCTGTGAGCCTCCCCATACACCGCCAGTAATCTAGGCGCCAAGCTATCCACATATTTCTGGTAAAATTCGATCGGCAGGCCATCTACCCCGGGCGTTTTATTCCTCGCCATATGTTTAATGGCCGCCCTGATCTCGGCAAGCGTGATAGGTCCCCCCAAGTCCTTCGCATCGTCGTCATCCAGCACCGGAAGCTGCATTGATTCTAAGTATTCACTGATCTCCCAGGCCTCCACCCCCAGTTGACTCTCATATAACTCAGTATAATAGGTCCGAAAACATTCCATCACCGCTGTCTGTGAATAAACCATCTCCCCCAGCGTATTTTTTATGCTCAAGATTGGGCAGCCTCTGAGTTCAGGGTTAGCTAGCCGGGCCAGTAAAGTGCCTACCTTATCCCTCTCAGCATGTGCTTTAATGGCATATTGTCTATAATCATAACTCCGCAGCCGTTCCATTTCGGTAGCCACCACCTCCTTGGCTTCCAGTAACCGGGCTTGTAAGTCCGGTCGGTCCGGTCTGCGCTGTTCCAGTTCCCTCAACTTCTCTTCCGCCCTAGTAAGCGCATTCAACACCGACGTTCGAGCATTCGAAAATCTACCCATGCACACTCCTCTCACCACCACTTTCATCGCGTCCCATTCAGTGGACCTACAAGTAGCTGTCCACTCGTTCTCATCAAAGTATTGGTCTATGCCCTGTTGGACCGCGGCACTAAACACCGAGTCCTCCAAGGTGTCGGGCCGAAGCCGCCATGTTGGGATCGCAGGTCTCGCACGCTGCCATTGTACATGCACCAGCAAAGGATTATGATCCGAGATGGTCCTGGCCAGGTACTCCGTATGAGTAACCAATGTAGCTAGGGACCCACTGCACAGGACCGGTTCGATCCTAACATGTAGAGCATGGAGGGCCGAGAAAAAGGAATAGTCCCTACCACCCTGGTGTTGCTCCCGCCATACATCCAAAGACCCCATCTTTCCTGCCAATCCTTCCTTTGTGCAGCTAGTCTACGCACTGGGGAATCGACCAGTGGAGGGTGAGACCTATCCAGAACAACATCCGTGATCGAGTTGAAGTCCCCTCCCAGAAGCACAGGACCCGCCAGGAAAGAGGCCAGTGAGCTGGATAAGCCATCAAAAAAGCGAGCCTGGTCAACATTCAGAGCATATACACAGCACAAGACCACATCCCGGCCATATAACCTCCCCTCCACCGCCACATATCTACCCTCAGGATCCACCAGCTGATTCAACACCTGGAACGGTACCCCCGCTCGTACCCATATCAATACCCCTCTAGCAAACGCGGAATAAGTGGTTCCAAAGACCTGCCCTCGCCATCTCTTTTGCAACGCAGTGCATTCCTGTTTAGTTAAATGAGTCTCCTGCAACATGGCAATCTGGACCCCCCGCCTCACCAAATAAGCATGTACTTTGTGGCATTTGACCATAGTTCGCAGTCCTCGGACATTCCATGTTCGGCATTTCAAGTTAGGTAACGTCCCCATGCCAAAGCATAACGATCCAGTTCAGGTGTAGCCATTCATTGCCCACATCGTAGCAGTTGCCCCCCCCAAAAGAACAATAGAAAAAACTCCCCAAACCCCACTCCCCAGGACAGAGTCTACAAACCCAGTTCCAGCCCTGATCCAAACCTTAAACAAAGCACACATCCGACTAATCTGTGGTCACCACCACAGAAGGCCTTAAGGGCCCCGAGGGGGTGAGTTATCGCCGACCCCGGGCAGGCAGAGCCCGCACCCGCGCCTTCCATCCCGCAGTGCCGATGCCACACCCTACCTGGCAGCCCTTCTAGCACCAACAGAACAGTTCCCTGCGAGAAATACAATGTCACAAGTCCCATACATGAGTCAGCCATGAAAAATCTCGTCGGAAGTCTGTGGGGTGACCACCGGGCCCTTCGAGCTCTCCGCCTCCGATAATTCCTCTCCAGTCCTGCTGCCGTCCTCGCCAGAGTCCGATACAGCCAGGTCACTCCCCTGCTGCCAGCGCCCCTCTTTTGTCCGCGGCCAATTGAGCCTCCCGTTTCGCTCTCTGAAGCTTGTTGCGGGAGCGGATCCATTGGGATTTCCGGACCTGAAGCGGTTTAGGCCTCTCTCGCTGACTCTTGCCAGTCCTGTCCGTGCCGGCACGATACAATTCTAACCATGACCACGCTTCATCAGGAGTTTGGAAAAATTGAGTGTTCCCATCCAGGATTACTCGCAGCTTAGCCGGGAAGAGCAATGAGTACTGGATGCCCTCCTCCCTCAGCTCCTTTTTCACCGCCAGGAAGGACGCTCTGTTCTTCTGGACCGCCTGTGTATAATCCGGGAAAATCGTGACTCTACTATTTTCTACCTCAAATGGGCCCGATGCTCGAGCTTTCTGGATTAACAGGTCCCGATCCTTATAATGGAGGAGCTTCACCACCATCGGTCTAGGGGGGCGGCCGAGCGCCGGTGGGCGAGCCGGCACCCTGTGTGCTCGTTCCAACGTGAAGAAGGAGGTGAGGCCCTCCGGTGCCACCACCGTCCGGAACCAGTTCTCCATGTAGGCCACCGCATCATCCCCTTCAATTCTCTCCGGCAGGCCTACGACCCGCACGTTGTTCCGCCGATTACGGCTTTCAGCATCCTCCGCACGTCTCTCCAGCGTGTCCAAACGGTTGAGGATGTCCGTAATCTTATGTTCCGCGGTCACCACCGCCGGTTTCAGGTCTAGAAGCAGCTGCTCATGGTCCTTTACTTTGTCCGCTAGCTTGGCATGATCCGCCCTCAGGAGACCCAGCCCCGTGGTGACCTGCGCAATGTCCTGCTGCAATGCCTCCTTGGTCGAGGTGATGGCCTCCAAGATAGTATCCAGGCGGCGGTTCAGTCTCTGCTCCTGGTCCATCATCAGCGGGGAGGCCTCATCGACCTGGGATAGCGCGGTCGAGTCCTCCCGGGCCTGCTCCGTAATGGCTGCTCCTCCCGCAGCCGCCATCTTAGGCCTCTGTCGTCGTCGCACGGACACGCCCGATCTTCACCAGTGCTCGGTAACCCCTGCCCGGGGGACTTGCGCACCAGCAGTTATTGTGGTAGAGTACCTCCTCGGTGCCAGCAGCTCAAAGAACCAGGAGTACTAGGGCCGCCCGCTCCACTGTTGTCAGGACCTGGGGTAGGGGGGATGGGGGATGAATAAACGAGTGCGTACAACTAGTACACCAGTCCAACCCTGGCCCCCAAGCCCCCAGTTGCCCCACAGGTCTATGCCAGCACGTCCCCGCAACTCCAATCTCGCCGAAGGTGGGCCACCCTGTAGGCCGACGCCAATCCTCCTCAGTTTTGGTTCAGAGACCATCGACCCTCTCCGCCGCCATTTTCTTCGCACTCCGGGCAACACCTCGGGCGTCGTCTCTCAAGGTCTCAGTGACACTAGCGGTCGCCCAAGAGCTCTCAGCCGCTCTCCAGTGGTTCTCCAACACCTCGCAGGCCAGTTGTGCCTATCAGGGGTCTCCCCGGGTGTCGTTTTCAGGAGAAATAGCGGGACCCTGCACGGAGCTGCAAGCTCACGCCGCCATCCCGATCGGCGTCCAAGCCACGCCCCCCTCCCTTCTTGCTTAATATCACATATCTATTAGCAAGTCCTTTTCTTTAAAGACTCCTTACATTTCAACCTTTTTCTTAAATAAAACACCAGCAACTGCCAGTGACTGACCTCTTCATCTACATTTCTCACCCCTACATGTCCTATTTGACTTTCCTGCAGCCGTGTCGCTAATGTCCCCAAGTTATCTTAACAACTTGTCTGCATCATTTGTTCAAGAAGTCCGTCCTTTACTTGGTCTAGTCCATTGTCCCTACCTCGATCACTGCTCTTAATCCACCAAATACCTTTACTCTCTCTAGGTATGTCTTCCTGGCACATATGCTCCATGCTTGCAAAGCGTAGTGCACATGAAAATGAGCAGGGCTAAATTATGGTTCAGGGGCAGGTAATCTTGTTTCAGTAATTAATTCAAACCCAAGTTCAATAGTGGAATCTTATTCAACTTATTTTCTGTTTCTCACTCTAATTTTTCTTCAACGTCTTTGAAAGGAGTCTTTTCACCAGCAACAATCCATTGCTCTTTGCAACCCAAGAAAATCTAATTCTGCGAAACTGGTCCACATTACAGCTACCTTCTTGCATGCCTCAAATGTAATCATAATCCCTTTTTGCAACCACCTCTCTACTATCCTAATCATGTTGAATCTCTCAGCTGCTTTAGAAATTGTGGACTAAAACATTCTCCTGACTGGGGCATCTCTACCATTGTATTTTCTTAGAATATCTACTTTTGTGACTGATTACACTAGTGATTGTGGTACCTACCTATACCAGTCTCTCTGCCGACTCTCCCAAGTCCCTTTACTTGGTTTTCTTCACCTTTTATTGAATGTCATTTTCCTTCGCAACATTTGCTAATAATGTTGTAGTTCTATTTGGGTCCCTGACTTACCCACGCTCTTAAACAGGCATTTCAAAATTCTTTTATGCACTGCAGTTGTGACACAGCAGTGAAAAGCAAAGCTTGTTTTCCAGGGCTCAGTCCTTATACTGGAGCCTGCCTCTTTCAGTCAATGTTAATTTCTATCTTTGAGCCACAGCTCAAAATCCTTTTAACAATACTTGACAGGTTTGGATCCCATGGCCTGTACAATATTGTTGTTGGGTAACTGTTATGTATTAACCCCTTGACTGCTGGCCCGTTTCCGCCCATGTGCTGTAAACAAATGAACAGGGGCGGGCCATGACGAACCCCAGCCGTCATCAGCACACGAGCACCGTAGTGCATGACGGCTGGGGTTCGTCATCCGCATGAAAGGGGTTAATAATTGTCAGTTTCTTATTTGAAGTTTCAGCGCTGGCTGAACATTTAATTTGTATGTTATTGCTCTGAACTTTGGATTCCTACCACTGTCTAAAGTGAGCCATAATTGCTGAACTTCACCATCCCTGGAGACCTGTAGGTCCAAGCAGCTGCGGTCTGTGCGGGTAACAATGGTGGGGCGGTGGGGCCATGTAAGGGGGGGATTTCAAAGGATGATGCAGAGGAAAAATTAAATAAATAATTAATTTACCCTCAGCATCGTCCCTCGAAATCCCCCCTTACACGGCACCACCGCCCTACCATTGTTACCTGCACGGACCCCGGCTGGGTCCAAGAGTAACTTGGTTTATCCAATTGAAGTTCAGTAGTACTTATTGGCGACTCGGCGACAACAGTGCTAAATAGCAGAGCACTTAAAGTACTTCCCAGTAAACATAGCCCAAGACCCCACAAAAACGTCTCACATTCTAATGGCCACTTTTTTCACTGTCCTTCTCCCACATGCACTTCATCCAGTGCCCAGACTGTGGAATGCTACTCTGCAATAGCCCCTGCTGTGTCTGACTGATTTGTGCTATATGACCTTCCCTACTGGAGAATTGGGATATTGGTTCCACTTTGAACAGACACCTCAAGGGTTTTTATAGTTCTGCAGTATCAAGCACTCTGTGTTCTTCGACAGGCATGCCTTCTAGAATCTATTTAAGAAAGGCTCTAGCAGAGGTCACAGAAGAGCAACCAAGTTTGCCCTTGATTGTCCATTTCACAGACATTTGATTTTGTTTCACTAAGGTTACCATTCATAATGCTGTAAATTGTTTGCCTTACTTGGTCTACTGTGCATCTTCCACAATTGTCTAGGCTTATCATTGAGTGCTCTAACAGTAAAGCTCAACAGATTTCAGAGATGGTCTATTGTAAAAAAGTAATAAACCATGCGTTTTCAAGATACCAATTGTTAAAACACAGGCTGATACATTTCCCCCTTGTAAAGAAAGTTTTTCATACCTGCACGTTTACCATCATTTCTAACACAGCAGGATTGAGCTTCTTTAGTTAACAAATGTGTCCTCAATTTTAGATGCACTCAATGTCACTTGTATTTCTGATGTAAAGGTCAGTGAACTGCATGCTAAATCCTTAAAAAAATATATGTACTTTTTGTACAGATTAACATTATAGCCCTCGGCAAGCCCAGTTGCTTACAGTTGAGTCTGATTGTCTTGTAAATCAGGCTCATTGTCTTATAGTTTCCTCTCCAAGTCTTGTTGCTCTGACCAAATAGTACCTACAATCTCTTGAGACTAAAAATAAATGTAATAGGGAAGATGTGATTTACCTCAAATGCGGTTTTTCAAGACGGACATTCCTTTCTTTGTAGTTATCAGAGTCGCCCTTAAGCAATCAAGACTTGCACTTTTGTGTATGGACAACACTCCCTTTGCTAAATTGTACTTCTAAGCTATTTGAGAATTAGTTCTTCAAGCATCCCTGAATTCGATTTGAATCTTTGACATATGCTTACCGGCTTCTTTGTGCCCTCAGAAAACTATTAGTTAAAGAATAGCTCATACATGTATAATTTTTTGTTTGCCACTTCTGTCACAGCAGAGACTGGTTGACTAACCTGGAAAAGCCGGGTACAGCCGGTGCGATGAGGATGCTAGTTAACCTCTTCCCTTTCTGCGGCACCACCTGTGAGCTGGTATAAACTCACTCTACAGATCTTACCACAGCAGGGGAAGGGAAAAAAAGGGATGAACAAAACAATAAAGCTGTAGCAGCAGGAACACTCGATGGCGTGGGATGCAGGCGTTGTAGGCTTCACTCCTATGAAAGCCCCGTGTTCCCTGTATGAGAGACACAACACAACATACATGAGTTTCCTAGCCTCACCTTCTCTGTATAGCTAAATATATAGATATTGTGTGTCTACACTTACATAATGTCTGCCACATTCATCCTAAGAACAAAAAGGCACAAAAGGTAAAAATATAGTAAAGAAATTAAAGTGTTCTTTTCCTCTAATAATCCAGGGCACAGCAAAACTCAGCAGAAAGAACCTTCTGAATACAGAAGTCACTGTAGGAATGTACTTATCTGATATAGTAGTCTTGTATCTTGAGTATTTCTTTCCAGGCTGAGATAGACTTTATGGTTCAAGGTGCACAAGGTTGAAAACAAACTGGTACCATCCAAGATTTGCCGAAATTCATCAGAGCCCCTCAACAGCCCAACCATGTAAAAAACGAAAAGGTAATCCAGAGGAGTATGCGACAGTAGCCCTGTCTGCGCGTGGAACAGCAAGGGAAATCCTTAGAAGAGTTCGCCTTCTTGCGAGCACTCCAGCGCTTGTCGTTAAGGCAGGGATGACTAATCCTGCTGGGAGCCTCATCGGGCGCTGATATTGCGGTCGCGCTCCACCACGAACGCAAGGAAAGGCGGTCCGAGAAACACTCTAAACTGTTCTAGCCTAGAGATCAAGGCACAGCAGGACTTCCTCGTTCCCGGCCTTTGCCGGCGGGTGATAGCAGGGAAACTAAAAGACGCGTTCGCGCTCCAGCGCTAACTCGTGAAAATAGATCAAAACGAGTCAGCTGCAAAACGCCCTCTGGATAATGATCCGGGATCTTCGCGTTCTGGCAAGCCGGGGCGGCGTCTCTTCTCGAGGCCAATGTAGGAGAGTAGGGTCTGCTTCCTATGGTCACCCCCACTTTTTGCTCTAATACACTGGTTTTTCGACTTTAGTGTGGCTGTGGGCCTGCTAATCAGACCCACAGCCCAGCTGTTCCCTCTCTAAATTCATACCATGTACTTTAGGTACATACCTAATTGTGTATTGGGGCACCTTTGTGAGCCCCTGTATAGGGTACCATAGGTACCCAAGGCATAGGTGCATCCAAGGCTTACCAGGGGCTGCAGCATGTATTATGCCACCCCTGGCTGGCCATCCAAACTGACACAACTGGCTGATCACTCAGCTGGGGCAAGGTTGTTTAATCTCCCCTTTCTTAGATATAGTATTCCTAAATCTACCCTTATATATAGACACATATATACCTATAAGTCACTCCTATGGCAGGCCTTGACAATCCTGAAGGCAGAGTGCTTGGTTTTATGTGAGATGGTGCTCTAGCATGAGCTGAGCCTGTCTGCAGCTTTCGGAACCATGTCCTTATACCTGTTTTATGATGTAGCCATACCATATACTCTTAAGTGCATTATAATCCTCGTGGTTAATGCTAACTTTGGTTTGGCTTTATCAAAACATGTCGTCTAAGGTGTCATACGCTTTGGAATACTACCCCCGCCAGTCCTGGCGGCGGGGGTAGCATTCCACCCTTCTAGAGGGAGAACACATGTAGTTGTAGCTTTACCCGGTTAAAGTTAAACAGAGCCTCAGCCTCACAAAATGGATGCTGCTGCCACAGACACGAGTCTGACCTCGTGCTGCTGGACGAATCTCCGGCAGGGGAGGCCTGGACAATAGGTTTCCTGCCTTGGGAGGTGCTAGCATCTCCCCAGACAGGCTATAGTGTATTGGGGCAGGGTGGCTTGAAAGAAATGAGACACTGCCTGGGGTACACAAGGTGCTCCATGCATAGCCCGGTTCAAACCAGTTGCTGGGGCACTTCAGCCCCAGCTCTGGCGGGAAACTGGACAAAGGGAAAGGGATGTGACCACCCCCTTCCCAGGTTCCACCCATAGGAGGGACCTAGCAGGTAATCCAGCCCCTTAGATTAGTATAAAGCTAGGAGCTGTGTCTAGAGACATTAGATTATCCTGAACTGAAACTCTGAAACGAAACTCTGGACCTTCGACATTCTACTGCAACTAGAAGACTGAAGAATCTCCCTTGTGGTCAAGGAGTGACCACCCTGTGCAAACAGGCACCATCAGTGACTTGCCGGTTTGCTTTGTCGACGCTCCCGCCAGAGCCCGAAGACTTAGCGACGCAGTCTCTGGACTTCCAGACTTCTCTGACTCCGAGCCACATCCACAGCAAAGCTAAGACCCGTGGCGGACACGAGAGAAGTGGGACCGGACAACCTGCAGTACCTGCTTTTTGCTAACTGTGCAGCTTCTGAGGCGTCCTTGAAGTTGTGCATTTGGGTTTGAGAAGCCCCAACCTGAGCAGTAAGTGCACCGAAGCTCATCCCTCCACACTCCACGAGTGCCGCGTGGGGCCTGTGCCTGCATTTCTCTTCGACGCGTCTTCGTGGTTGCTAGCCCGTTGGCTAGTGGCCCTCCTGAAGACATCCTTTTGAATCAAAGCTGCTTGCCTGCTTGCTCCTGCTTTCCTGTCAAGGGGAAGCTCCACAGACCTTGCTGGTCTGAACAAGAACCCGAGCTTCCCTTCCTGTGTGGGATGCCTTTGCCAAGGCTTGTTGACTCCGACCTGGAAGCCGACACCGCCAACAGCGAGATCCTTCGTGGGACAGTCCGTATCTAGCTCCTGGTCGTCGTCGCCTCCTGGTCCACGTGGCTGCAGAGACCAGCTTCACTTCTTCACCTGATTGCATCTCGACATCGCCTGGTTCCTTCCTTGTCACTGGCTAGTGACCCAGACTCTGTCCCCTCTGCTTTCAGGTTCTTCACTTCTCTGATCCACCCTTGGATCCACCCGGACATTTTCCTCCTGGTCGCCTGCAGCATCTTTGTGCAGCTCTCCATAGGATTCGACGACGAAACCCGACACGAAAGAACACCTATGCATCCAGCTTCCCTGGGTGAGGTAGCTCGAGTACTCCGGTGCTCCTTTGGGTAATAACTATCCAAGTGTCCTCATTTAACTGGAAGTGTCCCAAATCAACTACTTTGTAAACTTTACGTTCCCATTGAAAGTCTATGAGAACCCGTGTGTGTGTTTAGACGCTACACACGCATCCTGTGGGACTCCTGCTTCCTACCCTTCGGTTCCTCAGTGTAGCCCCACCGATTTCCAAGGCCCTAGGCCATTCATCTTTCCTGAAGTGGCTCTTATACCACTTCTTTAGTATATGGTTCGTGAGGCCCGTGGGGCAGAATTGTATTTGTGTAACTTATAGTATGCTTATTGAGTAACTTGTGCTGTATCTCGAACTCTGACCTCCTAAAGAGTGCAGAGGGGTTGTGTTATAAATAAATACATATATATTTGATATATACCTTGTGTGGTGTCCTTTCATTTAGTATTCAAGGGATTATTGTTGTAAAAAAATTGGCTTCACATGATCTCTGAAGTATTAGCCTAAGACTGCTTTGTCCATGCTACCACTAGGATAGCAGGTCTTTAAGGTTTACTTTACAACCATCACCATAAGGGTTGTTTGGACTGATACAAGGTGCCCATTCGCATAATGGACATCACATATCAGGCCAACATCTCACAGCCAACTTGCCCTAGGATCACAGGTGACAAGCACCAGACCACAAGAAAGGAGGCGCTTATATCGGAAATAGATGGAGAGAAAGGGAAGTTGAGATAGAAGACCGAGAATGCCTTTAGGTTTTCTGGTAGATGTAGTCCCCTAACCATTTGTGTCATTTGCGTTCGTACTTGGCTGCATACCCTCATACTTCCCCCTGGCCTAAACGTTACAACTTCTTTGTAAAATGTATTGAATTACACGTGACTCTTTAGAAAATCCTATGAGTAAAAATAATTTGATGATCTTTAGATGTAGATCTTTACCAAGATATGTGTTCAGTGTGGGTGTGAGGGAATCCTGTTGTGACCTCTATAATTACCCCATTGATCGCTAGATTACAATTCGGCTGATCTGATAAAGTATTTGAGTGTCCCCTTCCTTCCTCTCTGTGGCAATCTTTTCTGAAGCTTTGCGCTCATATCAGAGGATTACTGTAGTGCTGCTCATTGGCAATGCGCTGTAACTATCTGCTTCCCATGTGTTCAGTAAATTCACAAGCTATGCTCCAGACCTCTTCTTTTCAGAATAGAGTTTCATGTTGTCTTCTCCTGACTTCTGAAAGGACCATAAAATGATGGCATTGAGTTCGGGCTCCTTGGAAGGTTACCGTGTTGGATATAAACAGTTGCAGTTAAATAAATATTTAATGTGCTTTTTTATTAAACTGCTCATTTGACATATTTGTTCTTTTATGTAATTTTCTGCTCCAACATGTTTATTCTTTTACTTTAGTGGGAGAGCCTGAAGCACGTAGCTGGCTGGAGCAGCATGTTGTTCTTCAATATTGGAAACCCAAAGCACCTAGATTCCCCCACAGTTTGCATTTGCACTCTAATTTAACAGCTATGTGGTAAGAAGTTTGATGACATTACCATTGTGAAAACGTACAGTTAAAGGGCTGTCTGATAATGTCTACTGTTTAAATGTAAGTGGGGGAAAATTTCAAAGTATAACTTAAAACTAACAGCAGCACTTACAACACATGATAGGCACACGCATGCGCTCACACTGACACAGAGTAATAAATGTGATCCACAGACAACTAATCCATGCTGTGTAGATGTTGGGTAGTGTACAGTAGAAAATTTCACAATCCGTTAATCAGTATTTTTGTTTGTTGAACTCTGTCTCCTCTGACATCAGTAAATCACTGCTTATAACCTCACATTATATCACTAATGACGTAATCAATTATGATGTCTGAAATGACATAATTGATGACAACACTGTACATGGTGGGGGGGCGAGTTATAGTTATGTCAGATAATTAGAACTGGTGAATGTTAAGTGTTTTTTTTAAGTGTAAAATGTTACGTTTAAAGTCACATATTCACCTAATTTTCACTGTAATCTCAATTCAATATATATATATATATATATATATATATATATATATATATATATATATATATATATATATATATATATATATATATATATTCACTGAAAAAACCATAGGTTTCACACCAGTTATAGTTAGCTGCAAATTCCACGTTATAGTTAGTTGGACTCACTATAACTTGCGCGCCTGCAATGCGCTGCTGATGACGTCACATATTACATCACTCATGACTTGGTCAGTGGCATCACTCATGACATCACTGATGACACCATCCAGTGAATGTGTGTCTTTCTGAAAAATAAATGTTATATGCTATAACGTGAAATTTGAATGGTTTTATGTCAGTAAAATTTGCAGCTAACTATAACTGCTGTGAAACCTACGTTTTTTTCAGTGAATTTCATAGGTTTTTTAAATGCTAATTCCGAACTATATATAGGGCCTCAAACCTCTGAAATGTAATATTTTTGATATTGAATCCTATATTGTATATTTATATAATACTATATATATATATATTTTTTTTTTTTTGCCCTGGAGCGCTCCCGGTTAGCGTCCCGTTAGCGCTATTGCAGCGAACGAAAACATCATCGTGACGTATCGCGTAGCCGCATCCGCGTGATACGCATGGCGTAAGCGCACCCGGAAGCACTCAAGCGAATACGATCGCGCAACGTAAACATCCGACGCGTTTACGCGACGCGACCCGGGGCGCGCCCTGGGGCGCGCCCTGGGGCACGTAGCGTAAGCGCGTCGGGTCATGTGACCTGAAAATAACACTTTTCATTGGTGCAGAACAGTTTTGGTTTCAAAATGACGAAGGCCTGAGTCATGTGACCTGGAAATAACACTTTTCATTGGTTCAAGTCCGTTTTTTTTTTCCAAATGATTAAAGACCCCACCTTTTTTCCTTATTCTGACTTTGTCCTTTGACTGAGGAAGACCTGTTTTAATATCTTTGTGTTATATTTTGTACTTTAAAATGGCTACAGTAGCAGCAGCAGCTGGAGCATCTGCACCACCACCACCACCACAACCCCCAAGAAGACCACCACAAGATTACATTGGTGGTCAACAAGAGGAGGAGGAGGAGGAGGAGAGGAGAAGGTGGCTGCAAGAAGACAATACCCCATACCAGCCAAGACCACACATAGTATGGGAGTTTTTTTCTATCCCAGAGGGCAAGAAAAAAGTCAATGTGGCCAAGGTGACTTGCCTAATCTGTGGCATGGAACTTTCAAGGGGGAACCCTAACAAAAAATACTCTTTTGGAAACAACACCATGATTCGCCACATGCAGCGCAGGCATCCGATCAACTATTCTGCTGCAGAGATGAGGGACTGGCCAGTAACCCTCCCCAATCTTCAAGCACCACCTCCAAAAGAAAGCAACCCACTCCATCGGGACCAGAGGCAAGTGAGACGATCCCTTGCATTCAACCACGGTTTGGGGATGTCCGAATAACATGTATTTATTGTGGTAAGACCATCTCCTATGGTGAACTGAGCATAAAGCTCATCGTCCTTGCTGGGGACAACCACAAATGCCCCAAAAAATCCAAATTTTTTTTTTTTTTGCTCCAGTTGAGCCATTTTCAATTCCCTGTTTTTTGTTTCTCCCCATAAAAATAACAAAAAATTAAAAATTAGTTCATAAAAGCCAAAAAAAGTACAAAATGTTCAGAAAAACACACAAAAAATATAAAACAACAAAAAGAAGAAAAAAACCAGTTCTTTTTAGAACTACTTCCAATTTATAAATAAAGGCACATTTTTTTTTAAACCTCTGTCATTCTTTTTTCCCCATGGTACGCTCCCCAGTCCGCTCCCCGGTGCACGTACCGGGCGCTCCCCCCGCGCAAATCAAAAAAAAAATGTTTATGCCCTGCGTGGCCCTTTTATAGCCCCCACATCAAACCTAGGGGGTCAGGGTGTGTCTACCCTGCCCCCTTATGGTCATTTCCCCCATTGTTTTTTCCACCTCTTGTGTGTCTATCCTACCGAGACACAAGATGGCGGCCGGTCCGGACTGTTTCGAATGTTTACAGACACCCGAGAGCCAATCAGCTTTCCATGCGCACCTCACGTGGCGCGCCCGCTGCGCTCCCCAGTGCACGTACTGGGGCGTGGCCATAGATATATACATTATTTTATTTACCTAAATTACTCAAAATCCACTGGAGCACATATCTTGAGAGATAGCAAAGGCACATCGGGCTACCAGTCCCTACAATTTTGCCAAGTTTGGTGGAAATAGATTCAGTCGTTCGGGCTAAAAGTGAGTTCGACCGCCCTATGGAAATTAACATGGAGAAAACACGTTTTGGGACCCCCCTTTTATCTCGGCCCCCGCTTGACGAATCCCCCCCCACATTTTCAGGGAAGGAGCGGGCCATCTTCTTTGAGAAATTCGCGAAGATTCGTCCACCGGTGCCAAAGTTATTCCCAATAGAATGTTGCGGATTTCCTATGGTCCAGCCGTCGGGAATGCACCACCACGTGAAATCTGTGGACCAAGAGGGAAGCTATCTACTTACCTCACCTTGGAACATCAGTGCTGGATAAGGACGGAGGCACGTGCGGGGGCGCATACAGAGCCTTACAGGTCGAGCAGCTAAGAAAGTGGATCCATACAGGATTGAAGGACTCAAACTCCCAGACTGCATTGTACACAGTCCCATCCGGGCAGCCCATTGAGGGGCGGGGTATAATACAATTTGCAGCCGTGGGAGCACACGCCATTTCGTTTATGCCGCTGAGGAAGAGAATACTCGAAATGCGTACGGCGCACGAAGTGACTGCTTTAACCTTCCGATATGCTGCATGCCGTTCATACCATTTATTAAAGGGTTTTGGGTTGAACTTTCACTGATGTTAGAGTGATTCCTACTTGTGTGGCAAACCCTCGAGCAGTTATATATATATATATATATATATATATATATACATATCTATCTTACTGGCGGTCGCCAGTAGGTAGTTATAGTTAGGATTATTTTCAATACAAAATCTCAACATTCTATTGTGAATAACTTTGGCGCCGGTTGAGGAATCTGCCTGAAAATTTCCTCAAATTTGCCTCATGGTGCCCCGGTCCTTCCCTGAAAGTTTGGGGGGGGATTTGTCAAGCGGGGGCCGAGATAAAAGGGGGGTCCCAAAACATGTTTTCCCCATGTTAATTTCCATAGGGCGGTCGACCTCACTTTTAGCCCGAACGGCTGAATGGATTTCCACCAAACTTGGCAAAATTGTAGGGACTGGTAGCCCGATGTGCCTTTGCTGTGTCTCAAGATATGTGCTCCAGTGAATTTTGAGTAATTTAGGTTAAAAAAAATATATATATCTATAAGCGCTCCCCGGTACGCGCACCGGGGCGCTAACCAACGCGCTACGCGTGTTCGCGCGCGGAAAGCTGATTGGCTTCGGGTGTCTGTCAACATTCCAAACAGTCCGGAGCGGCCGCCATGAGTGATGTCACTGACGATGCCATGAGTGATGTCACTGACGATGTCATGAGTGATGTAATATGTGACGTAATCAGCAGTGCATTGCAGGCGCGCTTGTTATAGTGAGTCCAACTTACTATAACGTTGGAATTTCTATGGTTTTATGTCATTAAAATTTCCAGCTAACTATAACTGGTGTGAAACCTATCTATTTTATTTCATTGAATTTATTAGGTTTTTTAAATGCTAATTCTATGTCAGGACCGGAGGCTTCGGATTATGCCATTCTTTCATCGCTTTATTCTCTACAGCAGCAAGAAAAAATAACACAACTACTTTTCCCATGAACATTTGGGGAAAAAATAAAGTCAAACATGAGTCCTATCACAGTGTCCGTGCACCGGTGTCTTCCCATCATGCTCCACTGTACTGGTCTCCTCCTCTTTCTTCGCTGCTCGCAGCAAGTTAAGTTGTTTTTTTCCTTCTCTCCTGGGTTTTGGGTTTCTGTGTGGTGCCTTTGGCCTTTGGGCCGGGTGTCAGGTTTCTGTTCTTTCTCCACAGATTCCCTTGATTGGTCGCGGGACGCCTAGTGCGCTCCTTACGCGATCCTTGCCCAGTAGTGTGCGGTGTGGTGGCGCTACCACCAGGGGCCGGTGTCTCGTTTGCTGAAGGGCCGCTCCCAGAAGCTTCTAGAGTGTTCTGGCGCGCTCCTATCACCAGCGGACCCGTGCCTAGCCTCCCGGCTCTGACACCCTGCGGGGTCGTAATTAGGTTTCCCCATTACAACTGAATGAAGCGCACAAATGCGCGGTGGCCATTTATTTACTGCAGAGCTGGATGCCCTTTGGGTTGTATTATTTGACGAACACCCTACGGGGTCGTAATTGTGCTGTGGGAACGCTTTGCCGGGAGGCGCCCGAGACTCTGTGGGCTGCAGCGTTTCCAGGGCTTTGCCCGTTAATTGTGTGTCTTGGGCCACCCATCTCGCTGGTACTCCCCAGACTGTAGAGTGCCCTCAGGAGGGATCATTTGGTCTTGTCTTTCGTTCCCGTTGCTAGAGCCTAATTTACCTCGCTATGCAGGGGAACGCGCACAATTATCCAGAGGAAGACCCCCTGAACTATGTCCCGTTGGACGATGACTTCTACCAGGCGGTCGACGACTCCATCTATCGCGCGGTGGACCAGGCCATGGTCCCCCTGGAGCAATGCCTTTCGGCGCGCCTGGACGAGGCCTATGCCAAGTTTGCCGCCTTGCTTCCGGCGCCGGCTCCGGCCTCTGGGCCGGATTCGCCCCCTACCCCGCCTCCTCCCAAGAAGCCTTGCACTGAGGGAGTTGATTCGGCGGCTTTCGCTAGGGTGAAGAGTGCCTTCAAGGCCCTGGAGGACGCGCAGCCTCCCGCTCCTCTTCCGTCGGAGGTTCCCCCGCTTTCTCCCCCTGCGATGTCTCCGGACCCGCAGCGTGACGACGACGACTCTCCGGACTCGGAGGAGGAGGCCTGTTCTTCGCGGTCGTGGCTGCACTCTCAGCCCTCATCCTCCGCAGGTCCGTCGGACATGCTGGACCCAGACGACATCGTCCACCCCGTTCATCAGAGTGGGTCCCGTGTGACAAGGTGGCCCAGTACGTCGCTAATAGGCTGAGGAAGCCGGTGGACAAGGATGCTAGGAGCCGCCTGCGTGCGGAGTGTCCCCGGCCCTCGTTGGAGGGCAAGGTGGCCATGACCCCGGACATCGACCCGAAAATGGCGACCTTTCTTCAGAAATTCGTCAAGGACCCTCGGAAAGGAATCGACATGTCCTGGCGCACTTGCCAGGACAAGATTTTGGATGCTGTCGGGCCCCTTACCAAGATCTTGGATATGGCGGAGGAAGCCAAGGTGTCGGGCGACGCGATCTCCCTGGAGGTTCTGTCCAACTGGGCCCAGAGGGCCATCATTTTCCTTGGCAACTCCAACTGCGCCCTCTCTACGGAGCGGAGGCGTTCCCTGCTTATTAAGGTGGATCCCAAGCTGGGCGACCTCGCCTCGTATGAGGCAGGTGCAGTGGCCCAGGGGGGTTTGTTCGGTGACCCGTTCATCAAGGAATTAGGGAAATTTGTGGCCACCTTCATGTCCCTGGATCGTGCCCAGTCCAATATTAAGAAAGTCTTCGCGCCTCGTGTTTTCGACAAGGCCGGACGAGGCTGGGGCCGCTCGTACGGCCGGGGCGCCAGCTCGGATAGAGGTCAAGGCTCCGGACGTGGCCAGTATCAGGACAAGGCCAGGTTCAACAATTTCTACCCCACTAGAGGGCAGAAGTTCGGAGGTCGTGGAGGTCAGCGTGGCCAACAGCAAGGCGGTGGTCGAGGTGAGTGTGCTGCCTTCCGCGACTTTGAGAGTGGGGGGGCGACTGGCGCAGTTTTTTCCTGCCTGGGCCTCCCTTACCAGCGATGCTTGGGTGCTGCAGATGGTTCAGGGCTTCCAAATGGAGTTCCATGGCCGTTCGTGTCAGCTACAGCGTCCTCGCCCCATTACCTTTTCCCAGCGCGATGCGGCTTTGGTGAGCGATGAGGTCGCGGCCCTCCTCCAAAAAGGGGCGATTTGTTGCGCTTGCGAGCACCCCTCAGGTTTCATAAGCAATCTTTTCTTGGTAGACAAGGTCGATGGGGGCAGTCGCCCCGTGATAAATTTGAAGGAGTTCAACGAGTGGTTGGTGTATCGGCATTTCAAAATGGAAGGGATACATCTCTTGCGCGATGTCATGCGCCAGTCCGATTGGATGGTCAGGCTAGACTTGAAAGGCGCTTACTTAACGATTCCCATTTTTCCCCCTCATCGGCGTTTCCTCCAGTTCAGGTGGGACGGTCAGGTTTACGAGTTCACCACTCTTCCTTTCGGGCTCTCCTCGGCACCGTGGTGCTTCACAAAAGTGTTGCGGCCAGTGGTGGAGGCCTTACGGACTCAAGGGGTCAGAATGATAGTGTACCTGGACGACATGCTGCTCATGGACCAGTGCCCCGAGAGGCTGCGGTCACAGTTGCAGTCTGCGGTCAACCTTTCACAAGGCCTAGGGTTCGTGATCAACGAGAAAAAGTCTCTTTTGGTTCCCATGCAGTGCGCTACGTTCCTCGGCTTCACCATAGACTCGGTGGCAGCCACCTTGAGTCTGCCGGCCAGGAAGATGGCGCGGATCAGGCACGAGCTGCGTCAAACCCTAGCGAAGCAGATGATTTCCTTGCGCCACCTGGCAAGGCTAGTGGGCCTGTTGTCCTCTTCGATCCAGGCTATCTTCCCGGGACCCCTTCATTACCGCGCCATGCAGCGCTTGAAGGCGTACCACCTGCGGAGGGGGTTGACGTACTCTCAGCTGATTCCCTTGTCGGAGGACGTGAGGGACGAAATGCATTGGTGGCTTACGCACATGGAGGCCTGGAATGGCCGTGCGATTTTCGGTTCCGCCCCAGATATCGTGATAGTCGGACGCCAGCCGTTCCGGCTGGGGGGCGAGGTGCGGAGATTTCTCCACGGGCGGCGCCTGGTCTGCTCTCGAACAGTCCTTGCATATCAACTGCTTGGAGTTGCTAGCGGGCTCCTTCGCAGTGCAATGTTGGACCAAGGACAGAGTGCAATCCTGCGTCCTTCTCAGGATGGACAACGTGTCGGCAGTCCGTTACATCAACCACCTGGGCGGTACCAGGTCCAAGATGTTGGCGGACCGGGCCAGGGACTTCTGGCACTTTTGTCTGGACCACCAGGTATCGGTTACGGCGGAATATTTGCCGGGTCGCCAGAACGAGGTGGCCGATTGGCACTCGAGGAATATCCTGGACGCCAGCGTTTGGAAGCTTGACCCTGCCCTGTTTGCCAAGCTCTCGGACCGTTGGGGTCCATTTTCAGTGGACCTCTTCGCGTCCCGCTTGGACTACCAGCTCTCGCGGTATTTCAGCTGGCGCCCGACCCTCTGGCAGAAGCGACGGATGCGTTCCTCCAAGACTGGTCGGGGGTACAGGGATATGCGTTTCCACCGTTCTCAATGATAACGCGTGTGTCAGCGTTACTGCGCCGCCAGTCAGCACAGGTGGTGATGATCACTCCGTGGTGGAGGTCGCAAGTTTGGTTTCCGGTTCTTCTGGAACTTTCTAGGGATTCTCCGATCCTACTCCCCCAGTCTCCCCACATTCTACTGAATCCGGAGGGAGCGCCCCACAGGTTGGTCCTGGAAGGCTCGTTGCGCCTGATGGCGTGGAGGCTCTCCGGCGACGCTGGACGTTGCCTGGCCTTTCGAGAACAGCAGAGAACTTGCTCTCCAAGGCTTGGGCCGACAGCACGACCAAACACTACCGATCGGCTTGGCTCCGGGAGCCGTTGGTGTGTGCGACGGGGTTTGGATCCTGTGGGGGCACCGGTAGTGCGTGTCTTGAATTTCCTGGCGGAACTGTCTGATCGGGGCCTGGCCTATCGGTCGATCAATACTTTCCGGTCGGCGGTGTCAGCGGGGCACGACCTGGTTCAGGGGTCCCCGGTTGGCGAACACCCCTTAGTCTGTAGGCTCTTAAGGGGTATACGGCTTGCCTTGCCGCCGGAACCTCGGTATTCCGCCCTGTGGGATGTGAACAGGGTGCTGAATTTGTTCCTTTCCTGGCAACCGAACAGGTTTTTATCGCGTAAAGAGTTGACGGCTAAGTTGGCCATGTTGCTGTGCCTGGTGTCCTGCAGGCGTGTCTCGGACGTGCGAGTGTTGGATATAACGGCCAGGGTTTTTTCTCCTGAAGGGGTTTCTTTTACCGTCAGCAGACGGACCAAAACACATACTAGGGTCATTTTGTACCCGGCTTTCAGGACTCCCCTAGGCTGTGCGTAGTGCAGTGCCTCCGTGCTTATGAGGATATGACTGAAGATACTCGCCCTCCGGGTGAGCGGCAGCTGCTTATTGCCCTGCGTAAACCGTATAAGGCAGTTACTTCACAGATGATTGCCCGTTGGGTGCGTTGGATAATGCAGGAGGCGGGGATTGATACTAAGCAATTTGGGGCTCACTCTACGCGAGGTGCCATGGCGTCTAAAGCTTTTGCCCTTGGGGCTCGGTTGGAGGACCTGATGAGAGCGGCCGATTGGTCCTCGGACTCCACGTTCAAGAGGTTCTATTTCAAGCCAGTTATTGATGTGGCCAGATTGGTGGTCGATAAGCTTTGAACTGGCATAATCCGAAGCCTCCGGTCCTGACATAGAATGCGAATTTGCCTAGCCTTGGTGCTGGTAAGTTCCAATCCTATTAAGGACTCGGAGGCGAGGATTATCCCTCCCAGTGACTTCATGGAAGTGGACCCTCCCCGTATGCAATGTAAGTAAAGCGTTTATGTTCCTTTTCGAATTTGCGCTTATGGCTCTGCGGTGTACTGCTCTTCCTGTTTTACTGCTGACGTTCTATTAGTATAGAATGGATCTGATGGTGTGTTCTTTTGCAGGAGCGGATAATTCTAAACAGGATGCGTGAGTGGACTGATCTGGCTTCGCGCGAAGAAAGAGGAGGAGACAAGTACAGTGGAGCATGATGGGAAGACACCGGTGCACGGACACTGTGATAAGACTCATGTTTGACTTTATTTTTTCCCCAAATGTTCATGGGAAAAGTAGTTGTGTTATTTTTTTCTTGCTGCTGTAGAGAATAAAGCGATGAAAGAATGGCATAATCCTCGCCTCCTAGTCCTTAATAGAATTGGAACTTACCAGCACCAAGGCTAGGCAAATTCGCATTCCTAACTATAACTGGTGTGAAACCTATGGTTTTTTCAGTATATATATATATATATATATATATATATATAGTTAGGACCTAGTTTCCATAGGAAATCCCCAACATTCTATTGGGAATAACTTTGGCGCTGGTTGATGAATCTTCGCAAATTTCTCAAAGAAGATGGCTCGCTCCGCTCCTCTCCTTCCCTGAAAGTTTGGGGGGGATTCGTCAAGTGAATGCTGAGAAAAAAGGGGGGTCCCAAAACGTGTTTTCCCCATGTTAATTTCCATAGGACCTTTAGACACGGCTACAGCCCGAACGGCTGAACGGAATTATTTGTAATTTGGTAAAATGGAACAGACTGTTTCGCAGATTACGTTTTTCTTTAAATGGTGTAAATCCGTCCAGTATTTGCTGAGAAAATTGCATTTAAAATCAATTATATATCTATCGGCGCGCACGCGTGCGCGCACTCTCCCCGCCTGCCTGCCTGAAATCGGGCAGCCGCGCTGCCCGCGGCGACCCGGAAGTGCTGGGGCCGGCCGGCCAGTCCCAACGCGGCCGGCTGGAAATGCCCGCCCCCGCCGCGAGGGGGAAGAAGGAAGATGGCGGCTGACTCTGTAGGGCTCCCGTGATGGGAGGGAGCCCTGCAACCGGTAAGAGAAGTGTCATTTGCACCTACGAGTGCCCACCTCGTTTTTGTCCCCGCCTGCCTGCCTGAAATCGGGCCGCCGCGCTGCCCGCGGCGACCCGGAAGTGCTGGGGTCGGCCGGCCAATCCCAGCGCGGCCGGCCGGGAATGCCCGCCCCCGCCGCGAGGGGGAAGAAGGAAGATGGCACCAGGACGAAGAGGAGGCGGAACGGATAGGTGCGGGGCTCCCCTGTGCCGAGGGAGCCCCGGAGACCAAGAGGGAGGCTGGAGCAGTGGCGGAGGGGGCGCGGAGCACATTGTCGGTGCCCGCCCCCGCCGCAGTCCAGCCGCCGCCTAGGGGAAGCGAGGAGCCCCTGTAAGAGAAGTGTCATTTGCACCTACGAGTGCCCACCTCGTTTTTGTCCCCGCCTGCCTGCCTGAAATCGGGCCGCCGCGCTGCCCGCGGCGACCCGGAAGTGCTGGGGCCGGCCGGCCAATCCCAGCGCGGCCGGCTGGGAATGCCCGCCCCCGCCGCGAGGGGGAAGAAGGTCGATGGCACCAGGACGAAGAGGAGGCGGAACGGACAGGTGCGGGGCTCCCCTGTGCCGAGGGAGCCCCGGAGACCAAGAGGGAGGCTGGAGCAGTGGCGGAGGGGGCGCGGGGCACATTGTCGGTGCCCGCCCCCGCCGCAGTCCAGCCGCCGCCTAGGGGAAGCGAGGAGCCCGCCTGCGGAGCAGCCGGTAACCAACTGAGCTGTGCACATAAAATATAAATCTGTGACCCGCACTTGTTAATTGTGCATGAATAAATAAGCCACAACAGAATTAATATCGCATTTGCCCTGGCAGTTCCTCGTGATGGATGGATGCATAACTGTGGGTTAATGAATGTATAGTGTGTATTTCTGGATGTGGCTATAGTGGATGTCTGGATACATTCTCAGGTAAGGTTGGATGGCTTGATAGATGAGTGCATGGATGTGGGTGAATTT
The DNA here is from genome assembly GCF_964263255.1 of Lissotriton vulgaris. Taxonomy (NCBI): domain Eukaryota; kingdom Metazoa; phylum Chordata; class Amphibia; order Caudata; family Salamandridae; genus Lissotriton; species Lissotriton vulgaris. The sequence continues at coordinate 426,140,588 of NC_141696.1, forward strand.
ATGAATGAATGTTTAATGCATGGTGGATCATTTAATCAGTGTGTTAATGAATAAGTGGATGTGAATGGCTGAGTGCGAGTGTGTAGACAGGTGGAAGCATGGTTGTGGACGTACAGACACATGCATGGCTGGATGGATAAGTGATTGCCAGCCTCTGCTGAATTGTTGAAACAAAATTTGCTTCCTTAGTGATATATACATACACACACATAAACCATTTGTTTTACTTTGAGAGAGGAAAACAAACCCACTACTCCGTTTTTTGGGTTAGGCACATACATTTTTGTGTTTTTATGTAGTGTGGACGTGTTACTAGGGAATGTCAGACTGTTGTATAGAGGTTGCACTAGGATAAGAAAACACTTGGAAAATAGCAGGAAACAAATATATATTATATATATATATATTAGCTTTTAAAAAAACAATGAAATTCACTGAAAAAACCATAGGTTTTAGGCCTTATATAGTTAGGAATTAACATATAAAAAACCATTGAAATTCCTCCTATATAGTTAGCTGGACATTTTATTGATATAAAACCAATGAAATTCCACATATAGTTAGTTGCACTAACTATATATTTCTCGCATCCGCAATCCAATGCTGATGATGTCACATATTACATCATTCATGACATGGTCAGTGACATCACTCAATGCACGTGGCGTAGCCTTGGGCAGCCTGAAATGGGCTCTCTGACACTGCTTCATTGAACGTCCGCTGCCGGCAAGAAGTTGAGCAGCGTCTCTGGCTTGCGACGTGATGCTGATGTTAGTGTGGTTTGGACGCTACTCGCTTGATGCAGCTGTGGGCAGCACATAGACAAGCAGGTGTGACTGAGGAAATCTTTGGTAGCCTGCCTTGTGTCCCCGACGCTACCTTCATCATACATTAGCTGCCAGTAGGTCGGAGATAAACACATTTTTATGGAGAGGGTAGGAGAACAATAAAGCGCTCGCCTGTGGCTGTCTGGAGGTCGGTGGAGGTATTTTTAAAAGAAAAAAAGGGAGAAAAAAAATCCTTTGACATTTTGGGATCAACATGCAAGGATGTAGCACGTACCCGTCACTTCTAATCTGTGTTCACAAGTTGCCATTCAGAATTATTGCCTAAGGAAGAAAAAGAAGTTCTTATTGCCATTTCTTTTTTTTTTTTTTGCTTACTGTGATAAGCTGGCCTAGTATATGATGTCCACTAATGTAAGTGGGCACCTTGCACCAGTTCAGACAACCCTTATGGTGATTTAAGAGGTCTCGGACAACCTTAGACAGCTATCCAAGTAGTAGCTGTGGAGAGCAGCCTTCAGGCTTAGTCTTGAAGGAGTGTAAATCAGCTTGTTTTACCTTAATGCAATCTTACAGTATAGATTAAATGAAAAAGAACACAAAGTATTTATAAAAATATGTATTTATGATATATAACACTATCTAGTTTGTTACAGTATCTCCTACACGGAGATCGACACAAAGCACACAATACTATAGCAAAGAAATCACAGGAAATAACCCTAATACACAGTGGGCCCCAACCATACATTAAGAAAGTGGTATAAGAACCATGACTCGAGTCCAGACAATTTTCAGAGGACGTAGATCTGCTGGGGACCCACAGAACCACCAACGGTAAGTTGATAGGGATCCCACAGAGTGCGTGTACAGTGTGAGGACACAACTGCGTGCTCCATACAAGTCCATGTGCAAGTTGCGGTTGGAATTTTAAAGATTAGGGACCATTCCCAGTGACCCTGAAAATAACCCCATTGAAGACAGCAGGTTGGAGAGCCACCCCACCCCTGGATACTGTGGTACCCAAGTTACCTATCCCAGGGAAGCCGGGTCCATAGGTGTGAAGTGGTGTCGGAAACCGCTGTCAAATCCAGAGGAGGACTGCAGGAAAGTGCCGCTGCTGGAAGAGGAGAAAGTGTCTGGATCAATCCAAATGTGAATTCTGGAAGAGGAGTACCATAAAGCAGAGGGGACAGTGCCTATGTCACTCAGGAGTGACCAGGAGACTTGGAAGACGGATGCCCTCCGATGTTGGGTGCTTCACGTAAGATGATGATGACCTTGACTCTGCAGCTGCGAGGGACAGGACCCGGATACGAGCTGTCCCATGTAGGATGTCGAGTGCTATGGGTCGGTGGCCGGCAGGAGCACCAACGCACCTTGGCAAAGGCAACCCACACAGGAAGTCAAAAAGGTGCACGTTGGGACAGGCAAGGACCAGGAGACTCACCACAACCAGAGGAGCCAGGGCAGGCCTTGAGCACTCAGGAGAGCCCATGGAAAACAAAGATGACCCTCAATTGGACCCACAGGCCAGAGGCACTGGGATCGTGAGAGGACCTCAAGCAGCTCACCCAAAGCAGCAGGCCACGGTGCCCACGAGGTGGTGTGGCTGAAGATCTGAAAAACAATAGTTTAGGAGGGTCAAGGGGACTATATTTATAGACCATCCAAACTCAAATACCCCTAATCAAGCTACAAAGAACAAGAAGAGTTGGAGGGTCTGTGAACCAAAAAAGCCGAGCCTATACGGTCCTATTTAGAAAACTACACTTTTGGATTGCACTAAACCAGACCAGGTGGTCACATGACACAAGTATATGATAGATATCCTATCAGCCCACCCACTTGGCGGAGCCTCGTCATGTAGGACGTCTAGAACCAGGATGGTGAGTCCAAGCCCAGATGAATTGGCCAGACAACACACACTTCTGGTTCATATAATGGAAGTGTCCATGCCACAGAGTGGTGCTGGAAAAGTGCAGTGCAAACAAAAAAGGTGAAGTAAGTGATGTTAAAATGACGGTCGAGGCAAAAGGAATTTTTTTTTATTGATATTCACCAGGACGCCAGATTAAAAAGAGATGTAGGACAGTGTGAAAAAATCACTGTTTACTTTGCTGTGTTGTTAAATAGGCCAACATGTTTCTGCCAACAGGTGAAACTACACCGGCATTCTTCAGGGCCACATACATAAGATTTTGCTACTGCAAAGGTACACTCAAGTAGTATTGTATAAAGTGAAAAAGACAGACCAATTTTTATTAACGGACTGTCAAAACTAATGGAGTGGTCATATGGACCATCCTACCGTATCCTCTCGAACCAGTAGTTGATAGAGGATGTAATCCTGTAAATAAAAACAGAAAAACAACAACTATTGTGTGTTCTTTAAACATAACAAACTAGTCACGTCGTGAGGACCATTAAAAGACTCAGCTGGGCTAGTCCCTAATAGAACGGCCAATCAAAATAATATAGGTTGCATTTAGAGTAAACCACAGTCATTGCTGAACATAATTTTTCAAAACGTAAAGAAGACTTACCCAGCAATATGTGGGAGTCAAGCCTCACCTCACCCGGCAACGGCTCGGAGATTGAGGCCCCGCTCTACGCACAAACAAAATAATTGTAAACATGTAAGCCTAAGCGACTCAAAGGGTCTGTAAAGTATCCTAAGTCAATACTATGTTTTTAAAGTCTGTGCATGTAAATAACTGGTTATATGATTGCCCACAGTGATCACAGTCCCATGGAGATCAAGAGAAGGTATAACTGCTAGTCAAAACTAGTGTTTAATCGCTGACTGGCTGGGTAAACCAAGGGTCAGTACCACTATTGACCTAGTAATACTAATTGAGTTATAAGTTTGTTGAACACTCAGAAGCAACATACAGTTAAGAGATGGAAATGAACTGTATCGCTCACAGATAAATTTATAAGGGTAGTGAGTCTGAGTGAGAATACAGCCCAATACTAGACTATAAAAGGACAAAAAGAACCATAGCCTACACCTATAACCTCACTCAAATGGTAGGGAAAGGTGAAATGCTCAGTCTTAAAGTTAAGCTGGAATTATATATCAGCCCGGAGAGCTTTACTTCTCAAGACCAAAGTGCTCAGAAAATCCCCCAAGGCCAGTAGGAGCACACCGCGATCTGCCCACTCACCTCTCCGTCGGTACCTCTCGGCTAAAACCAAAGCCGAAGGGGAGGCAACGAGGAGAGGTGAGGCTCGCGCTTATATACCCAACCTAATTGGAGGAATGACAACAGCTGTTGTCCTATAGCAGTTGCCGATATACGGGTGTTCCATTCTATGCGCATGCGCGCCAGTGAGTCACTTCTCGGCGAAACGCGGGCATGCGCGAAGGGGTAAGGCGTGCCTCCGGTTAATGGAAACATGCCCATTGTGAGCGCATGCTCAGTAGCATGTAAACAAGACACAAACCTGGCTAAAGGGTAAACAGTGCTGCGCTTCGTTTACCTGCCCGATGTTAAATATACATATCGCGTGGGACAATGTAAAAACAGCGATATGGGGTTCTTGAAGCACTAATTGCAGGCTCAGAATCGTGCATAGTCTCGTACTTATGACACAAATGCACAATCATACTGGGTGTGAACCACAAGGGATGTGCGCTGACCACTATGAACTATAGGGACTTTGACCTTCAGAAACAGAGCAGGCTGAACCCAGAGCATGAAATGGATAGATTCAACAACGAAGGAAGCACTGCCTCACCCAGTTCATTTTGCATGTTGGGGTAATATTAACTGATTACTGATGTGTACTACACATTGTATGGTCACTGGAGAGGATCTACGTAATGTAATGTGTAGAGATCACATCTCAGGAAGCAAGGTACTTGACCACGGCCCACCCGGTGGTCCCTTACTTCTATTGCCTCCCGAAGATACACAAGGAGAAGAGACCACCTCCGGGTCGCCCAATCATCTCGGGGATTGGGTCTCTACTCGAGCCATTATCCATTTTTGTGGATGTCTACCTGAAACCACTAGTAAGGGAGACACCTACGTACCCGCAGGACACTGGTGACGTCCTCCGACTTCTTGCTGAGACTGAGTTCAACGTCGAGACCGACCTATTGGTGAGTTTCGACGTTGAGTCTCTTTATACGTGCATTCCTCAGCAAGAGACTCTGGACTGCATAAGGCACTTACTTGAATCCAAACCACCGGATACCATCACTCCAATACCCTTCATCATGGAGTGCGCCAGACTTGCTATGATGGAGAATTATTTCCAATACCAGGATGACCTCTACCTCCAAGTCATCAATGGGGAGTGTCTTTGCCCCCAGTCTGGCGAACTTGTATATGCATCAATTTGAGCAAGACCATGTCCTGAACCACAGCAACCCTTACTTTTGTCAGGTGTTGCTGTGGCGCAGATAAATAGATGATATCATTGTCAGTGTGGAGGTTACTGACTTTCACACGTGGTTGAACTCCAGAAATCAATATCTCCGATTCACAGTGGAGTACAGCAAAGAGCGGCTACCATTCTTGGATCTTCTCATCTTTCCGGGAGAGGGAGGCTTGCAGAGTCGATTATACAAGAAACCCATGGCTCGAAACTCCCTACTGTCATACCGAAGTTTCCACCCACAGTCACTACGTGATAACTTGCCGGTGGGCCAATTTCTGAGGGTCCGGCGTAACTGCTCCTCCAATCACTTGTACGAACAACATGCGAGAGAATTATCACTGAACCTGAAGGAACGGCACTATCCAAATCAGTTGATACGTCGGGCGCATAAAAGAGCCTTTAATAACAATCGAGAGGCACTAATTGAACATCAACAAAGCAGGACACCGTCTGAAAGGATTACGAAGGTGCACACTTTCAGCACCCTATCGAATATGGTGAAGAAAACAGTACTGAAGCACTGGAAAATCCTGAACACGGCTTCTGGTGTAATACCCAGGCCTCTGTTCGCCTTCAAACGAGGGTCTAGTATCAGAGACAGCCTGGTTCATACAAGACCGAAGACACAGAGGAAGGAAACCACTACCACTTTGGATACCATCTGGAATACCACTCCGGTTCAGGGGCACTACCCTTGTGGTAGCTGTACGGCTTGTCCACAGACCCGTAAGACCCTCTCCATTGACATTGGAACTTCTAGACCATGGAAATTGTTCAACCATACAAACTGCAACTCGGAGAGATTGATCTATATGATCACATGCCCGTGTGGTCTGGCATACATTGGACACACCACCAGAAAAGTCAAGCTACGTATCAGCGAACATAAGAGTACGATACGGTGTAACAAACAGTCCACCTGCCTGACGAACCACTTTTTAATCAAGAAGCATAAAGCTGATGACCTGAGGTGGGTGGTTTTAGAACAACCCTTCATCCCAGCGCACATAACAGATGTCTCACGGTTTCTTTTTATCAAGGAACAACGTTGGATTTTTAAATTGAAAACTGACGTGTCGGGGTTGAACGATAACATCCCTTGGGTGTCCATTTGACCATCTGGGATTCTCCATGGAAATATAACCCTCATGAACTCTTAACTCTTTACACTCTAAAACCTCAGCTTAAAAGTTTTCTCTACACATTACATTACGTAGATCCTCTCCAGTGACCATACAATGTGTAGTACACATCAGTAATCAGTTAATATTACCCCAACATGCAAAATGAACTGGGTGAGGCAGTGCTTCCTTCGTTGTTGAATCTATCCATTTCATGCTCTGGGTTCAGCCTGCTCTGTTTCTGAAGGTCAAAGTCCCTATAGTTCATAGTGGTCAGCGCACATCCCTTGTGGTTCACACCCAGTCTTTGCAAATTGATCAATATTTTTGCATAGTGTGTTCTTTATACATCTTTTACACACTGCTCCTACACCTGGAATGTTGACTCGCCACATTTGACCAATACTGCAAACCCTGGCGCACAACATACTTCATAGCGCCCGTTATTTAATATTCTATGATTGTGCATTTGTGTCATAAGTACGAGGCTATGCACGATTCTGAGCCTGCAATTAGTGCTTCAAGAACCCCATATCGCTGTTTTTACATTGTCCCACGCGATATGTATATTTAACATCGGGCAGGTAAACGAAGCGCAGCACTGTTTACCCTTTAGCCAGGTTCGTGTCTTGTTTACATGCTACTGAGCATGCGCTCACAATGGGCATGTTTCCATTAACCGGAGGCACGCCTTACCCCTTCGCGCATGCCCGCGTTTCGCCGAGAAGTGACTCACTGGTGCGCATGCGCATAGAATGGAACACCCGTATATCGGCAACTGCTATAGGACAACAGCTGTTGTCATTCCTCCAATTAGGTTGGGTATATAAGCGCGAGCCTCACCTCTCCTCGTTGCCTCCCCTTCGGCTTTGGTTTTAGCCGAGAGGTACCGACGGAGAGGTGAGTGGGCAGATCGCGGTGTGCTCCTACTGGCCTTGGGGGATTTTCTGAGCACTTTGGTCTTGAGAAGTAAAGCTCTCCGGGCTGATATATAATTCCAGCTTAACTTTAAGACTGAGCATTTCACCTTTCCCTACCATTTGAGTGAGGTTATAGGTGTAGGCTATGGTTCTTTTTGTCCTTTTATAGTCTAGTATTGGGCTGTATTCTCACTCAGACTCACTACCCTTATAAATTTATCTGTGATCGATACAGTTCATTTCCATCTCTTAACTGTATGTTGCTTCTGAGTGTTCAACAAACTTATAACTCAATTAGTATTACTAGGTCAATAGTGGTACTGACCTTTGGTTTACCCAGCCAGTCAGCGATTAAACACTAGTTTTGACTAGCAGTTATACCTTCTCTTGATCTCCATGGGACTGTGATCACTGTGGGCAATCATATAACCAGTTATTTACATGCACAGACTTTAAAAACATAGTATTGACTTAGGATACTTTACAGACCCTTTGAGTCGCTTAGGCTTACATGTTTACAATTATTTTGTTTGTGCGTAGAGCGGGGCCTCAATCTCCGAGCCGTTGCCGGGTGAGGTGAGGCTTGACTCCCACATATTGCTGGGTAAGTCTTCTTTACGTTTTGAAAAATTATGTTCAGCAATGACTGTGGTTTACTCTAAATGCAACCTATATTATTTTGATTGGCCGTTCTATTAGGGACTAGCCCAGCTGAGTCTTTTAATGGTCCTCACGACGTGACTAGTTTGTTATGTTTAAAGAACACACAATAGTTGTTGTTTTTCTGTTTTTATTTACAGGATTACATCCTCTATCAACTACTGGTTCGAGAGGATACGGTAGGATGGTCCATATGACCACTCCATTAGTTTTGACAGTCCGTTAATAAAAATTGGTCGGTCTTTTTCACTTTATACAATACTACTTGAGTGTACCTTTGCAGTAGCAAAATCTTATGTATGTGGCCCTGAAGAATGCCGGTGTAGTTTCACCTGTTGGCAGAAACATGTTGGCCTATTTAACAACACAGCAAAGTAAACAGTGATTTTTTCACACTGTCCTACATCTCTTTGTAATCTGGCGTCCTGGTGAATATCAATAAAAAAAAATTCCTTTTGCCTCGACCGTCATTTTAACATCACTTACTTCACCTTTTTTGTTTGCACTGCACTTTTCCAGCACCACTCTGTGGCATGGACACTTCCATTATATGAACCAGAAGTGTGTGTTGTCTGGCCAATTCATCTGGGCTTGGACTCATCATCCTGGTTCTAGACGTCCTACATGACGAGGCTCCGCCAAGTGGGTGGGCTGATAGGATATCTATCATATACTTGTGTCATGTGACCACCTGGTCTGGTTTAGTGCAATCCAAAAGTGTGGTTTTCTAAATAGGACCGTATAGGCTCGGCTTTTTTGGTTCCCAGACCCTCCAACTCTTCTTGTTCTTTGTGGCTGAAGATCTTTCACAGGAACACCCGAAGGGTCTCGACCAGCACCGAAGACACCCTCAGCACCGCCGAACACCTGCACTTCCAGTTCCACACTGACCCCAACACCACCCTTCGAGGAACCCGGCCTCAGTTCAGCGACTCAATCGCCGACTTCGTCAGCACGCCCGCCCTCGCCTCCACAGACTACATGCTCCGCGGAGACCGGAACTTCCGCCTCGAGAACAACAGCGACAGCAACTCTACCACCCTGATCGACAACCTCGCCAGTCTCTGACTCGGACAGCTCGTTACAACGCCCACCCACTCTGCTGGGCACACGCTCTACCCCATCTTCTCCGCAAGCACCCACCTCACCTTCAGCCATACCACCGAATTCCACTGGACCGACCATCGCTGCATCCTCTTCTCTTTCCAGAAACCCACCACGCACCACCGCACTCTAAGGACCCCCCGCCGCAGCTGGAGCAAAGTCACCGAAGACCAGCTAAACACCGCCCTCGCCAAAGCCCACCGTCCCACCCCATCGACACTAACACTGCCGCCCGCAACCTCAGACAATGGATCGACGACTGCGCCAACATTCTCGCCCAGATCAAAAAACCCTCCAACAGATGCACCGACAGGAAAGTCAGTTGGTTCACCGCCGACCTCCAACCAGACCTGCTGAAAGCTCGAGAAGAAATGGCACCACGAACAGACACCGGACAGCTAAACAGCCTACAAGAACGCCATCCGCAGGCACCATCATCTCATCCGAACCACCAGAAGGACCTCCTTCAAAGACCGCCTCGACAACAACGCACACAACAGCAAAGAGCTCTTCAACATCGTGAAGGAACTCGCCAACACCGACATCCCACCATCGCAAGACCTGTACGATTCCTTAGCCACCTTCTTCCTTCGCAAGATCGTAGACATCCACGACAGCTTCAACTGCCAGACCCCCCCGACAGCCACGGACACCTCAGAGCCACCGTCTGCACCAACCCATTGCTCGCCTGGACCCACGTAAACGACGACGACCCCACCAAAATCATGAACACCATCCACTCCGGCTCTCTGTCAGACCCATGCCCGCACCACATCTTCAACAAAGGTAGCGCCACCATTGTACCCCATCTCCGCAAGATTATCAACATCTCCTTCGATACCGCGACCTTCCCGGAGAGATGGAAGCACGCCGAGATAAACGCCTTACTCAAAAAGCCCAAAGCGGACCTGAGGGACCTCAAGAACCTCTGGACCATCTTCCTACTCCCGTTCCCGGCGAAGGTCATTGAAAAGAGTGTCAACAGACAACTAACCCGCTACCTCGAGGAGAACAACAACCTAGACCCGTCCCAGTCTTGGTTCCGCAGCAACCACAGTACCGAAACTGCCCTCATCTCTGCCACCGACTACATCAGGGCCCTGCTGGACAACGGAGAAACCGCTTCCCTCGTCCTCCTCGACCACTCAGCTGCCTTCGACACAGTCTGCCAGCACACTCTACGCACACGCCTCCACAACACGGGGATCTGAGACAAAGCCCTGGAATGGACCACCTCCTTCCGCTCCGGCTAAACCCAGAGTGTCCGCCTCCCGCCATTCCGATCCAAAGCCTCTGATATCATCTGCGGCGTACCCCAAGGATCATCCCTCAGCCCGACACTGTTCAACATCTACATGGCACCGCTCTCCCACATATCCCAATCACACGACCTCAACATCATCTCCTACGCCGACGACACCCAGCTGATCCTCTCCCTCACCAAGGACCCCTCCACCGCCAAAACCAACCTCCACGAAAGAATGAATGCCGTCGCCGAATGGATAAAGGACAGCCGACTGAAACTGAACTCGGACAAGATGAAGGTCCTCATCCTCGGCTCCACCACCTCCACCTGGGACGACTCCTGGTGGGCGACCACTCTGGGACCAGCACCGACCCCAAACGACCACGCACGCAACCTGGGGTTCATCCTCGACTCAGCACTCTCCATGACCAAGCAAGTCAACGTCGTCTCATCCTCCTACTTCAACACCCTCTGCATGCTCCGAAAGATCTACAGATAGATTCCCAACGAAACCAGACAGACGGTCACCCAGTCCCTCGTTAGCACCAGCAGCAGGTTGGACAACTGCAACACCCTCTATGCAGGAGCCTCGGCCAAACACCTGAAACAACTACAACGAATACAGAACGCCTCTGCACGCTTCATCCTCGACATCCCTCACCGCAGCCACATCGCATCCAACCTGAGAGTCCTGCACTGGCTCCCCGTCAACAAGAGGATCACCTTCAAGCTCCTCACCCACGCACACAAGGCACTCCACAAAACCGGACCCACATACCTCAACAGACGACTCCCCTTCTGCACCCTGAACCGCTAGCTCCGGTCTGCCGACATCGCCCTCACCACCATCCCTCGCATCCGAAGTGCAACCTCCGGCGGCAGATCGTTCTCCCACCTCGCCGCCAAGACCTGGAACACCCTCCCAATCCACCTGCGGCAGACCCAGGACTTGCTAACCTTCAGGAGACTTCTCAATACCTGGCTGTTCGAGCAGTAGCAGCACCCCCCGCCCCCCCCCCCCCACCCCCAGGGCCTAGAGACCCTCACAGGTGAGTAGTGCGCTTTACAAATAATTGATTGATTGATTGAAGTAGTTGCCGGATGTTGGGGCTTCTTGTAGCCCAATGCACTTGTCACAAAGTTGCCAAGAAGCTTATGCACTTGCAAAAATATGCAATGCACAGGGGTTTGGTTAATGCAGCCCCCACAAGGGATTTGGACCTCAGACTTGGCCTACAACCACAGGGGCCGGCCGCTAGAACACGTAAAAGCGATCATTGTATATCACAAAACTGCGGCCAACCTCCCAGAGGTCCGGCAATAATACAGGATACGATTCGTAGCAGCACAGGATGAAATCAGGATATAATGGTATTTTGTGTTTTATAAAAAGAAACAAAGAAAAGAAACAAACAAATCTCAAGGCATAAAACAATGTATACGATGTCGCGCTCATATGGGGGGACCCTTAATACAAGATAAACAAAGTAGCAAGTGATAGAGATGGTCAGGGGGGGAATCAGTGGGAAGTCAAAAATCAGGAAAGAAAGTAGACTACACAAGGAATGTCGGATCAGGGGGATAGGGAGATGTCTGGATTTTCCTCAAACGGGAGCGTACATATGTTTCCTCGATAGGCATTCCATTGGCCCCAGATTCTAGTCCACGCCCCAGGCTTGCCCCTAGCCAAATACACAGTCTTCTTTCTAAACATACACCAGTCCATATTCTCCTTCCATACTGACACGGTGGGGGGCCGGTGGGAACCCCACAACTGCGCAATGTCCCTCTTTGCGATCATGTTCCCAAGGGCCGCCCACCGGGCCTGAGCGACGTTGTAATCATTCGGCTCCCACACATTTAACAGACCTCTCCGGGCCTCTGGCCGCAGCGCAACTCCGGTGACACACTACATTACAGCATGCACCCGAGTCCAATATGCAGCCACCTCCCGGCATTTGCAGATTATATGGAGGAAAGTGGCACTCAACCCACATCCACGCTTACATAACCCATCCGTAGAAAAGCCCATTGAGACCAAACGAGGACCGGTGACATACACACGGTGAAGTATTTTGAGTTGGACGAGACGGAGACGAGCGGGAATGGCTACCTCCTTCGGGGAAGACAGTGCAGACTGCCAGTCTTCATCATCAAGTTCCAACCCGTCCAGGCCTCCCTGAGACGCACGAGGAGATCTGCCTGATTGTTGATTAACTTCTTATATATTAGTGAAATCGTACTATCAGGCAGATGACCATTGAGTACTCTGTCTTCCAGAGGGGAGGACTCAGGAACATTGGCATCAGCAGCGAAGACCGATGTCAAGGCGTGGCGGACCTGTGCATACCTAAAAAACTCTTTCACTCAGCTCATATTCATTCTGCAGTGCCTCAAAAGTCTTAACTGCACCCTTCACCCAAAGATCACCCACTCTGCTTATACCGATCATATCCCATTTCTCAAAACCTTTCGTTGTCCAGAGGCATCCCAATCTCTCCGACGCATACAAAGGGGTCGCTCGTGTCAATCGATCCTTCCTGCCCAGGGCAGCATTTGCATCACTCCAGACGCGCACAGCAATCTTAGTGGGCCCTGTTAAATTTCTCCCTGCTGCCCTAGAGTAGAGCGCCCTATTGTAATTCCCCCCCGGCAACTGATGCTTGTCCATCTCAAATGCCGGATTTGGGCTGGGTGCATACATTGCGTGATTAATCGCGCACAGCTGGGAGGCCCAATAGTACCGCCTGATATCCGGGAGCGCCATGCCCCCGTCATACCAGGGAAGAGTTAGCTTAGCAAGAGCAATTCTTGCACGGCCATCCCAAATGAGCCGCCTCTGTAGGCTTTCCACCTCCCGAAAGTAACTTGCCGGGATGATGTCAAACAAATTCTGGAGTGCGTACAGAAACCGTGGCAGGGACATCATTTTAAAGAGCGCGGCGCGACCGAGCGGTGACAATGGCAATCTACGCCAACGAACCACGTCAAGCTTCAACCTCTGGAGAGGGGGGAGAAGATTGCGCTCGTAACGAGCAACCGGGTCTAGCGACACGAAGATCCTCAAGTATTTGAAACCCTTCTGGGAAACCTGAATAGGAAATTTACGTGGCAAGGGAGGGAGGCCACCCGAAATTACATACACACAAGATTTAGTCCAATTTATGACCAGACCTGAGTTCTTGCCGAACGAAGTGAGAACATCAAACAAAACGTTAAGCGATTTACGGGGGGAGGTAAGGTATAAGAGGATATCGTCGGCATACAGCAAAATCCGGTCTTCAAAATCGGGAGTCCACTGAATGCCCTTTATCGACGGCTCCCATCGGAGCCAGGCTGCAAGGGGCTCCAAGGCAAGAGCAAAGAGTAGGGGGGACAGTGGGCACCCCTGTCTCGTACCCCTCCCAAGAGTGAAGGAATTGGACACTCGGCCGTTAACAACCACCTGAGCCAGTGGTTCCCTATACAGAAGCTTTACCCACCCGATAAACTCCGAGCCGAAGCCAAATTTTGCGAGGGCGGCCCAGAGATAAGGCCATTCTATCGTATCAAAGGCCATCGTGGCGTCCAAGGAAGCCAAGATGGCCGGCTCTTGAAGAGACACCGCCCTCGCGTGAACACCATGTATGCGCCACAGGTTGAGCGCGGTGTTCCGATGTGGGATAAAACCAGATTGATCTGGATGGATCAGGTCACAAATCACCGTAAGCAGACGATTGGAGAGAACTTTGGCTAAGACTTTAGGCTCGGCGTTCAACAGGGAGATGGGCCTATACGAGGAGCAGCGATCCCGAAGCTTGCCCTCCTTAGGAATTAACACAATTGTTGCTAAACGCTGATCACAAGGGAGGGCGCCAAGGTCTTGTGACTCCAGAAACATATCGCGGAGATATGGTGCGACTTTATCGGGGCGCAGTTTGTACAGTTCAATGGGCAAACCGTTCGGGCCCGTAGCCTGGCCCGAACGGACAGAACGTATAGCGATCGCAATCTCATCCGCAGACAGTGGAGCATCCATGAGCTCACGGTCTTCTTCGGATAGGCAGGGCAGCGCAATATCGCGCAGCAGCAAATGGGAGTCTTCTTCATCTCTATCAGACACTGGGGAATACACAGTTCGAAAATAATCCGCAAAACACTCCACAATCTCACTTGGGTCAGTCGCACACTCTCCATTCAAAGTCCGAATCACGGGGACCACACGATTCGCCCTTTCTTTCTTATCAAGCCACGCAATCAATTTACCCGCCTTGTCCCCGACATCATACAGTCTGCCCTGCTGCTCCCTGTACATTGTTTTGGCAGCATCCGTGACAAGGGACTTATAATCTAGCTGCTTCAAACCAAGGGCGTGGAGTCCATCCTGGGTAACCCCTGATTCTAGGTCATTCTCTAGTTCAACTATTTCCGCCTCAAGACGCACAACCTCCTGATTCTTAGTTTTCTTGGCTTCAGAAATTAATGATAAGGCCTGTCCACGAATAATAACAGTCTTAAAAGCTTCCCACAGGGACACAGAAGAGGAAACAGACCCCTCGTTTTCAAGGAAATAGTGGTCAGGGGACTTTATCAAACTATTACGGGTCTTGGGGTTACGCAAATACCAGGGGTTAAAGGGGGCGACCCGCCCCGCACCATTCACCCCAGTATCCATACAAAGCCACAATGGGGAAAGATCCGAAATGCCCCGAGCCAGGTGCCTGATCTCTCTAACAGAAGGGGACTGGGCAGCAGGCATGAGGATGTAATCCAGTCTGAAGAGACTTCCATGGGCCCCAGAGTGAAAGGTATATTGACTCTGCGTCGGATGCATCAACCTCCAGCAGTCTACCAAACCAAAAGTGTCCAAAAACCCACCAAGCCATGACTGGGACTTAGGAAGATCTCTGGGGGGGGTGACGATCTACGGTACCAGAAACAACAGAATTAAAATCCCCACCCATAAGGAGTGTGCCATCAGGGAGCTCCAGCATCACACGCCCAATATCTGAAAAGGTGGAGGTCTGGAGACCTGGGGGGACATATACAGTAAGCAGAGAAAGAGTCTTACCCTTCCACCTACCAGTGAGGGTGGCGTAGCGCCCCCTATCATCGAGGATTACATCGTCAATCTCCAGGGGGAGAGAGGAACGTACAAGAATACCCACCCCCCTAGAACCAGTGGTGAACCCGGAGTGTGCGACCAGGCAAAAACCCCACCTGTCGCCCTAACATTTCCCAATCTACAAAAAGACCCCAGAGGAGGAAAGAGGCCCATCCCCCCCGCCACCCTAGGGAGAACATCAGTGAAACCCGTGTGTATGAAAAGTATAGAACCCTGCTGACTAGTGTCTAGTATTCGGCGAGCAGGGGCCGAATCATCATTTCTGTTCAGGCTCACCACCCTCGGCACCACCAGGGTGCTCAGTTTGGTCGCTTCGGGCAGGCAGAGAATCCAGCCAGTCACTCACATTCTCTGGCCGGTCAAAGAAAAATGTCCGCTCCTCGTACTCCACACGAAGCCTGGTAGGGAAAAGCATCGCGTATTTCAGGCCTAAGTCTCGGAGACGTCGCTTTACACCCTGAAAGCCCATCCTTTGCCTCTGGACCAGCTGAGTAAAGTCCGGGTAAAAGTTAACTGTGAAGTTCTCGAATTTCACCGGGCCGCTCACCCTCGAAGCCTGCAGGATAGCATCACGGTCCCTGAAGTGAAAAAGCTTGGCGATTATAGGCCTCGGAGGGGCGCCCGGTTTAGGCTTTCCACCCGGAACGCGATGGGCACGCTCCACTGCAAAGAACTTGCTCAGTCCAGAAGGGGCAAGATGGTTCAGGACGAGATCCTCAACCAGGAGATCCATCGAGTGATTCTCAGGGTTTTCCGGGACACCTATGACGCGGATGTTGTTGCGTCTTGCCCTGTTCTCAAAATCTTCCAGCCAATGAGACATGAGATCATTAGCTGATTTCAAATTACCGAGTTCGGTTTGAAGTTCAGACACATCGGCAGTGAGGCTAGAAGTCTTCAAATCCAGCAATTTCACCTTCTCGTTGGTTTTGGACAGGTCGGCTCTGATCAGGATGACATCGATAGCAACCGTGTCGATTTTATGAGCAAGAGCCTCTTACTGTTTGCCGATGGTCTCCTTCATGTTGGCGATGGCGCCAATGATGTCATGAAGCGACGGATCAGTAGGGGCGGTTGAGTCTTCCTTGGCGTCCTCCAGGGTACGGCTGATGCCACCAGGGGATCCTTTGGATTGAGTGTACCGGTCCATCATGTTGGTTTGGACCGGTCCCCCGCGAAGGGGAGTCTTATTCTTCCGTTTCTCGGCCTCGCTCCTGGCCGCCATGCTGGAAGATGCGCCCCACAGGGGCCCGTGAGACCTAGTGAAAATGGCCGCCTGCTGCAAGGCACCAACAGTCCACAAAAACAGGCTTGCGTGGCTGAGGCAAAGACACAGTTCGACCCGACTGCGTAGAGGATAGTCTCACTCTAACTGAACAGAGGCTGGACAGATCTCCGACCGATCGGAACTGCCCCGCAGTCAGACAATGCCAGGACCTAAAAGCGAAACCGAAAGTTGAAGTAGGGCTACTGGGGGAAGACCCCTCCGCCGTTGTTATTCAACTTAGTCCCGGCGTCACAATCTGCCAAGTCCCCGGCTTACCGCAGGGTGGGCCTCAAAAGTTCGAATCGACGTAGTTTCGGTTCCCAAAGTCCGAATCAAAATTTTAAAAGAGTTATGAGATCAGCCAAGGTTCCTCTTCAATAATCCGTCCAAAAATTCAGGATGTTGTCAGGATAAGTTGCGAAGAGTGGCGAGGGTCCGGGGAGCTCTGTGCTTACGCGGCCATCTCGGATGCTCGCGTAGCTCCTTTCTCCCTTGATGGACAGTCTTGATTTGTTTTTCCAGAGCAGTACGAGACACCTGTATCGCCTCTAGGAGCTCAGCTCGAGACGGGTCATTGGAGGCATCTCCCTCGGCATCCTGGCCCGTCTGACGAGTGATTAGTTGTGTGGCTAGGCGCTGTGTGGTATGCTGTGTAATGGTGTTGGGATTGGAGGCGCGGGGCAGCCTATCCTTACCCATAATGTAGACCTCAGCAAAGGACACAGGCGTCCGCAATTGTCACAGTCTCCAAACTCAGTTTCCCTGTATAGGGCTATCAGCAGCGTACCTATGTCCCTCCCGTAGGTGTCTCCAATAGCGCGGAGGCCAAGCAAGCGCGAGAGGGCCCATGAACCCTCCCAGCAGGTCCAGGGAGCCCAAGTCCATCGCGTCTCAAGGGAGGCACAAGCAAGTGGTCTAGCAGTGATCCTATAGCTGCTCACTTCAAGGTTGTCGCCAGTATGATGGATCTTGTCCTGTCATCTGACTGTGATGGCCCCCGCCGTGCTCCAAACAGCCAAGATTGCCCCAGTAGTGGTCTCCAAGCAGGTAGTCCTTTAGAGGGTTTCCCAGTGGGGTCGGGCACCCCCGCAACCTTCGAAAGGGGCAGGCAGAGGAGAGAAGAGAACGGCCCAGGCGGGCGTCTCCCCACGCGTGGCTGGAAGAAAAACTCCGCATCTAGGCAGCCACCTCCCTGCAGGGCCACAATCGATCAATAGAGGTGTACCAAAGGGCCTTCAGGCGCCAGCAGGGGGATCCATCGAGGATGGCGAAACAGAAGTGGAGGGGGTAATTTAAAACATTTTCCACTCATGGCACAAGATAAACACACTTGAGTCCTAGATGTGGTTAAATCTAGTTAGAGAATAAGATTCTGGTTTTCTCCACCTTCCAGTCTTCTGAAGGTGCAGAACCCCCTATACTTGAAACGTTTTTACTAATGAGGTGAAAATTCTTCTTGGCAAAAGCGTTCATCAAGGAAGTCCCTAGGTTGCAGAAAAACAAAGTAATTTACTCTGGATGTTAGCTGCTTCAGAAAAAGTGCCAAAGCCTAGAGTTTTGAAGATCATTGAAGTCAGAATGGAGAGCGAGGAGAGACAGTAACATTGACTCTCCTCGCTCTCTGGCATTCACTATCCCGGATGGTGGAACAAGGAGTTAATTACAGGAAATTCGGTTTCAGAAACCTCCCACTATTGCCTTACATGTCATAGATTCATTCCTAGAAGGCTTGGGAGCTGTGAGATCTGTTTGCTCAAGGAAGATGGCTACCAACAGATAATGTTGAATCACAGGAGCATGCTTGATTGAGGGCATCTCATCTGGCTTTTGTCCGGTTTTGATTCGCCATGACCCTCTTAAGACTATTTCCAGAAAGGTTTATTTGGAGTTCCATTACAACAGACCAGCCGACCGCACTCTCAGCTCCAAAACAGCCAACTGACAGTATTAAAACATCAATTTATTGTTAAAGTACAGCGCTTTGTGCTGTTACCCATAACCTAGGCAATGTTCCAGTGGCCTAGGTAATCGGTGACATGGGTAATATTCTACAGTAGAATGATAAAACAACTTGAACCATAGCACATCTTCCCCCATACAGTTTTATTTTAGTTTATTAACAAATAAAAAAATCATTGTAGTTTTATCCTTACATTGATTTATAAGTAAGAAGGTGATCCCAAAGAGTGCAACGACGCAGTGCAAGTGAAAATAAGTGAATGTAAAGTGCGTTGGTGCTATACAATCTATGTACATAAAATAGTGACTCATACAGGATGAATAAGTGAGTGTTTGATACACACACTGACAAAGAGTGAAATGCTCCAGAATCAAAATAAAATAGTACACTATTATTGTGTACTATTTTGATATTGATTCTGGAGTATTTCACTCTTTGTCAGAGTGTGTACCAAACACAATGATCCTTTTCCGATTGTTAAAAATTAAAATAAAACTGTCCAATTGAGAAATTGAACCAATCTCTTGATGATCTAAATGACTCTCTCTGTGGAAGTAGAGGTTCGCACTTTCCCCTTTAGGGACCACTATTTTGCTTTGTTACTAGTTACCCAGGTTACTAAGTTGCCCCTTTTCCTATGCATACGTTTTCCACATCCATGGCAGTGGTAGAGACCTATCTCAGATGGAAACCATATTCATGTAGCTGGAAGACTTGTATATAAGAGCCACAAGCTACAAGAAGACACATCAGCACATCAGCTTCTCTTCTGAAAAAACATGAGGCTTCATAACCGGTACCCCAAGAGTACTCCAATATCTGTCTAGCCCCTACATTATCCGGTAGAGACTATAAACAACTGAAAGGTAAGCGTTTCTCTGGGAGGTGAGATAGTCCAGCACTGTTGGGGATAGATAATGTAACTACTTCAAAAGTTTTTTTTTTTTTATTAAACCTTTATTTGTTGCGGTTAACAGAGAAACATGACAGTCACATCATTAACAATCAGACAGAGCTTAATACTCATGGTACATCATTAGAATAGCGTACATTCCTGTGGGCTGGACTACAACATCATGCCTTAACAGCAAAACAATGCACATCAGTCAGCAGGGTGGAGACAACAGTATCAGGGCACTGCGAGCAATGCATTGAGGGTGCATGTAGTAGGGAAAACCCAATACCCCTGCAGGCTAATCCATCAAAAATTTAGTTTGTTACAAGCAATGTGTATTATAGAGGACGAGCATCAGACTGCCCGTGAAATGTGGCTTACTCAATCCTTACCAGGCGTCCATCAGTATCCCTATTAGCACTAGTGTACCATGCGTGTAGTATCAAGAGTGTCCTCTCGCCTCATCCGTGTATGCAAATGGAATGTGGGTACCCTGAATGGTGCCTGTCGTGAGGTGATGCATGGTTTCCAACCATTCATGGGCCACCCCTACATGTGCTTAGTCACTGAACCCAATGTGCATGTATAATCCCAACTTGATTACAGCATTAGGATATCGGGGGGGCCTGTCTCGGCGCTGAGCAGCCCGCCACTCCTCGAGCAGAGAGACTCTGTTCCCATCAGCTAGGTTTGTTGCAGTTGTATCCGAGCACCAGACGACATCCATTCGTTCAGGGCCCGCTATCTGACCCTCCTCTTCAGAGGTATCACTGTGAGTCACTTGGGACATCCAGTAGAGCTGTAACGGGGACCAGATATCTTTGGGTCTGCAACGAACAGGCATTAAGTCTGCATAGATGCCATGTTGGTCTTGGCAGTATGTGATATCATCCAGCCATTCTTTGAATTTTGGTGCCCTGCCCCTCCCCAAGCTACTCTCCGTTTAGCAAGGAGCAACGCGATATCTACGACTCGTCGGTGCACTTTGGGTATGTCTTTGGTATACCCCAACAGCATCAACACCGGGTCTAGTGGAATAGGGCCTGCAATCATGATCCGAATCGCAGCATGCACCTGCGTCCAATATTCCTGTACCGCTCCACACTCCCAGGCCAGATGAAGGAAGCCCGCCCCTTCCGATTGGCACCGCGCGCACCTGTCATCGTCTGAGAGGTGAAATCGCAGTTTCCTGACTGGCGTGTAGTAGTATCTCTGAATAAACTTGTAATGAATGATTTTCAGTCGACAGCTGGACGAGACATGTGCCGTGACCGAGCAGCAATACGTCCACTGCTCTTCGGTGAGTTCAGCGCCCAGTTCAGAGCTCCAGTCGTCTCGCGCTTTGGACCTAACAGGCGGGCGCTGCGTTCGGATGTTATTATACAGTTTCGACACCATATGTCTCCCATCTGACACCAATAGTACATGCAAGGGCAATACTACCCCTGGTTCATCTGGGAAGCTGGGGAGTATGTCACGCATACCCTGACGAAGCCTAATATAGTAAAACACCTCCATCGGAGTCGGGGGACCCGCCCGAAATATCTGATCTTTGGTACGAAATATCCCGTCCTGGAATAAATCCCCCCATGTACTCATGTGAATGCGCTTACACATGGATCGGAATCCATTTCCTAGTAACAGTGACAGCCTCGGGTCAAGGAAGTTCCCGAACTCCACTTCGCCTTCCTGCTGCGTGGAATATAATTGTTTGTAGTGCTGTAGGAAGGTGTCCTGTATCCTTTTTGTGTCCTGATAGGACCCACCCTCACCATTAGTGATTTCCAATATATGGGTAGCATAGCGCTGGTGTCTCGTGAGTGCTGCAAGCACCTTTCCCGGTCGGTCCCCCTCGCAGTATCGCCTAGCCGTCCAGTACTTGCCTCGGAACTTCACCTCCCTGGCAGCTTCCTTCTCAAAGGACGAAAGCTTAGACCTGAATTCCTGCGCCAGGTCAGAGCGGGGGTTTTTGACCATCTCCGCCTCTAGGGCTTTAATTTCTGAAGCGAGTTTAGCCAGCGTGCGCACTATGTCCCTCAGCATCCCGCAGCTCTTAGCGATCGTGATACCTCTAATAGTCACCTTAAAGGCTTCCCAAATCGTCTCCACACTGTTGACAGACCCCTTATTTCTAGGGAAGAAAGCCTCTATCTCCTCACCAAGTTCATGCTTAAAGACAGGGTCAAGAAGGGAGGAGGGGAATAGCCGCCACGGCGGTCGCAATTTGTTCAGTCCAGGCATCTCAATTATAGCCAAGACCGGGCAGTGGTCAGAGTAGGTCCGAGGCAGATGTTTTACCTTAATGACACCATTGGCTAGGCCCCGCGAAATAAAGCAGTAATCAAGTCTCGCCCATGTGCGTGCGTGGGTCGTGAAATGCGTGCCCTCTCTAGTCACTGGGTGCGTGAACCTCCAGCTATCTATTAGCCCTGCCTCAGTTATTATACCCTGCAGGGTGTCTCGAGCCTTTGTGTTGTATTGTCCACTCCCATCCGACCTATCTGCCCCAGGAATCAGCGACAGGTTGAAGTCCCCTCCCCAGATGACGTGTGTGGCTTCGACCTCCAAAACATGACCCCACAATGTCAGGAAGAAACCAGGTGTGTCAACATTGGGCGCATAACAATTCACAATTATGACCACATCCGTGCCCAGCCTGCCCCATAGGATCACATACCTCCCCTCAGTGTCCACCCTCGCTCCCAGCTTTTGGAACGGCAGTGCTTTGTTGATCAAGATGACCGTACCTCTCGAGTACGTGGAATAAGAAGAGAACTCTCTTACAAGTGCCCATCTACATGCAAATTTAGGTTCACTTCGCGGTTTCAAGTGAGTTTCCTGAAGCAACGCTATCTTCACATGATGTCTATCTAAATACGTAAGTACATTTCTACATTTCCTGGGGTCATTAAGGCCTCGTATATTCCAGGACAAAATTGAGATGTTATTCAATGCGTCATCACCCATGCCCACCATTGTTCTCCCGATAAAGAATCACAGCCAATCTGCCAGCCCTTACTCGTATCGTACCAAGTGCAAATCTCCTCGCTGTCCGGCGCATTTGCATCTCCCATTCTGTAACGCTTCCAGTCACACTAGCTCCAACGTCCGCAGTCACACCATGACTATCTCCCGCAACACTGCCTATAGGCACAACAGCCCGTACCCCAGCTGTCATACTCCCCCCCCCCTCCCCCCGTATGCAGCAGCCCAACTCCCTTGCTCCCAATCCTCCCCCCTCCCACTGAAGCAACCCAATCTTGCCAGTACCATATCCCCTCCCCCCTCCCTGAACCCCGCATTCAATAACCATCGAAGAACTGTGTGGGGAATCCCCTTCTGGGGGCATCAGAGGTACGCACCAATTCACCCCGATAATCTCCTCCCGCCCCGCACATGCCATACGGGAACAATCAGAGATGGGGGGGGGGGGGGGGGTGGTGCCTGGTATACATTACCCCTGCAGATTAGAACCTGTCCATCATGCCAACGTCTCTCATGGCTTCCTCCCTAGGTGGAGAAGATGCCAGTTCATTCAAGTGAGAATGTCCACTTATCAGCCGCAGCTCATACCTCCACCAAGTTTGCTATCAGCCTGTTCACTTCAATGACAATCCCATTATCGGACCATAGTTTGTGACCTGTCAGCCCAGCCACATCATGTTCACGTAGCAATGAGTCTGCAACTCGATTCCATAACAAGGTTGGTACATACGGGGCATGTTCAGGCCCAAGGAGTCGAATCGAGCACCAGATCAACGACATGAGGTCAATCAGTCTATAACAGAGAGGTATTGTCAGTCTTCAGCACG
This sequence comes from Lissotriton vulgaris, assembly GCF_964263255.1. Lineage (NCBI taxonomy): Eukaryota > Metazoa > Chordata > Amphibia > Caudata > Salamandridae > Lissotriton > Lissotriton vulgaris. The sequence continues at coordinate 426,163,854 of NC_141696.1, forward strand.
CTCCAACAGTTCTCAGTCTACATCGTCATCCTCCTCGTTTCGCCTGCCTCCTCTAGTAGCGCTGAGTTTTTTGATATAGTCCTCCACCTGCTGCGGAGTAGTGAAAAAATATTGTTTGCCCTGATGGGTCACTCTGAGTCGTGCCGGGTATAGGAGAGCATAGTCCACCTGCATGTCTCTAAGCTTTTTCTTTACTTCTAAGAACTTCTTCCGCTGCTCCTGCACCATAGGCGTGAAGTCCGGGTACATTGAGAAGTTCACACTGTCACACGCTGTACCGACCAGATTTTTGGACCAGATGGAATCCGCTCCTAGGAGCCCCTCTAATCCAGCCGGAACGTAAACAACTCCCTCCTTAGAACGTATTTACAATGGGTATAGGCATATGTATAACATCTCGTACCTAAGGATGGGAAAAATAGCAATAAACAAGCATTGGTTCTACAACATCCTATTCACACCTATTAGTCTCGCGGCCACATAAGCCCAGACTAGTCTACCCTAGGGCAGGTCTGATAATGTACCATTTCGCACTTTATTCACTTGACACGCAATCCGGCGCGTCTACACACGTGGGCCTGCAGTCCCAGTGCTCTCCTTTATACCCGATCTGCAATCCAGCAGACCTACACACCCCTCAATCTTGGGTGCTCTCACTTACACACGACCTACAATCTGGCAGGCCTCTGCACCGTATCCCCCCCGGTGCTCTCATTTACACACGGTCTACAATCCAGCAGACCTACACACCTATCCTTAGGTGCTCTCATTAACGCCGTGTACCAACGACGATCACTTTCCTATGAATCCTCAGGGATGAAATCTGCAATTATCTATTCAGGGTAAAACTACGGCAATGGAAATTAGTGTAGTGTTCGAATCACAAGGTGTGCCTTCTGCTCTTGACATCAACTGTTTTCTGCCTCCCTACTTGTTCAGTCATTCCTTACCTGACCGGGATCCACATCCGTTCATGCAAACAACATCTGACTAGAAGAACTAGATCACAACGATTGAACAAGAATACAAGGCACATGTCGGTTCACCAAAAATGGGGGCATTTATTACAATATAAAGAATAAACACAATACTACACGATATATATATATATGCTGCAAAGAAAAGATAGAGGTTAAGGTGCGCGCTTCGCAAGGGAAGGGGCAGATATCACCTGGTTAATATGAAGTTTGGACTCGGCAGTCATCTAGGTTCTCGTCTCGTCTCTCTCTGTGTCTTGGCTCGTCTCGGGGGTCCACCTCAGCCGTCACAAGTACACGTCTGCACCGCTAGGCTCAACCTCCTCTGCTTCCCTCCAAGGCACTGGAACCTTGTTCGTTATTAACTACCGTCTCTCTCTCTCTCTCTCTCTCTCTCTCTCTCTAGCTCTCAGAGAGTCTCGGCTTTTCTCAGACTTCAAAATGGCGATTGTCTGCCGCAGAAATAATTAATGGCAGAGATGCTAACGGCTAGCTGCCGCCTACGGACTGACTGACTCAGTGCCTAACACTATCACTAATATGGAAGCTGTCCCTTCATGGAAAGTTACGGCCAGTAACCTGCCGCCCACCAAATTCTTGTACCTCCCCGTACCAAGGACACGTTCCCAGCAGGCCGGCCTGAAGTTGTGTCTTCGGAGTGGAGAAAAATACAGTCTTTCGATAAGGGCCAGCCTGAACCGGTTCTCTCCAAGCGAACAACACCTTGAAACTAAAACATTACATTTAACCTAGAAAGCCTCTCCAGCCACCGGGCAGAGGGCAAGATGGAGTCTGTCCCGTTTAAGGCCTGCAAGGCCCAAAATATGCATGACTCCATAGAAAATGTACTAATACTCTTACAAAAGGACGGATCATCCCTAATACTTATATATCTATCCCCTAGCTTTAGCTTATAAGCCCTGATCTAAAGAAAAGGGTACGAAAATGCACTACTGTGCCTTATGGATAGGTCCTACTTATAGTCCTAATCCCTATACCATAGGGGATAATAGGCTGGAGTCATCATTCATCATCCTCCTTCTAAAAAGGGTCGGAAAAGTCGGTTATTACACACGCCAGGTTTTGGTTCATCCGCGCCGCCCGTAGTGCTGCGTCGCGGTCGCGGTAATTAAGCAACCGGGCGATAATAGGCCGCGGTGGTGCCCCTGGCTTGGGCCTTGGACCTAGGGAACGGTGTGCTCTTTCGACAATAAATTGACTGGAGAAGGCTTCCTTGCCCACTGCAGTTGTGAGGATTTTTTCGACATAGTCTTCCATACGTCCAGTGTTGGTGGATTCCGGCACACCTATGACGCGGATGTTATTGCGCCTACTCCTCGCCTCCAACTCCTCAATCTTCGCCGCTATCACACGCAGAATGTTGTCCATTCTGGATAGGCGCGTATCGTGGGATGTCGATGTGTCCTCCGAGGCCGAGATGCGTCGCTCTGCTTCCGTCAGGCGTTCCTCATGGACCTCCAATTTTTGTGCAACCCCATCCATCCTTGAGGACAGCCGGTCCACCTTGTCCACTATTGTGGCGAAGCCCTGCCTCATCTCCTCCATCATTACTTGCATCTCAGGGGTCATGGACGTGGAGGGGGGCACATTGCCCGATGATCCGTGGGCACCGCCAGCGCCTGCCGTGTTTCGCAGCTGTTTCTTAGTGGCCGCGGGTTCAAAAGAGAGTTTAGGCTGCTTATTGTCATTCTTTCCCATTGTGCGTCGCTTGTAGGGGCTTGAGGTGCTCGGTGAGATGCGATTGGAGCGGTCCTCACTGCCCAGTGACAATCCCTTTTGCATCTGTACTCCCCTGTACAGTGTTTGCGCCAGTGGCAGCACCTTCCGTGCGAGGAGCGGTCCAGCAGTGCGCAAGTGATCCCGCAATATGATGTGTCTCCAGCCCCAGTAACCGAGGCTATCTGCAATTGTACATGAGGGGGTCAGATTTCCCACTCGGCGTTATTGTGCGTGTGGCAGGTTGTGGTGCGCTAATGATGATCAGCCAAGTTCCGTGCCGTGACAGAATAACTTCCCCGAAGCCCCTCCGCAGGCGTCCCGCCACAGTCAGCACTCTACCACTGCGTCTCTCACCTCTGCTGGGTAGGCAAGGTCTGTGCCCCTCTATTACCCGCTGCCTGCATCGACCGCTAGCGTTGCGTGGGAGGTGCCTCGATATCAGCTGCAATAATCCCCAGCGCCTGGCCGGGGTTCGCCCCGTCTTCCACGGCGTCAAACAGCACAGGCCAATGCCCAGGATCTTCTACTAATATACGTTTCTTAGGCCGCGCATGGCTTCCACGCAGTATTAATGATAAGGGCGCACCCCTGCGGACCTCCAGACACGCGGCGCATCCACTACAGTGTAACAGCCACACGCCTATGGGTGCTGTACGTCTTCAGTAGCTGCAACTGCCTTTAACACGCCCCAGCTGCGCTCCTGCAGTCCCCTCTGCCTTATGGGGATACTCTCAGATCGTGCTGGAAAGGCTCGGGGGGGGGGGGGGGGGGAGTTCCACTATGCTGCCGGCGGGTAGCAACCAGTGAGGGGTCCGGTCTCAGGTAGTTTCCCACAGCAGGCTCCTGACGCCCCCCAGCACACAGCCACCAGCAGCGGTGAGCCTGCGGAGGGTGCACGGGCACTATCGGCAATCCGCGTTCCAAGCCCGGGGCCCCGCTCAACCACCTCCCGGTTCAGGCGGCAGGTCCCGTCTTCACTTGCGGTCCCAGTAGGTCTCAGTTCCGCCGCTCAGCGCCCCTGCGCTTTGTAGTGGCCAGCATGCGGGGAAGACTCACCGCTCTTGCAGATTCGCCGAGCCTCGGCAGGGTCCGCACTTCCCAGGCAGGCCGCTCTGCGTCCGAGGCCTGCTTTCCTCGTGGCGAGCCCCAGCCTTGCGTGATCACGCGCCCAGGCTTTTGCACCGCCCCTCCGCAGCAGTGGGTCCCGGTCAGCCTTCACACTCGACGAAGTCCGACGACGAACATCGGAACGCCTCCAAACTTGGACAGGATCTGCAGGACATATAGGCTCACACTCGCTGAAAGTTTCAGGTGGACACCTGCAGGAAGGAAGGATAAAATCAGGATATTTCTGACCAGGCAGCCAGAGCCTCACTAAAGTGCGGCCATTAGCTCATGCGCCCTCTAGCGTCCGCCAACTACTTCAAAAGTTATTCTACGCTCGGCCCCTTACATAGCTTGAAAGCAATTTTCCTGTGTGTGGTTCCTGCTTGCTAAAATGCCAGGAGCAGTCTGCAGACCGACGCCTCACACAGAGTCCACTGCTAGGAAAGTTGCTTTCAAGTGCACTTTCGGGAGTCTAGCAATGTTATTACATAAATGCATTTAACACTAAGGGCCCAATTACGAGTTTGCCGGTGTGGGTGCCAGACTGCCCCGCTCCCACCCTGGCAAACCTGTGTGCACACCGCCGGCCAGATTATGACTTTTATAGTCCCTGTTGGGCAGTTCTTTGCTAGTCCCATGGCAGTGCCTATGAAATAGGCACCGTAATGGGAACATCAAAGCAGTACCTGCACGGCATGGACTTGTGCAGTCCATGCCGTGCAGGTACTGGGATGCATGCACACAGGGGGGCACATGTGCCCCCCTGCATGCACCCTATGGCTGGGAGGCAACCGGGGGCCCTGTGGTGCCCACTTTTTTCCTCTTCACCACGGTTTTCATGGAGTAGAAACAGCCATGAAAACAGTGACAGAGAGGAAACTTTAAATATGCTTGGTGGGACTGCAGCAGCCCTGACAAGCATATTGCACCCTCTAGACTGCCCCGCCACTGCAAGTGGTCTCCGATCCTTGACGATTGCGGCGGTGCAATGGGGGTTTTACTGCCCAAGTTGTAATAGGGCGATCGGACCCCCGGACCTGCGGTGCCGCCCTAGTCATAATCAGGGCCTAAGTTAATTATATTTCTGGGCTCCTAACAGTGCTCTTGAGAGCAGCTGCTTTGGGCTTTTTTTCCTTTTGCCTGCGGAGTAACCTTAATTTCGCTTTGGATGCGAAAGAAAAACCAGCATTGGCAAAGCAAATATGTCTGCCTTTGGCAAGCTTGCACTTTTAAAATATATATATTTTTGACTATGCAAAAAAAGTGTAGAACTAATAAAAATGTGATGCGCATATATCTGCAAAAATAAAAAAAGTAAAAATTACCCATCCCAAAAATAAACCTAAAAGCATGAAACACAAGCATAAATAAAAACATTGACTGGCCTCCCAGCAGTGACACTGAAGTGGATTGCCTTTTAGGCAGAAGACAAAAAAAAATGACTTAGTGGACTGACCCATTGTCCCATGCTGTATACTATGGTAGACGCATGCAAAATGGGAAAGACACCTGAACAGACCAGTGGAGGAAGATGTCTGACCAGAAGCCTGTATGTGTGTGTGTATATGTGTATGTCACTTAAAAAGGACGTTGAACATTATGGCAAATGTGAATTAAAGCGAGACAGTCCAGCTAATTCAAGGGTATTACCATAGCACACTCTTGTTGAAACAAACACGTTTTAATTCCTTGTGTAACACAGTCAAAACAAGTTGCAAGAAGAACAGATGGGAGTTCCAGAATGAATGTAGGAGCTACAATTGAGGAGGCTTGATCAGAGGCCTGTTATAACATTTCAAGTTCTTGCTGCAGCTTGTACGATAACATCCTGCAATGCACACTTTAGCAGTGAGATATGCAGACTTAACACACAGCTCTAGATTCCATACTTTCTTTTTCTCCTATGAACCACTGGTTTGTAGCCATCCCAACAACTATCCAATCAGTGCCTATTTTCTGCAGATGATGGCACCAAGAATGATTAATAATAAAGAGTGAGATAAAGAAAAGGAAGTTTAGGGTGGTGGACGTAAGAGGCATGAAAAGGAATAAAGACAGGCAGTGTTTTTAATGCATTTAGATGGTAAGACCACTACCGCTGTCTCTAGTCTAGACATAAAAATGGGGCAAATTTCAGTTTCACTTTTCAGGTGAAATTTTCACTCACCACTATTAATTGCAAGTCCCTAGTTATTTTAACCAACAGGATCTGCAACTTGTGCCTTAGATTTTCATGCAGTACTTTTGGTTTTCAGGGGACAATTTGCTTGAATTTCTCTTGATGATTATTTCTTTCAGGGATTAGAAGATGGTTTATTGCACAGGCCTTAACATGGTGTGCATGGTTACAGATTCTGGTCAAAGTAGTTGTGTTTGTAGTTGTGGTATCGACTCTAGCACTATTCATTTTCTAAGTGACCTTGGCAGAATATCCAAATGGAATGTGACCCTATAAATAGGTTGCCCAATTCCCTTGTTGTAGGCTTCCAATGACTGGCAGAGTTCATATGTTTGCGTTGTTTCTGAAGCAATGTCTTTATTGGGACAAGATTATTTCTTTTCAATCTCAGCTGTGTGTGAGCTTTTGATGAGCTACAACCCACAAGTGTTCATGTTAGTCATGACCACCGTTGCTAACAACTATCTTACAGAACTGCACGATGTTGGAAAGAGGAGTAGCCTCCTGATAGCTGTGCCCGGGCTCAAGAGATTCTTCACGCCTTCCATTTTGAGGAAGTTGTGTTGCAAGTTTATAAATCACAGCACTTTGTAAAGATTTGGGGTTGGTCTGATGTTGCCAACTTTGTTGCTGATGTAACACTAGCTCAAGGTATTCTCATGAAGGGATTTATATAAAGTTCAGCCTAGAATAATTTCTGACTGGCTTACAGGTTTATAACATCTAGCTCTATTGTTTCTCTTTTTTGTTCTTAACTGTATGCTGTGTGTTAAGGTGACAAAAGATATGCTGGGTCAAAATTTTGGTTATTAGTTATCATACAGGTATGAAATTGAATTTACTTAAAATAACAAATTGTGTCCTTGACCTACTCATTTTCCATAGGTCTCCACATTGCGTTGCACTTCAGAATGTTTAAAAGAATTACTCTTATATGGAAACATCATGCTTTCTTCAATTCTTTGACTGTAAATACAAGCTCTCAGTAATAAGTTAGGTGAAATTGTTTTTTTTCTTTTTCGGTAGGGACCACCATTTATGCACCAGTGATCCTCAATATATTCCTGATGACAGAACCTTTGTCACTGAAACACAAGTAATCAGGGAATCGCTGTGGTAAGTAGTGACAGTTCAAGCAACTAGCCGAAGCATGTTATACATTGAGTTTCAGGGGAAATTTAAATTGCTTTTAGAATTTTCTTTTTTTTTGTGCCTAGTGTGAATTCTTAAAAAAATAAAATGTCTCTGGTCTTGCGATGCGTCCTTTCTTCCTGTTTCCAAAATCTTTAACATTCCAAAATGTAATTCGGGGGGCAACTTCTGACATGCAAATTTAACTTTTGCTTTGACTTGTCAGGTGTCTGATTTCATGGTGGTTGCTCTTGTGTCCCAGTCACTTCAGGAAAAGTAAATTGTACTTCTGGATCACAGTATCGAAATAGATTTTTTAAATTTCTTTTTTTATTTCTTTATTAGTTTATTCCTCCACAGCTGCAGACCATGTAGAGAAACAATGATACATCTCAACCGCCTCAGCCGGTAACATTTCAAGAATTATACATGCAGGCAATTAGTGCTAAATTCGCGTCTGCGAGGTTTCCCAATCTATATTGTTCGTGTCGTTTTCGTGTGTTCCAACATAACTCAACTGTAATGTAACTCCCCCCCCCCCTCCTAACACCCTCCTGAGCGCCCCCCCCCCACTATCCCCCCTTCCGGGTCGGTATAACTAGAGGTCCGTGCATCTTAGTATTCATGTTGGGTCTTCTTGTGACTTCCCCCTTTGGCCTGGGGCCGCCCCTCTGTGGAAGGCGTCTCCTCAGTGCCCTCATGTGTGGGTTGCAGGGCCTGTTCAGCTATTTCTTGGATCATCCCTCCCCATGCCAGAAGTACCTCAGGCAATTTGCTATCCCTCCTTGTGTTATGCATGTTCCCCTCCTCCGCCAGAGCCCACTCCCTCACATCTGTCCTCCAGTCGGCCAGTAGCGGTCCATGCTGGGTTAACCAATGAATCGCAATACGTCGCCTTTCTATAACAAGTCCCAGAACCATAAACCACCTACTTGTCTTACATTTAGGATCTCGAGGAATCCGGCCCAAGAGACATGCACGCGGGTCCATGGCAATTGTTCACCCTGTTATCCTGGTCAGGTCCTCTAGGACCGCCATCCAGTACGTCTGGATCGTTGGGCATGGCCACACCATATGTGGAAAGGCCGCCTGATCATGGCGGCACCTGGGGCAGTGGGGATCCCTGGAACTATCGATGGCCTGAAGCCGCTTGGGTGAGAGGTAGGTCATGTGTACCATGTTATACTGGATTTGTTTGAAGCAATTGCATACCTTCCGCACACTCTCGTGGATTTTTTCCCAGTCCCGGAATGTGATCTCCTGCGGACACATCCGCTACCATTTCTACTCTATTTTTAAGGGTCCAATCTTTTTGTCTTCTCTCAGCGCCCTATAAAGGTGAGTAACAAACCTCCGCCCCCCAGCCATGGTTATCATAGTGACCAGGGTATGAGTGTGCCCCAGAACCTCCGGGAACAAGGGCCATACCTGCCGCGCCGTGGCCGCTATTTTGGCATATTGCAGGAACTGTCCTGAACCCAGCTCGAAGGTCGCCACCGCCTCTGATAGGTAATTAATTTGTTGTCTGGGTAGAGGTCAGACAGCATAAGACAGCCCCCATCTTTCCATTTATCCGATGACATAACCTGGCCAATTTGAGCGAAGGGCGGCATAAGCCAGAAATCCGTCTCTGGGGCAAACAGCCTTTCCCGGTTCAGTCTTCGAACCACTCGGTTCCATATTGCAGCTAACAGCCACACCAATGGAGGACTGTGTTCCTGTTGACCCCCCCCCCCCCCCGCCCACCAGGGAAGTCCACCCAACTGTCGGTCCCCATATGTGCCTACTAGTAAGGACCACTCCCAGGAGGGATCTATGTCCAACCAGGCTATAGCATGTTGTAGCTGTGACGCAAAGTAATAAAGTTCCAGATCTGGAATCTTCAAAACCCCCTTGCCCCATCAACGCTTCATGACCTCTAGGCTAGTCCGGCATCACTTCCTGTTCCATAACAGTAGGACCAGCAGTGCATCCAATTCCTTGAATACCCGATGTGGGAGCTCGAAGAAGGAGCCCTGCATTGTGTAGAGACTTCAGGGGAGGACCACCATCTTTTTCAGGGCGATCTTCCCCATCAGGGAGAGTTTAAGTGTGTTCCAAAAGGCAACACTACTCTGAAGACCCCAGAGTATCCTCCACCTTGTTATGTTGGTAAAAGGTGGCCTCATTCCTACAGACCCACACCCCTAGATATCGCAGTGTATCTTCTACCCACAGAGGTTCCATCTCCGGGAGCTGTCCTCTGTTTCATTCATTCTTCGGGCCGATCGCGTACATCTATGATTTTACTTTGTTGATGTAAAGACCCGAGGCGTCGGCAAATTGCTTCAGTATAGCCATCAAAGATGGCAAGGAATGGGTTGGTCGATTCAAGTATACCAACTCATCGTCGTAGTACAGGGATACGATATGCTCCGTATCTCCCACCCATATGCCCTGTCCCTGGAGCACCCTGCAAATATGGCAAGCTAATGGCTCCACCGCCAGGGCAAACAGCAAGGGGGAGAGCGGGCATACCTGCTGTCTCCCCCTCGCTATGGGTATAGTGTCCGACACATACCGCCCCGTGCGAAACCTCGCCACCGGTCGGGCTTAGAGCAGTTTCACCCACTTTACAAATTTCTCCCCCAGTCCCATTTTTAGAAGTATCTGCCATAGATAGTCCCATTGGATCGAGTCGAATGCTTGTTCGAAATCGTGGAACACTAAGGTGCTCTGTTGGGCCCGTCCCTCCAATGATTGCATAACCTGTGTGAGACGGTGGATATTCCGCAAAGTATTCCTGCCTGGTATAAAACCAGACTGGTCCTTGTGTACCAGCCGCCGAAGATATGGGAGGAGCCTACTTGCCAGTACGTGGCTGATGATTTTAAGGTCCACGTTCAGCATTGAGATTGGTCGATAGGCACTGGGGAGCAGATGATCCTTCCCTGGCTTGGGAATCATTACTATCAGTGCTTCCCGCATGGAGTCTGGGAGCACACCGCTTTCGCTGGCCTCCGCCGTGATTTCTAGGAGTTTAGGGATCAGAACTCCCCCATATTCTTTGTAAATTTCTGCTGCTATGCCATCCATCCCGGGGGACTTAGCGGTCTTCAGATGGGCTATTGCCGCCCGTATCTCCTCTCCGCTAAAAGGGGCCCCTAAGGCCTCCTGACTCGCAGGGTCTATGCAAGGCAGGTCCACCTCGGCTAAATAAACCTCCACAACCTCAGGTGCCATGGGGAACCGGGCGCGGAGTAAATTCTATGTAGATGGATCAGGAATGCATTATTGATCTCATGTTGTGTAAATACTACCTGGCCATGCAGTGTCAGAATCGGGTGGGGCTGAGTCTCTGCCCGAATCAGATGCGCTAGTAGCTGTCCCGCCTTCTCCCGCTCTGTGTACCAATGGCGCCTGCTCGCATTTCTGTTAAATTTACCTAGCCAGTCCCAGATGTCCCCTATCTTCCGCAGCAGTTCCGCCCATTTAGCCGGCCCCTCCCCGTTCGTGGGAAGCTCCTTCTCTAGTGTTGCCAAGCACTCCTCATGCTGGCGTAGGTCTCGCTCGAGCACTTTCTCAACCCCCACCTCCGTGGACATACATACATATCACCACCTTCATCGCGTCCCATTCTATTGCCCTGGTGCTGGCCGTGCCCCAGTTCACCTCAAAATAGGTCTCCAACCCATTTGTTATGGCGTCTTTGGAAGTTGGGTCCCCAAAAACTTCGGTGTGAAGCTTCCACAGCGGTACCTTAGACCTCGGCTGGCCTAGGGAGTATGTTAGTAATAACAGGGAGTGATCGGACGAATAGCAGGCCAGATATTACATTTCTGCTATTTGATGCGCCGCCGTCTGTTGGATAAAGAAATAGTCTGGTCCACTATAGGTGCTGGCAGCAGGTGTGTGTCACGAGTACACTCGACGATCAGGGTTACGGTGTCGCCAGATATCCAGTAAGCCATAGTTTTGAAGCATCTGGCCCACAGCCTCTCTCATTCTAGGTTTGACATCCAGTTTTGGGGGATGTCTATCTAGCTCTCCATCTAGGGTACAGTTGAAATCACCTGCAACAATCAATTCCGTGTCTGGATCCAGATCTAGTTGCCCCAAGACTCGGCTCACGAACCCACCATCATCACTGTCGGGCATACATATTCACCAAACATATACAGCTCCCATCCAGCGTACCCTCCACCGTCACAAACCTCCCATCAGGATCACTTCTAGTGTGTGCTACCTTAAAGGGGACTCCTGGTGCCACCCAAATAAGCGCTCCCCTAGCAAATCCCAAGTAGGATGTAGCGAAAAATTGGCCCCTCCATCTGCGTTGGACATGTTTAAGACAGTCTCCCCATAGGTGCGTTTCTTGGAGTAGGGCTATACTTATCCTGTACCGCCTAAGGTATTGTGCCACCCGGATCCGTTTGACCATATTTTTGAGCCCCCGGATATTCCACGTTATGAGTTTATACTTCTGCGTGTCACCTGGCATGAGTCAGCGTCTGTGGGCGCTGCGGCACCCGACTGTCTTGCGGGGGACCCCAGTATCGAAATTGATTCTCATAAACGCGAAACTAATTCCCTGCTGCGTGCGTGGATCCCGTAACACCTTTTTATGTCATTTTTTTCCATGGAAACAGCATCGTAGAGTGTACTAATCCAGGAGCTCATGTTCAGATCTATGAAGTGGAAGCTTAATCTAACAGAGGCTCAATTTTTCCCTGAAAATTTCAAATAATTTTTCAACTTAAAGTCCTAGAACTGCATTGCAGCATCAAAATGCAAACCAGTTCCAACAGAGTGCATGAATGTAAAAATGCAGCCTGATATACTTCCACTGACAACCGAGATAAACAAAAGGAGTCTGTCCCCTTAGAACCTGGGAGGCACCCCTTTCCAGAGTGCATTGTAGCAGCTGTTGCCACCCAGAGCCAGCTCATTATCCTGCTCATGAGTGAAGGATCTCAGAACACCTGTTGATTTATTTTAATAACTTACTTTTTTAAGTAAAAAAAAATATTTTTCCCTTATTCACTGAGTCACTGATCATCTGCTGTTGAGTGTAATATTTTTTCGTAGTGCCTAACGTACTTTTTTTAGTCAGTGATATCCCTTTTCTCAATCTCCATCTCTTGATCTTTTTCTGTAGATGAATATCTATTCCTTTGTAATTTTGCGGGCTTTTCTATTATTGTTGTAGCACTTAACCTCTCTACTCTAGTTTATGCTTTTGTTTTTTTTTTATGGTGAGGGGGTTTGTTTTTAGAAGGTGTATAGCTGTATGTGATAATTCCCTGGCTAGTTACTCCAAATATTTCAAGATCATGACTGTTTCTTGAGATCAACTTGCTTTGAGAGGTTGATATACCTCAAGAAGGAGAAGAAACCTTAATGGGAGAACTGCCTGACAGTATGGGATAGTCAGTTCACATGAGTAGCAGGGTCAGTAATGAAAAGGATATGGCAAGTCTCTGTCTAGAGTGCAGTGGTGGGTGAAAAACGATAGACTGGAATGGGACCATGAGCGATCGTCAGTTGCTAAGATTAATTCAAGGATTCTGTCATCACCTTGGTATATTTTTCCAGCTGCTGCACTTAGTGCGACAGGTATGCTCGGACGTGGGTCCTCTGCTCACGGTGCCATAGGACTTAATCTGCACCTAACTGACAAGCCCAAATAGGCCAAAACCAGATTGTGTTACCTATGTTCTGGAGGATGTCTCACCTGACAATTTAGGATGGGCTTTTCCGGTGAGAAGCAGGTTCAGTACCAATAAGAATAGAGCTGATCTTCTAGTGACATGGTGGGTAAAAATGATGGACTGGAATAGGGCCCGAGCGATCTCCAGTGGCTGAGATTAATGTAAGCATTCCATCCATTATTTTTTATTTTACATAGTTTTCTATAGCGCAAACTTGACCAGAATCGGGTATCAGAGCGCTTTACATAGCACCAGTTGCATTACATGAGGACACATTTGTTTTTGTTAGGCACAGGGAGATTAAGTGATTTGCCCAGAATCACAGGATGTTCAGCGTCATTGCCGAGACTCAAACCCGGTTCCCCAGATTCAAGGTCGACCGTCCTAGGCGTTAGGCTAACTTTTCTCCCAACCCTTATCTGCCTGTTTTTTCAGCTGAACTGGCTGTGGCACCAAAGGTGCATTTGTGTATCTGGTATGGAAATCCTCCTGAATGCCACAATTGTAGCTACATGTCTTACATTGTGGAGAAACTGTGGAGTGTCAGTGTGGATTGTGTTTACATAGAGGAAGCAACATTGCTGTATTTACTGGAAAGAGAGAACTGAACATTGATGATTACTGATCTAACTCACTAAAGGGCACAATTTATCTATTGTGAAGAAAGATCACAAGTACTGAGCACCAGCTTTTCTAGGCGAAACTAATAATTGGGATAATCCAGCCAGAATATAAGAATCCTCATGAGCAATGGGGATTGATTTTACTACTCCTTTATAATAAAGAAAGAACAAGACAGATTTGCTACCATATTCGGGATCATATCTAAATAAATACACTTTGTTTTATTGTGGTTGCTGCTAAGGTTGGCTTGGAGCCATACTTATCAACAACTTAAGAAACCAGACTACAATAAGCCCTGAAGAAGTCCCAAGAGGGATGAAACACGTTGGCGGCAAAGCAATTGTATAGTGTTTTTTTAATATCAAGAAAAAGGAGAATAATTGAATTTCAATAAAGGATTTTATATAACTACAATCAAAACATATGACTGCTTAATACTTTTTGTTTGGGAAGTCTTTTTAGTTTGTGACAATTTCTTCCATTGACTAACACATAGTGTACTATATCAGCTATACTAATAAGAATATATTCTTCTCGGGTGCAGGGTCAGTCTAGAGCTCATGTACTGAATAAGACTGACCGTGTTCAAAGTTTGGAATTTACAGCTAAATCCTGAATATATACTTATGAATGCATTTTTCATCATACTACAGCATTGGAAACTTGGTTTAGAATGAATCCAAAGATATACAACTCTATTTAAAGGTTTCCTTTGCTTCAGACATCCAATGCTGCAAACACTGTTTGCACAACATCAAGGTTTGTATGTCCACTACCTACTTGAAGCTCGACCCAAGCAAGTTTGAATTCCTTTTATTTGCCTAGAACAACAAACAAGATACAGTACAGACCTGATTCAATGACATGAACCTTGATGGTTTCGAACCCCAACTCTCACTGAATGCCAAATCACTTGGATTCACCCTGGACATCAATCACTTCCTTAAGTTACACCATGCCAGAAAAAACCAAAAATAGCCTGGTACAGCTCTCTCGTCTAAAGAAAGGCAATCCATTTCTTCCAAAAAGCGACGTAACATTTTTTTCTCAAGCTCTTGTTCACTTGCATTTGGATTGTGAAAATGCTCTACTCTATGGCCTCTCATACTCCACACTGACAACCCTTAGGGGCTTCTTAAAAGCTGCAGCTCATCTTAGCTACAGCCTGAAGAAGTATGATCACATCACCCCCACCCTGATGGAACTCTATTGCTTCTCTTTACAGCCCACACCATCTTCAAAACTATCAGCATAATTTACAAAGTCATCACCACCGCCCCCCCTCCCCTTATCTTGCAGACAAGCTCACCATCCCTGCTCATTCTCGGTGCACCTGCAGCCAGGACATCATCAGACTTCAGACTAAGGGCCTGATTACGAGCTAAGGCGTTATTTATCGCCCATGATAAATAACAATTTATTGTTCAGCAGGTGTGATAAATAAAGCCTATTATGAGTTTGTGGAGAATAACATGCGGATTTTGGTGTTTAACGCCCCAAAATCTGAATGATACAGTAAATACCATATGTTTTCCTCTGTTGAATTTTGGCACATTTGACCTACCAAAATTTAACAAAGGTTGAGTTAATTAACAATAATTATCAGCTGTGTTAAATACCTTAAAACTCCTAATTCCTGATATTACGAGGAACTCGTATTAAGGCCCTGAGAAGTGTAACAAAGAAAAAACAAGAAAACAGGCCTTTCCATTCTATACACCCAGGATCTGGAACAACATCTCAATATCCATCAGGACCACTCCAACACTGCTCCAATTTAGGAAAAAGTTGAAGACTCACCTCTTTAAAGAACACTTCATTACAATGTATTAAGCGCCTTCGACTCCGCTTTCTCTCCTATTACTTGCTGACTTTAAGCTTTCCTCTGACCATGTACAGCACTCTGCTGCCTTTTGGTGAGGTTTGCACTGTATAAATGTAATATACATACATACGTGTAATGATATGTAAGGAGGTTCTTTAATGTAACCTTCCAGGTGGCAGTCTTCAAGAACAACCTGCAGAAAGGCAGCAAAGCATTAACAAAAGCCCAGGAGATCTGAGAGCTGTTCTTGTTGAACAGCTGGAAATATGATGGATCTGCCCGTCAGCAAGGAAGTGGGCCAGAGCAACCAGCCTGAAATTTTGAGTGATATTTAGGCCACTTACAGCCATTTATGAACAAAGGCATTAGTTAACATCACCCCAATGCTATATTTTTCAATAACAAATAGTAATGATAATAAAGCGGAACTTGTAAAGTGCACATCTACCCCAAAGGGTCTCCCAACGCAGGATAGAGGCAGCTGATGGAGACCGCAGCGGACAGCTAGAAAAATCATGTCTTCAGAATCTTACGGAGAGTAATCAAGGAGTGACAGTTCATAAGAGAGGCTGGGAAAGAGTTCCACATTTGTGGGCCTAGGTAAGTGAATGAACATCCCTTCATGCGGGCAAGACAAAACCTGGGCTTGGCGAATAGCCATACTTGTGCATGCTATAAAACCATTCTTTAATAAAATGTTAAAAAAATATATATATATCTTTTTATTAACAAAAGCACAAACTAAAACATCAGGTGACATACATCGCTTCACATTTGTTTTATATACTTTTCCATCCCACAGGATAATACATACAGAATAACATTTGGGGTTCAAGGGGACTCCTGTGCTACTGCTTCGTCCCAAACAACTGGAGGAGCACAAATATCACCACAATACCTGTACCAGGCTCCCCAAACCTTCCCCCACTTAGCGGGACAGCCCCTAGCAACGTAAACCGACCTCTCCCCTGTGCACGCACCAATCCAGGTCCTCCACCCACTTTCCGACCTGGGGTGGTTGACCAGCACCCCACAACTGGGCAATGTTACGCTTGGCAATCATACACGCCAGGGTCGCCCACTGTCTCTCATTCACACTCAGATCTGTGGGTTCCCAGACATTTAAAACACATCTTCGAGGCTCCATTGTCCTCTCCGCCCCCAACACCTCTAGCATCTTGCCATGAATTTTACTCCAATAGTCCTGTATCGCTGCACAGTGCCACAATATATGCATGAAGGTTCCAAGCTCCCCGCACCCCCTCCGACACTCCCCACCCTCTGCCCGACCCATGTGCACCAACTGGGGCCCCGTGACGTAGGACCCTATGTAGGATCTTTAACTGGACTAATCGGAGTCTCATCTGAATAGCCACTACCTTTGGTGAGGAGACTGCCTCCCTCTAGTCCTCATCGTCTAATTCCAAGCCATCAGTGTCCCATTGTGCCCTAATAATAACCAGCGGGTCCTCCATGTTATTGATGAGTTTTTTTATATATTAATGATAAGGTCTTTTCCGGGAGTTGACCGTCTAACACTCGATCCTCCAGAGGGGAGGCTTCTGGGAGTGTAGTGCCTCTGGGGACATGAGTAAACAGAGCGTGCCGAACCTGGAGGTAGCGATAATGCTCACTCTTCCGTAGATGGTACTTTCCCTGAAGGGCACCGAATGTAAGAATTGTGTTCTTGCCCCAGACATCCCTGATCTGCGTAATCCCAATGAGATCCCATTTATCAAATCCCTTTGTTTTACACAGGCTGCCCAGCTCCTCAGAGTTCCATAGTGGGGTGGCCAGTGTGAGTTTCCCATCCCATTTAAGATGTCGATTAGCTGCGTGCCACACACTGACTGCGTGAGCCGACGGTCCGACGAGGTGAAATCGGCGGACCCTGGGATATAACGCCCTGGTGAAGTCGCCCCCTGGCACCAGTCCACGGTCCATAGCATACCCGGGGTCACCGGGAGACCCATAGATAGCGTGGTTCACCGCCGCTAGCTGGGAGGCCCAATAGTACTTCCACAGTTCTGGCAAGCCAATTCCACCATCATACCAGGGAAGGGAGAGTTTAGAGAAGGCAATGCGCGGTTTGCCCTCCCAAAGAAGCTGTCGTTGAAGGGCCTCAATTTCCCTAAAATAGGACGATGGCACTGGGTCCATTGCGTTCTGAAGCACATACAGGAATCGGGGGTGGGCCATCATCTTGAAGATCACCGCCCTACCCAGGAGAGAGAGTGGTAGTGCTTCCCATCTCACCACGTCCCTCCTGAGCCAGTTCAGCGGGGGGTCTAAGTTGTTTGCATGTTGCAACCGCGGGTCCAGAGTCACTTAAACTCAGAGGAATTGGAATCCCACCGGCTCAATCTGTATCGGGCAGGTACTCTGGAGCACCGGGGAATCTCCCTTAAGGACAAAGAGCACTGACTTCGACCAGTTAATCGCGAAACCGGAGTATCTCCCAAATATAGCAAGCATGTCAAGAAAGCAGATCAGGGATTCCCTGGGTGTGGTGAGGTATAGCAGGATATTGTTGGCGTAAAGTGAAATTTTATCCTCCCACTCCAGTGTCCAACGCAGCCCTCTGATCAACTGGTCCCACCGGACCCACGCCGCCAATAGCTAAAGTGCCAGGGCAAATAATAGTGGTGACAGGGGACACTCCTGTTTCATGCCCTTGCCTAGAGAAAAGTCTGCGGACTTCGATTATTCACCACCACCCTGGCGAGGGGGTTTGCATATAGGAGACGGACCCAGTTGATGAATTCAGGGCCGAAGCCCATCTTCCCCAAAACTGCAAATAAGTAGGGCCACTCGACCCTGTCTAAGGCCATGGTGGCATCCAGAGACACCAGCACCGCCGGCTCCCGAATCTTTGGGGCACCTCCCAATATCCAGTGCAGCCTCCGCAGGTTGAGTGCCGTGCTCTGACGCGGCATAAAGACGGACTGGTCTGGGTGAACCAGGGTGGTAATGACTTTGGCCAATCTCGTCGCCAGGATTTTCACCAGAATTTTAGGCTCCACATTAAGCAGCGAGATGAGTCTGTAGGACAAGCGGTGTGACTTAGGCTTCCCTGGTTTATGAATAACGACGATATTAGCTACCCGTTGATCGTAGGGGAGCTGACCCCCCTCTTTACTCTCAACAAACATAGCATGGAGAAACGGAGCCAACCTGTTTCCTCTCAGTTTGTACAGTTCTACAGGGATACCGTTTGGGCCATTGGCTTTCCCGGAATGCACTCTCCTAACCGCTTGCGCCACTTCGTTTGTGAGAGGGGAATCAAGGTATTACTGGTCGTCCTCTGATAGTATGAGCATACGAATATCGTGCAGCTTGGCCACGTTTTCTGCCTCTGTGAATCCTCCAGTGGAGGTATACACTTCACCATAATATTCAGAGAATTCATTAATAAATTGTTTTTTAAACTAAAAAATCATTCACCATTTGCTACTATGAATCCAAAAATGGTACTCACCAAGCGCATCCCTAAGCAAACAGTCTGCTCAAAGGCCCATTACCTGCTGGCTAAGACAACCTGGAAGTATGCTGTACTCACTCAGCAAAACTTATCACTGAATTTATGATTGCTAAAATCCATCCTCTTCTTTGTGCTTTTGATTCCCTGCTTATAATATTCAAACTGTTAAGTTTCATCTGTCCTTTCCCCCACACTGTGCCACCCCTATCCTGTAGGACCCTGTTCTCCTTTTGCACCCTGCTTGTGTATGTTGATCACAGGCTGGTAATATCGGTCCACACAGACCACGAGGCTGCAGTCACACTGGCAATGGCAGTGAGGGGAGAAAAGGGAGAGTAGGAGAAAACTCTCTTCAGAGCCTGACCTCTGAAGAGAGTGTTTTGGACTGGCTCTGAAGCTACATTGAGTGCTTCCTGAGCTTCCAACCAGTTTGCCAGCTGAACCATGATGGGGAGAAGGCACAGTAGTTCTAGTGAGGTTCAGAAAATTCTATACCCCAGCACAACCCTCACCACCACTGAGATGGGGGTAACAAAAAGTCTATATTGTGAAACTCTGAAAAAGTGACACTACAAAACACCAGAATACTTTCCTGTTGCAGGCAGGTTTTAATAGAGCAAAAACACAGAGCTGGTATTGACTGATTTACACTGGATAATCTGCATTGGCGGCACCCAAATGAATTTTTTCTGTCTCATTGTGAAATATCTATATTTTATGGAACTGACAATCTGGTGTCTAGGAAAAAATGATTGCAGTACAGAATTATATTTGAAGCTTTGTTTAATCTGTCTGCTCGCTGATCCTGTATGCTCTGTGTAATTGTGCAGTGGCGTTGCCCTCTGTGAATGTAGAATTTGGCTAGCTCCTCAGTACGTGATTATCAGATTTGTAGACTTTTCATTTTTCCACTGTGTCCTTTCCAAGTAGATTCCGAGTCATGACATATGAAATGTGACCCATACATACAGGTCATCAGGTGCTTTTTTTGGTCTAGAATTATCCTAAAAGTCCACTGTTTTCCACCACTTTTTCATATTTGTCATGGGAATGGGGAGCACCAATAACCTCCGAGGAGGATCAGACTTGTGTGGCTCACCAAGCAATTACTGAAGTAGTTCATTCCTCTCCCTTCAGAAATTCTTGATATTCATAAATGTTTTTTTTTAAATTGTGCTGGATAATTAACGTGTTTGTCCCTTTTTTAAAATTCAATACAAACTCAGGGGAGTTGTCCAGAACCATCGAAAAACGTTCACCAGACACACCTGAATGTCTGATCCCAGTCATAATGATACCCCGGGTCGCCGATGGCACATATGTGTTTTGTAGCTAAACATGGCTGTTTAATATGGATGGTTTGCTGCTATTATTGAAAAAACGTAAACATGTATGCTTAATATTTCCCTATGTGGCCTAGGCTTTTTGTCCTAGATTGTACAATATTTTGTATGGTTCTATATGTACACAATGAGCAGCCTACTTGTACTCTCCTGAAAATTAGAAAGAAAAGTGATCTTTCTTAACCAAAAGCTGATTATGACATGTATCGCTCACAAACTGATCATGTGAAAGAACCAGTGAAGATAGAGATGGAAGGCAGATCAGGCTTTTAAACCATGCATCCCCATCAAAAGCATAGAACAACCGTTTTAACCTGGTTTGTCTTAGAATTGTGTAACACTCTTTAAACCTGAGATAGCATGATTGATCAATGTACAGTCACCCCAATGAAATGTCATTATTTTATTCTATCTTTTCTTCCAGAATACAGTTTTCCGGTGATTTTTAGGCCTTTTCTTTATCTACATTTGATCAAACTATATTGTGATTTTTCACTGTACTAAATAAATCCTGTGTTTTCTGCTCTGTATTTCTTTGTGGAAGACATTCTTGTCAAGGATTACCAAGATTTCTTCAAAGTTCCCATATTGGTGTTGCAGGTGACACATTTATTGTACTCTTAAAAACCGCTCCCGGATGAACGTGAAATGTAGAGCTATGGATTTAGACTTTTGACTGCCAGTTAAGTATAATTTTTTCCATTTTCAGGCTACTATCAGGAGTGAAAAAGATGTTTATCTTTCAGTTGAATGATGGAAAAGTGACTGTCAGAAGTGACATTGTAGTGACTCACGTCACCCATGTAAGTTATTTAGAGCATTACCAAATAGTTAAGGTTTTATATATAGCTTACCGCTGTTGAAATTGTCCATCTACTTGAATTAGGTTAGTGGATTATCATGTTGCCTCACTGATAATCTTTTGCTACTTTAAAAAGGAACTGATATGAAATAACTGGGTAAAAATAACCGAAAACAGGGTAAGGTGCTGTAATATTAACATAGTAGAATTGCGCTCTTAAATGTATTCGTTTTCAGTCTTCACTACAGGCTCAAACATGTGTACGTTTAATGATGTTGCATAGAGATTTTACTTTGCTTCATGTTGCATTAAGGTTAAACAAAAGAGGGGGATCCATGTCTGGTTTTCAGGATATGCACATAACTTAAATTTACATTCCACTTCCTCCAAATTTGGCTAAGCAGTGTTTGTGTATTGCCAGGAGACCCACTTGGGTAGTGAGCCCTGTTGAAGTACTGTCACTGTCAGTCATGCAATCAAAAGGAATCTAATTTCAATCAAAGTATATTGGGCTTTTTAGGACTATATAACAATTATTCATAATTCATCCACAGTCTGATTGGCATGACCTTATTTATTTTTATTTTTTACAAAGAAGGAGCC
The DNA here is from genome assembly GCF_964263255.1 of Lissotriton vulgaris. Taxonomy (NCBI): domain Eukaryota; kingdom Metazoa; phylum Chordata; class Amphibia; order Caudata; family Salamandridae; genus Lissotriton; species Lissotriton vulgaris. The sequence goes on from NC_141696.1 coordinate 426,185,356, forward strand.
ACTACCCTGCAAATCTTGATGACTCTTCACAAGTTCATCTTTTTTCTGTAAATCAAGAGGTGTTTCTGCCAAATTATAATCTGGGCAGTTAACATAAATATGCGGCATAACCAGAACCGCTAATCTCACTCTTGCAAAAGTAAAAAAAGCCCAACTAGCAAGTAATGATTAATCAAGGAATCTTTGCCTTTTATTAATGAGATGGCATGCTTTTCAAATGTTTATTTCTAAATTCCATATCCTGCTTTATTTTGTTTAATTTTTAAGCTTGATGAGTATTGGTGCTTGTGCCATTCATGGTGAAAGTATTGTATTCTATACCTACTTAAATAGGCTTTGGTTCAGCTTCTTTCAGTCATTTGCTTTTTTTAGCTGTGAAACCTTCAGCCAGTGACTTGTTTCATAGTAGATCACATTTTGGATCAGCCCACAGAAGTATTTTAGTATCATCTTTTTAACGTCGGGGTGTAGCCTTACACATTGATTGTATTGAATAAGGGGCTACTTTACATCTAAAAGGTATACTCTGTCATATCACAATTAATTATTTCTAATCCATGCATTGCATACAAAAAAATCTTTTAAAAATGTTTTTGCACTCAACCAGGCATTTTTGTCTTGTGCCTTTGTCAGCGATTGAAACTCAAATTATTTGGTTTTGCCAATGCTTGCCCCTTTTGATTTCCTTATAGATCATAACTAGCAAATAGGACTTTATACTCATCGAAGCAACAGCGAGTAGCTAGTGAGCAGCCTTGACAAATGTGTGACTGCAGGCTCTCCTCCCCTCCCGTGAAAAAACTCATGAGGCTATAGCATGGTATTAATAGTACTACTGTAAGAAACCCTACCTACCATGGTATAGTATTAAGTGCATGTTATTTTATATGCATTATTCCTGCTTGATTCAATAGCAGACCACATTGTTGTTTTATCATAAGAGTGGTATAAGGATCTTCTAGGGTCCTGATGAGAAGCCAAGGTGATGGCTTCGAAATATTTCTACTAAGGAGGTGGTAGCCCATTGTAGCACAGTACCTTCGCTCCCCATTTTTAATAATGCCAGCAAGGAGGAACAATAAAAGTTAGTTTTCCACATAGCCAGGTTTTTTTTTTTATCATACTTCACTATCTACACGTTTGACCCTTCCACTCTCACTCCTGCATTACACATAGTATATTCACTAGTAAGTGCTCCCGCGTCTTCGTTGGTTGTAGCACGCCCCTTCCCGCAGCGGGCGGGAAGAACCCGATGATGAAGCATGCCACCAAGGGTCCTTTTGGTGGGTGAGGGTTATTTTTAAAAAGATATTGTGCTCCCCTATACATCAGTAGGGTACACACAATTCACAAATAGTGATAAAATACTTTGTAAGGATATCTTCATTTCGCTTTATCCAAGGTGGATTCCTTTAGTTTTTTTTTACCACATAGTTTACAGCATGCTAATATATTTAGAGGGGCTGAAATTCCATTAGTTGGGCTAAGTGCCATGTGCTACACCCTTTGTTTGCTAGGGTAGAAAATTAAATTATGATAGACTGCTTACAGGGTGCTGGTTGGATCATTGTTTAATTAAATTTGGTATCAGTTATCATGGCCATTTAAACAACCTAATTCACAACAACAAAAAATTATGTGAGGAGTTCTGCTTTATTTTAGACTTACTCATGACAAAGACTTAACAGGAATTTCCAAAAGTAAGACCTGTTTTCTCATGGTCCAGATTTTTAAAGCTGCCTTTCCAATGAGTAAGCATGTCGTACTGCTAGAACTTATGAGTAAGTTATTTAGAGATATTTATCAACTAGTGCTATGGCTTTCGAAGACCTAAATTCATTAGGAAAAAAAGAGGGGAAACCATAGCGCTAGGATATTGTCTGTGGAATGAACACGAATTTGAGCTAAGTCGAAAACAACTTTTGAAGGAGGCATTGACATCATCCCTCGGGTTCCACAGCTTTCACTGCTCCTTTTGGCTAAGTGACTGGTCGCTGTGCTTCTCACATCCAAGTGATCTGCTAGACAAACCCAGCAGACTGGGGATTTCTTGAGCTAAAACAGAGTGCTTTAGGACTCTGAGGTTTACATTAACCCATATCTTAAGGACCTACTTGATTGCAATACTGTGAGTTGGCTGTTAAGTGACCTTCATGAGCTCTACAAAACACTTGAATGAATATCTAAACTGTGACTCTACCATTATAACTCAGAACAGGCTGCATATAACACTTAAAAAATTTGCACTACAAAGAAAAGTAGTTGCGGAGAATTGTGGAGAAAGAACGTATCTTCAAAAAATCACTAGCCCAATTATTACCATTATTAATGCCTTCCTTTTGTAATCTTTATGAAATACAAGACCATATTAGTCTGTTTCCAGCCTTTGGCTACCATTATTTTATTCTTAGGACGTATGGTGGTGACAACCAGGTTTTGCTCTTGTTGTTTGGGATTTGGTGTTAATGAGGAAATATAAATTTTATGGTCAAGAAATGTTCCCTAACGTGTACCCCACCGTCTCCATGTACCAGCTTAAAGTGCATGTAACTTCCCTCCTGTGCCAGCTATGAAGACGCAATTACATTTGCGTCCAACGTTAACATGTCCTCTTTCAGACCCACCCTGAATGGGTTGAATATTCCGTTTCTAAGTATGCCTTGCCAACGTCTTTTCGTGGTGTACTTTACACGTTTTCCAGCCCAGGCGAAGTAGGCCCTGAATTCTGCCATCGAGCCTTTTTCCTGCTTTCAGACTCTGAAATGCCTCAGCCTGGGCCGGCCTCTGTACCCGTGACCTCTGCCTTACTCCCTGCGCGGCTCACGGCGCTTAGCTCAGCCTGTTGCCTGCCAAGACTGTATTCAACCTTCGAATTATCTGTTCCGCTCCTCAAAAATACATTCCTGCCTACTAGTTTAAGTAAACATCCTTCCAGCTGCAGAGCAGAGGGCCCAGCATCACTGTCTCCGTCCGAGAAATTCATAGTCTCTGTTACCATGGTAGGCCCATGCCCCCTCGCATCTCATGCAGACACCGAGACGCTTATACACGCACTCACAGTCAGTATAGAATAGCCTCTGTCCGAGAGACCTTTCCCTTCTAGATAATATGGTTCCCAAACATCAGATATCAGATATGATATAGGTACAAGTTGATCTGACATGCCAGACTTCTGTCTTTTCCGCTAGAGTAAATGTCAAGTCCCCTGCACCCTCCAACTTTACGTCAATCACACGTCATGCAGCTGCGCGCGCATCCTAGCTACCGATTCCTGCTGACTCTGCACTATTCTGTCATAGAGCCACCCACTTCTGACACTTACATGTGATGTTTCTAGAACACACCTCTGTGCACGCCTTAGTTCACGCCTTCTGATTACGTATTGCTAACACGTGTGTATCCTTATCTTGTTTCTCTCAAGCTGTTACGCCTTCTGCATTGACTTCTATTGTGTATATTAAGTATAAAAGTAATGTAATGTCAATAAAGTATGCTCTATCCCTTCCTGCACCCCAGTGGTGTCAGGAACCCGATATCCGGTACCAGAACCATTCCTTTTTAAGGAATAAAACCCCTAAGAACTCTAACACCACGGACTCTGCGTCTTTCTTTCCGATTGAGTTATTTTTGTTTAAGTACTTACCTGCATAGAAATTAGGACGGTAAATCAAATATTTACCACATTATTCTGGCACCCGAACAGGGACCCCTCCCCCACCCCACGCGCCGGTTGGTGCGTTGCAGCCTTGGCCCCCTGCCACAGTCGAGACGGACACAACGCGTACCCGCAGGATTTCCTGCATCTCCCTCAGGCCTACGGAGGTGACGGAGACTGCGATCAGCACCCAGACGAGGCGGTGAGGAGTGCGGAGGATCCCGACCAGAGCCTAGCCGAAAGAAGCAAGGTCCGAGGTGTCAAGAGGCCCACCAGTTCCGAAGTATTCACGTGTCGAGTCGAGTCCAGTCCAGTCCAGTCCAGTCGAGTTTTCCGAGGCCTTCTGTTCTGTGCTTCCCGGTGAGTACCATTGCTGGGGACGCATCTAGACGGGTGCATTATTATGTATCCGGTAAAGACGGGTTTGGGTACACAAACACGGTCTGCCCCTTTTTAGACAGTGTATCTGTGCTGTTTAGCAGTACATCTAGTATCAAGGGTAGTCATATGTGTTCAAAATGTTTCATGTGATTAATGTCGTGGTATGAGTGACTGTTTTGTGTACATTACCGTGTTTTTGTGTAACTAGCTGTGTTCAGAAGTAAGTAACAAGTATCGAGTATCCAGCACTAAGTAACAAGATGCCGTTTTTCAATAAGTTAAGACAGATAGGAACTAGGAAAGGGATGTTAGAGGAAGAAATTCCTATCCCCCCTAGGGACACTCCTGGAAATTTTATGTACCATAAGCATGGCTTAGATGCCATACTGTACCTAGATTTATGGGCCGATTATACTAAGCACTTAGAAGAAAGACACAGATGGCCCGTTACAGGAACATGGGATGCCGAGTGCATCATGAAAGTAGAAGAAGCACTATGGAAAAAGAAAGCCAGACAATCTCAGAAAGACGCCATAGAATTTTGGCGTAAAGAATCACATAAACGTGCCGAAAAAGCCCTCCGAAGAGAAGACAGACATAGAGAAGAGTCGGATAAAGTCCGAGAAAACGAATTAGTTAATGAAGGAATCCGAGTAAAAGCAGAACAAGTAGACCGCATGCGAAATAACCTTGTAAATGGCATGTACTTAGTGACCGAGGGTTCGCCTGAAGCCACTTCAGAAATACCGAAAGATCTGCCACCGCCATTGGTTCCAACTAAAGTAAATCACAGGACTACAAAAGATATATTCCTTGCCTCCTATCTAGATGATGTAGCTCCCGCTTACACCAATCCACCTGCCCAAGTACCGCCTGCTGACGGTGACGGAGGTGGCAACCCACTCCAAGACAATGTCCCGCCCTTATCACAACAAAGTTCACCCGCCCGGAATCCTGTTCCACCTGTTCCTCCACCACTTCCTACACCTAAGATAAATACCCTGAATCCGTTTGGGCCTGACCCTGGAAAAACACCAGTTCAGTTACTTACACAGTCCCCACAGACAAGTCATGCTCAAGCCTCCGCCTCTGGAGGTGCGACAGGAGGTTACCAGACCCCGCCACAACAACATAGGTTAAACATAAGGGACATATTAAAGAACCGTACACCCCGAACCTCAAATTTCGACATGCTTAAAGAACCTCTTCCAGTTTGCAGATACGATCCAGTACCCGGTAAAGACGATAGGATGTTATTAGCATCTCTACGCTTACGAAAAGTTACAGATTACTTAGTGTTGTTCCCAGGAATGACTGAACACCTAGATAGAATATACCATTTTATCCAGACTGGGGAAGATCCTGACTGTATTAAAGAGGCCCTGGCTCACCAGAAAGCTGACACTCAAGGTTGTATATTACGCTTCTTCATAAACTGTCTAATAAGAGAACGAGACAGGCCTGGGGTAGACCAGGACGAGATGGATGCACTAAACAAATGGGGCCAGAACATAGCCGAGGGAAAACACGATAAACAGAATTGTATAGCAAGTATGTACAAAAAGATCAGAAAAGAAGTAATAGAAATACACGAAAGAGAAAAAGAAAACGACAGGAATGGCTCCTCTGAGGAGGACGCACCTGAAGAATCAGAAACTACTAAAGAAATGATAGCGTATGTGGGTAAGGGAGATTACCTTAGGAAAGGTATTCGCCCAGAAAGCAAGAGAGTTTTTCTGTCTGGTATATCAAAACCGAATTCTTCTGAATATCTGTTTCAAGATACCGATAAAATGCTTCAAGAACGAATGGGGTACCACGTACTAAATTCTATGGATGAACAAGAACTAGCCCGGTCAGCAGTACTATGGGCTGACAATCCTAGCGTATACAATGATGATACCGTAGCACAGACATTTCTGAACCTTTCCCCAGACGAGCAGAAATTAGCGGGTGTATACATGATTCAGCATCTTCTCACGTTATACAGAAACCAACATTCGGACCCAGGTCCCTTACCTGATACATTAGAAGCACTACTTATGAATAGATGGAGAGGCTTAAGTACCAAGTTGATTCAAATAATTCTAGAGCAACGACACAGATATAACGCTTTCTTAGGCCCACAACCTGTTTCAGCCCCGCCCCCAGAAAGAAAAATGTTTCATTTGGAGCATTTTGACAGGCAGAATCCTTTACGAGAAGTACACCCAGTTATGGGTGCCGATAATACCCTGAAACGCGTGTATGTGTACACACCTTTGACAAAGTTAGAATTGTTAGAAATGAAGAAACTAGTACCCTGTCACGATAAAGACCCTGCAGGTTTTCATCGAGAACTTAAGGATATGTTACTCATGGGAGACTACACATATACGGATATTATGAAATTGTTAAAAGTACTGTTGCCTACTGGCATCTATGAGAAACTCAAGGAAAAAGAATGGGAGGTGGGAGATAAAAAGATTATATGGGCTGAAATAGAAGACGAGGAAAAAATTCGTACTCCGGGGCTAGGCCTTGGGGAGAAAGCTAAAGCATTACCAGGTTTGATAGTACAGGTTCTGCCAAGATTACTGACAACTAAAAAGGAAGACTGGGACGCGATCTCAGCCTGTAAACAGAAACACGATGAAGATACTAGTGACTTCTATTCAAGATTCGAGAAATGTTTCATTATTAATAGTGGCCTGAAACCAAGTAGCGAGTCATACCCACACCTTTTTGTAAGTAAATTAGTAGAAAATTCCCTAACACAGGTTAAGAATCGTGTATATAAAGTCGAAAGTACATGGCAAGCAAATGCGCCATCCCAGATGTTACAAATGTTACAATATCATCAGAACAGAATTAGAGAAGAACAAGAACATGAACAAAGACGTATGAAAGACACGAAAATGAAAATACTAGTTGCCCAGTCAGTCCCAGCTGACGATCAGAAAAAGGGTGGGACGCAGACAAATAATTCAGCAGCTCCCGTTAAAGGGACATGCAACTATTGCAAGCAGCCAGGCCACTACGTAAATGAATGTCCAGTCCTGAAACACAATATAGCGACAGGTAAAACTAAAGAAAGACCGCGTCAGCCTAGACAAGACCAGGTCCAGCCACAGACTTCACAGAACACACAGCCTATGCATGCTTCATCACACACCGCCCAGACCGTGGCGGTATCACACCCACAGCCCATTGCCGCGACTCAGCAAGTTTCACAGCAAATGTACCAGTATGCCCAATCTGATTATCCCGATTATCAGCGATACACATGAAACAGCCTAGAGAGGGAGGTTGGCTTGCCTCTTATTGAGATTCCTGTAGATCAAGAGGGTCCTTATGTACATAGTCGAGTATTGGGAAAAGACAGAAAGTTTTTAATTGACACAGGGGCAAGCCGCACAACAATCAGCCATGATGAAGTCCCAGGGGCACCCCTCTCAGGCTCACAAAATGTTTCCCTTGGTTTTTCAGGACAGCCTATTGTAAATGAAGTATCAGAACCCGTCCCCCTAGCAGTAGGTCCATTATCACGTGTTACAGACTTGTTACTCACGAAATCATGTCCAGAAAACTTGTTAGGAATAAAGACGCTGAAGGCTCTAGGAGCTGTGATATGTTGTTCTCCGGAAGGAGTTAGACTTTTTCTGCGTGACTTCAAGGGTCACTATGTATTACGAGATTTTGATGTCAGATTGAAAAATGTACCGGAACACCTGTGGGCACAAGGCCCAACCGATGTAGGTTGCATGCACATTACACCATACCGTGTCACACTCAAACCAGGAGTTGTTTTACCACGAATCAGACAATACAAGTTGCCACCCGATGCTGTCGTGGCTTTACTGGAAATCATTGAAGAGCTCATTGCCCAAGGAGTGGTCGTTGAAACCGACTCCAATATCTGTAATTCCCCTATCATTCCGATTCTTAAACGTACTGATCCCAATGCACCGCCAGTATATCGGCTGGTGATTGATTTACGAGAACTGAATAAATGCATTGTTCCACAGTACCCTGTGGTTCCCGACATCTCATCCTTATTGACTGCTATTGATTCAGAAGCGATGTTCTTTACTGTAATTGACCTCAAGAACGCCTTCTTCAGTGTGCCCATTGATCCAGAGAGCCAATATCTCTTCGGATTCAGTTTAAATGGACGAAGTTTCAAATTTTCACGCGCACCTCAAGGATTCACAGAAAGCCCCAGCATCTATAGCCAAGCACTGAAAAGACAACTTGATTGTATCCAAATGCCAGTTAACACTGCCTTATTGCAGTACGTCGATGATCTGCTGATCACCGCACGAAGTGAACCCGAATGTGAACAAGCATCATTGACAGTTTTACATTTTCTGGCCGACAAGGGACACAAGGTGTCTCCTTCGAAGCTACAATTCTGTGTTCAGCAAGTTGTGTACTTGGGTCACTTGCTGTCCAAAGTGGGGAGACAGCTCACTCCTGACCGTATCCAGTTAATTGTAAATATGCCACAACCCCAGACACAAAAGGAAGTGCGGGCCTTTATAGGCCTCACCTCATACTGCAGACAATGGATTCCCCAGTATGCATTTCTAGCTAAACCACTTATTCAGTTGACAACACAGGAGGTAGCGACTTCGACTGCCCTTCCTTGGACTCAGGAACATACACAGGCTTTTGAGGAATTAAAGAAAGCTTTATGTCAAGCACCAGTTCTAGCGACACCATGTTACAGCAAACCTTTTACACTTTTTGTTACAGAACGTGATGGTACAGCGTTGTCGGTCCTCACTCAAGACCAAGCAGGTTCACATAAGCCTTGCGCTTATTTTTCGAGTACATTGGATTCAGTAGCCCAGGCACTCCCTGCGTGCTTAAAGTCAGTTGCAGCGACAGCCTTAGCAATCAGACAGAGCGACTCAATTGTATTAGGACATCCATTGACAGTACAAGTTCCACATTCTGTAGAGGTCCTTCTAAACCGAACCCAGACTCAACACTTGACTATAGCACGACTGACAGGTTATGAATTGACGCTATTCCAGCCCCACATAGAAATCAGACGCTGTAACATTCTAAATCCTGCAACACTGTTACCCTCAATTATAACAGATCCAGCTTCGCATGATTGTATAGAGATCATTAATACAGTAACAAAGCCCCGACGAGACTTAACAGATGTTCCACTGACCAACCCAGACCTGACACTTTACGTGGACCGTTCATGTATGAGAACAAGTACAGGAGAGTTAGTGGCCGCGTACGCAGTAACCACTGAAACCGAAGTCAAAGAAACACATCGTATTGACACACTGTCCGCTCAAGCAGCAGAGCTCATCGCTCTGACCCGAGCCTGTATACTAGCCAAGAACAGAAATGTTAACGTATACACTGATTCCCGTTATGCTTTCGGAGTCGTACACGACTTCGGGGTGTTATGGCAAGAACGAGGTTTCTTGACCTCTCATGGTACCAAGATTCAACACGGTCCCCTCATTCAAGCACTGTTAGAAGCAATACATATCCTTCGGGCATATCCATCATGAAGTGTAAAGCACATACTAAAGTTACAGACTCTGTTTCCCAGGGTAATGACCTGGCAGACCAAACAGCAAAACATACAGCATTGACTATCACCCAGACAACTGATGTAACAAAGATTATAGTACCGACACATTGTATGACTGTTAAGGATCCCACACTAGATGTAATCGATATTCAGACACATGCCACTTCAGATGAAATCAAGAAATGGACTGAACTAGGAGGGATCCAGACAGATCAGGGATGGGTGACGAAGGGAAAATCTACATGGTTTCTCCCCGACTCTATGGTTCAAGTCATAATAAATACCGCACATAGTCCAGCACACCTAGGAGAAAAAGCTATGTTAGACAGTTTACAGAATCTCTGGTACAACAAACATTTACGAGCAGCAGCAAAACAGAAAGTGCGTACTTGCATGATCTGTTGTCAGTTCAATCCAGGTAAAAGCGTCCCTGTAGAGCAAGGTGGATTTCATCCTCCCGATCACCCTTTTGAAGTCCTCCAGATGGATTATATCCAGATGGACAGATGTCGAGGATTCAAGTATGTCCTCGTAGTGGTTTGTGCACTTTCCCGTTGGACCGAAGCATATCCAGTCCCAGATTACACTGCTCCGACCACTGCCAGGCAGCTGGTTCGAGAATTCTTCCCACGGTACGGCTTGCCTCGTATCGTGTACTCAGATAACGAACAGCCCTTCTCGTCCGAGCTCATGAAGCAGGTTTCACTCCTGCTAGGATACCAGTGGAAATTCCATTGCGTCCGACATCCCGAGGCAGCTGGCCTTGTAGAAAGACATAACCAGACACTGAAAACACGACTCGCGAAAATATGTAAAGAGAAAGGGGTCGACTGGATAGTCGCCCTGCCAGTTGCACTGTTCTATATGAGAATGGTCCCCCATTCGAGATCCGGACTATCCCCGTATGAGGTGGTCTTTGGCAGACCACCAAATATGTGGGGGACGCCCATGCCTAAGAAAATAACTGATGTTGATTGTAATATGCTGACAGATTACCTTGCCTCCTTGATGTCTGCACTCCAATCATGTCGTTCACAGGTTGCCGCAGCCTTTCCCGACAACACTGATGTAAAGCCACACGATGTCCGTCCAGGTGACACTGTGCTGATCCGCAACTTCGATAGGAGGAGTCCGCTGGAGCCCCGCTGGCAGGAGCCGAAGCTCGTCCTTCTGACCACGAGGACCGCCATCAAGGTTGAGGGCCGAAAGGGGTGGATCCATACGAGTCATATAAAAAAATGCAATGAACTTTTACCAGAAACTGACTCCTCCACCCCCTCAAAGGACTGCCCAGAATCTAGTGACTTTAAAGTTCCCAAGAGAGAGAAAACTCCGCAAGAGGAGTATAAAACGAAATTACGATCTAGTAAGTCAGACAGTTTAATTGTTTAAGTCCTCCCCTAGGTGAATCGGTTAAATTAGTTTCTGACATGTATCCCCTAGATCGAGATAGAGAGAGAGAGAGACAACTCAAGAAACGTGCATATTGTAAATCACTCCGTAGTCACTGTATAGTGACATTATTGATTTTGTTTTTTCTAAGCCTTCTGATTATTGCTGCTAGTATATTGCTGCCTGTATATTACCCTATCTTCAAGCATACACAATCTGCTTACAATGTCTCTGCCGAACATTCTTTCAGTGAATTGCCCTTACATGAGTTATCTTACAGACTTGCGCTGCGCAACAATACATTCATTAGTATGTTACATCACTCCTATCAGACTAACAATGCTACCAACTGTTGGATATGTGGCCGACTCCCTCCCTACCAGAAATACAAGGGAGTTCTGCCTCTTTTTCCGTACCCGTTCACTCACAATGGCTCCTGTGGTGCATGGTTCAGATTAATTAATTCTTTAGATTCTGATATTGCTATTTTCGAAGGAAATTGGGTTTGGGGAAACCTGAACTTAGTTCTGCTTAACGCCTGCTACCCTGACAAGAAGGGACTTCCCACTAGGACAGGAACTGATCTAGAAAATGAAGTATATGGATTAGGTAATTACACAATTAACCTCATGATTCTTACTGTTGAATCCGAAGCTGCACCAGTTCTCCCTGCTATGTCAGTATTACCAGTCACTGGTGATTTATGTCTCAGAAAGAAGGGTTCAGTACACTTAGGTCATAGTAAATGTACTACTGTGGTCGAATTCAGTGATCAGGGCAGGTCTACATTTAGAGCTACTCGTCATTCCTATTTTGTTTGTGGCCATACCGCATACATACGCTTACCTCCAGATTGGGATGGTACCTGTTACATTGCCTTCCTTCTGCCCCCTGTTTTCCTAGCTCCTCCTGATTATCACAGAAATGCAAATCTAGTAAACAGTAGACTCAGAAGAGATCTCCCGATTGTCGACTATACTGAAATGGCATGGGAGTAATATACAGACTTTAATAAAGGTTTCTTCCCCTACTTAGGTGCTGTTTTTAATAGTAAACTGATACGCAAATTAACTAGAACCCTCGAAGCAGTAGTGAATGAAACTACTTCCGCTCTAGGTAACTTAACAGAGGAGCAGTCCGCCATGCGGGTTGTTGTTCTTTAGAATCGTCTTGTTATTGACGTCATCTTGGCAGATAGAGGCGGAGCTTGTAAGGTCATCGGGTCAAGTTGCTGTGTTTTCATTCCAGAAAACGCGCCAACTGTATATAAAGCTATCACACGTCTTCATAAAATTGCAAGTTTGATACATCAGAATCCAGGCACCTGGACTTGGTCCGGTTGGTTCTGGACAACATTGACTGCTTGGGGATGGAAGATCCTATCCTTCCTAGGCATTGCCCTTGTCATAGTATTCAGTTGTTGCCTATGTTTACAGTGTGGATTTACAAAAGGGGGGGGTGGTGATGAACAGAGTGTCTGAATTGAGCAGACCACTCTTACCCAGTCCAAAGATCAGGGCTTGATCCATCACCGTTATTTATCTCACTGCCCCATCCCAGCTCAGAACCTGGCTATATGCAAATCAGTCTGTCCCTGGCCCAGTGCATCATGGGAACAGGGCAGACTAAACTACCAAGCCAATTCTTTACCAGAAAGGAGACAAGCTACCGGGGACCGGTTTCTGGCATTTCAGCCTCTTCGGCCCGGCTTGCTTGAATCCTGATGGAGCAGTGAGAAAGGGACTCATGTCTGAGTATACCCTGCCACACCTATAGTGGCCAAAATCGATTTACAAAAGGGGGTGGTGATGAACAGAGTGTCTGAATTGAGCAGACCACTCTTACCCAGTCCAAAGATCAGGGCTTGATCCATCACCGTTATTTATCTCACTGCCCCATCCCAGCTCAGAACCTGGCTATATGCAAATCAGTCTGTCCCTGGCCCAGTGCATCATGGGAACAGGGCAGACTAAACTACCAAGCCAATTCTTTACCAGAAAGGAGACAAGCTACCGGGGACCGGTTTCTGGCATTTCAGCCTCTTCGGCCCGGCTTGCTTGAATCCTGATGGAGCAGTGAGAAAGGGACTCATGTCTGAGTATACCCTGCCACACCTATAGTGGCCAAAATCGATTTACAAAAGGGGGTGGTGATGAACAGAGTGTCTGAATTGAGCAGACCACTCTTACCCAGTCCAAAGATCAGGGCTTGATCCATCACCGTTATTTATCTCACTGCCCCATCCCAGCTCAGAACCTGGCTATATGCAAATCAGTCTGTCCCTGGCCCAGTGCATCATGGGAACAGGGCAGACTAAACTACCAAGCCAATTCTTTACCAGAAAGGAGACAAGCTACCGGGGACCGGTTTCTGGCATTTCAGCCTCTTCGGCCCGGCTTGCTTGAATCCTGATGGAGCAGTGAGAAAGGGACTCATGTCTGAGTATACCCTGCCACACCTATAGTGGCCAAAATCGATTTACAAAAGGGGGTGGTGATGAACAGAGTGTCTGAATTGAGCAGACCACTCTTACCCAGTCCAAAGATCAGGGCTTGATCCATCACCGTTATTTATCTCACTGCCCCATCCCAGCTCAGAACCTGGCTATATGCAAATCAGTCTGTCCCTGGCCCAGTGCATCATGGGAACAGGGCAGACTAAACTACCAAGCCAATTCTTTACCAGAAAGGAGACAAGCTACCGGGGACCGGTTTCTGGCATTTCAGCCTCTTCGGCCCGGCTTGCTTGAATCCTGATGGAGCAGTGAGAAAGGGACTCATGTCTGAGTATACCCTGCCACACCTATAGTGGCCAAAATCGATTTACAAAAGGGGGTGGTGATGAACAGAGTGTCTGAATTGAGCAGACCACTCTTACCCAGTCCAAAGATCAGGGCTTGATCCATCACCGTTATTTATCTCACTGCCCCATCCCAGCTCAGAACCTGGCTATATGCAAATCAGTCTGTCCCTGGCCCAGTGCATCATGGGAACAGGGCAGACTAAACTACCAAGCCAATTCTTTACCAGAAAGGAGACAAGCTACCGGGGACCGGTTTCTGGCATTTCAGCCTCTTCGGCCCGGCTTGCTTGAATCCTGATGGAGCAGTGAGAAAGGGACTCATGTCTGAGTATACCCTGCCACACCTATAGTGGCCAAAATCGATTTACAAAAGGGGGTGGTGATGAACAGAGTGTCTGAATTGAGCAGACCACTCTTACCCAGTCCAAAGATCAGGGCTTGATCCATCACCGTTATTTATCTCACTGCCCCATCCCAGTTCAGAACCTGGCTATATGCAAATCAGTCTGTCCCTGGCCCAGTGCATCATGGGAACAGGGCAGACTAAACTACCAAGCCAATTCTTTACCAGAAAGGAGACAAGCTACCGGGGACCGGTTTCTGGCATTTCAGCCTCTTCGGCCCGGCTTGCTTGAATCCTGATGGAGCAGTGAGAAAGGGACTCATGTCTGAGTATACCCTGCCACACCTATAGTGGCCAAAATCGATTTACAAAAGGGGGTGGTGATGAACAGAGTGTCTGAATTGAGCAGACCACTCTTACCCAGTCCAAAGATCAGGGCTTGATCCATCACCGTTATTTATCTCACTGCCCCATCCCAGCTCAGAACCTGGCTATATGCAAATCAGTCTGTCCCTGGCCCAGTGCATCATGGGAACAGGGCAGACTAAACTACCAAGCCAATTCTTTACCAGAAAGGAGACAAGCTACCGGGGACCGGTTTCTGGCATTTCAGCCTCCTCGGACCCCTTGTTGTAAATATGTTTACAGTGTGGGCCAGCGATTTGCGGTCTGTGCGCCACGTCATGTATTCCGCATTCCAGTTTTCATGCAAAACGCGAAAAGAAGAAAGAAGAGCAAATGATGTTACGTGAACAGACTGATCAGTTCATGAGGATCGATATATCATGAAGGGTCCGTAGGGAACAAGGAGGGAATGAGGAAATATAAATTTTATGGTCAAGAAATGTTCCCTAACGTGTACCCCACCGTCTCCATGTACCAGCTTAAAGTACATGTAACTTCCCTCCTGTGCCAGCTATGAAGACGCAATTACATTTGCGTCCAACGTTAACATGTCCTCTTTCAGACCCACCCTGAATGGGTTGAATATTCCGTTTCTAAGTATGCCTTGCCAACGTCTTTTCGTGGTGTACTTTACACGTTTTCCAGCCCAGGCGAAGTAGGCCCTGAATTCTGCCATCGAGACTTTTTCCTGCTTTCAGACTCTGAAATGCCTCAGCCTGGGCCGGCCTCTGTACC
The DNA here is from genome assembly GCF_964263255.1 of Lissotriton vulgaris. Lineage (NCBI taxonomy): Eukaryota > Metazoa > Chordata > Amphibia > Caudata > Salamandridae > Lissotriton > Lissotriton vulgaris. Next base: position 426,200,614 of record NC_141696.1, read on the forward strand.
CGTGACCTCTGCCTTACTCCCTGCGCGGCTCACGGCGCTTAGCTCAGCCTGTTGCCTGCCAAGACTGTATTCAACCTTCGAATTATCTGTTCCGCTCCTCAAAAATACATTCCTGCCTACTAGTTTAAGTAAACATCCTTCCAGCTGCAGAGCAGAGGGCCCGGCATCACTGTCTCCGTCCGAGAAATTCATAGTCTCTGTTACCATGGTAGGCCCATGCCCCCTCGCATCTCATGCAGACACCGAGACGCTTATACACGCACTCGCAGTCAGTATAGAATAGCCTCTGTCCGAGAGACCTTTCCCTTCTAGATAATATGGTTCCCAAACATCAGATATCAGATATGATATAGGTACAAGTTGATCTGACATGCCAGACTTCTGTCTTTTCCGCTAGAGTAAATGTCAAGTCCCCTGCACCCTCCAACTTTACGTCAATCACACGTCATGCAGCTGCGCGCGCATCCTAGCTACCGATTCCTGCTGACTCTGCACTATTCTGTCATAGAGCCACCCACTTCTGACACTTACATGTGACGTTTCTAGAACACACCTCTGTGCACGCCTTAGTTCACGCCTTCTGATTACGTATTGCTAACACGTGTGTATCCTTATCTTGTTTCTCTCAAGCTGTTACGCCTTCTGCATTGACTTCTATTGTGTATATTAAGTATAAAAGTAATGTAATGTCAATAAAGTATGCTCTATCCCTTCCTGCACCCCAGTGGTGTCAGGAACCCGATATCCGGTACCAGAACCATTCCTTTTTGAGGAATAAAACCCCTAAGAACTCTAACACCACGGACTCTGCGTCTTTCTTTCCGATTGAGTTATTTTTGTTTAAGTACTTACCTGCATAGAAATTAGGACGGTAAATCAAATATTTACCACATTACAGCTAAGAAATGTAACCAATACTTTTGGTTTACGTGGAGCTTGACTGGTAGCCACTGATTTAAACCTAATTTATTGAAGGCAAAGTTTATGGTTGTGTGTATTATTTGCCTCCGGATCACCTGCGGTTGGTCACCCGAGTTTAGCATTGCACTTTCCAGTTACCTTCTGTAGAACAGTGGTATCAGGTTAAATTCTGATCTGTACCTTGCCACACAGTTTACCTTGCTACTGGGTTGATATGGTTTATGGCTCCTTTTTTTTCTTAATTTGCAGATACTCTTAAACATCAATCCATCTTTTACACTAATATATCCTTCTTAGATCCTTCTTTTAGCTTCCATTACAATATACTGCCATTTATTGTTTAAAAAAAAATCAGATTGAGTGAAATCAGAGGCCAAGTTAGAAGCTGAAATAATCTTTGAATCCAGCTATAATCTTTGCTTTTACAACAATGTGTTTTGATATTGAATGATTGTGTAGCACTTTGAATCAGAAAGCCAATGAATGAATTTTGAAACTTTAAAAATGCCTTCATTACATGTTTCTTTTAGTCTGTTTATTAAACATAAAAAATTATGAAACATCATGGGGGTGTGGCCAACTGCTGAGGGGAATGGCCACACGGTAGCTGAGCTCCGACGTGCCACTCCCGATTAATCCGTTAAAAAACATCGATCCCCGGCCGGATTTGTCTGTGTAGGAGCCCGGCTGACTCTGGCATCGTGCACTACCGCTGGGTGAGAGGCAGCCTCAATCGGAGGTGTCTGTGAGGTTGTGCGGAGTCCGGAGAGGATTGGCGGCTCCAGCGGCCCTGTGGGTGCCCCGTTCCTCCCCGGGCATGTGCATTAATCTGCGTCACTGCAGCAGCGTGGTAGATGGGCCTGCGGCTGAGCTCGTGAGGGCCGCACTGTGTTTCCTGACACTGTGCTCTGGTGGTGTGTGCGCCTCCTCCGCATTTGCATCTCCAGATTGTGGCCTGATTGCCTGTTCGGCCCAAGTGTGACTGTGCCCTGTGAGACTTTGGGGTTTTACGCTCGTCATCATTGTGATCCCCGGGCTGGTGCGGGCCGCTCTCCCATTGATCTTGGGAGGCGTCCCGCCCCGGGGGGTGCCGAGGGGCAAGTGGAGCCATGCAGACCTTCTTCTGGTGCGTCTCAGCCAGCCTTCTTTCCGCCGTGGGCCCCCATGCAGTGACGCCTGTGTACCATCACTATGGTAGGCCTGGGGGCGCCGCCCCGTGGGAGGTGAAGCCCTGCAACGCCAAAACAGGCCGAGAGTGGGCAACATAAGGCCTACTACAGACTGTTGGAGCGCCTGTACCGCAACAACGGTGCGTGACCGGAACTAGTACCTCCTTGCTGCCCGGGTTTTGGAGTACGGACTGGGAGGCCCACGCCGCTTCTTATTTCCAGCTGGGTGGACGAAGGTTCCATTCGATTCTGGCTGGCCCTCATCACATACCCTCAGTAATTGGAGGTCACAAAAACCTGCTGCACTACCGGTGAGGCACTTTTTGACTCTCCTCCTATTTGTTGGTCGGACCCTGTTGGCGGAAACAGATAGGCCGGTGTGGGCTTATACCCACTGTAGGCGGCGGTGAGTAGCTGGCAGGGCTTGGACCCCCCTTCCTGACAATTCCAACCCACCGGCGACACCATGGCGAGTGGCCGAAGCGGTCGCACTACAGTGCAAGCGAAATGGACAAATTTGCGTGGCAGTAGGGCCAAGATGGGGAGCAATCAAACCCCAAACCAACGGGGAAGCAATCAGATCCCATGCTGTAGAACATTTTGACCACGATAACGATGGTGCGTACCTCACTTTAAGCCTGTATTGATACAGTCACCACAGAGGTTTCTTTAATTAGAGAGGATATGAGGAAGATATCTGACCGTATTAGTGCTGTTGAAAGCACTCCCAAAGAACTGACAAATAATACAGACCTGCTCAAGCGTCGCATAACTGAACTTCAAACCACACAGGAGGCAATGACCCTGCAACTTGATGACTACGAAGGCCGCCTGAGACGCAAAAACATTTGCATTTTGGGGGTGCCGGAACGGGCCGAAGGTCAGGCGGCTTACCTGTTTGTCGAGGTATTGATTCTCCCACAGCTTCAGCCAAGGGGCCTTTCCAAATGCTTCTCAATTGAACGTGCGCATCGACTACCTGGGGGTAGGTCCAAGCCTGGAGCGCCTCCATGACCTCTATTGGCAAGAGTGTTTAATTTTCGCGATAGAGATGCCATACTCCAGACAGCGAGGATGGTCCCTCCGCTGGCCATCGACAACAGCAAAGTCACTTTCTTCCCTGATTTTACCCTGCGGATTCAGAGGCAGCGGCATAGCTTCCTGGACGTGAAGCGGGCGCTATGGGACCAATAAATCAAGTACGCTATGCTGTTTCCGGCTAATCTGCTGGTCAAGTCTAAGGGTAAACTCTGGTTCTTCACTAGACCTGAGGACACGTGGGACTGGCTCGTCGGCTGGTGAACTGTTGGCAAGCGACCCCACGGGCCCGTGGGAGGTGCTGGTAATGCTGGCAGACGGCACCAGCGGCAGTGTTCTCCACCCGACAGAGATTCAGCGGCCCAGAGCCCGAAGGGATAATGGTCTGAGTTCGGCATGTATAAGAGACTGCCTCTGGAATCAGATGTTTCCCTGAGCATGCATTTCATAAATGTAGACCATTTCATAATGCTCCACCCTTTGCACAGGTTCCGGCATGTCAAATTTCACATACACCCATTTACTGTTGGTTGTAGGTTTGCTGTGGGCGTTTTAATATTGTCCTTTGATTATTGCAACAGATTATTCACGTTGTTTGAGTAGCACGTTATGGGGTCAATGGCCGGGGTTGCTACTGTCTTTCCGAATTGATACCTTAGGGAGTGGGGTTGTATCACGTTCCCGATTCTGTCGTGGGTGGGCGACAGGCACTCTGCAAGTTGGGAGTGGTGGGTGGTTTCGTGCCCGTTATGCAGGGAGGCTGGGTGGGGGGTGGATTTGAATACTGGGGGGTGGGGGGGTTGTTTTCTATGTTTTGTTTTGGGCACTTGTGCAATGATGCTGCTTGTCTTCCTTTACATTGCTGGGCCTAATCGTTCTATGCAGAGATTCACTTTCTCGGTGGCACTGTCTGTTCACACTCAAAATCTTATTACATTGCCATGGGGTGCACAGGTGGTACTTATAGGTGTGTTCACTAGTCCACTAGGGGACCCTATTACTATTCGTACTGATCCCTTGCCATTCTGCATGCCCGCCTGCCTCCACGGCCAACACAACGCAGTCATGAGCCTGCCTTCGGATCCTGGACCCTATATTTTCACACACATGGGATCCCACTTAGTTCTTAACTCCTTCCATGCTCATGACGAGCTCAGCTCGTCATGATGTACACCTCTCGTACACTCATGACGAGCTGAGCTCGTCATGAACAATGGGGTTCGTAAATAATCCGCACTGGAGGGGAAAAGCCATAGCAGCCATGGAGTTAAACTCCTTACATGGAACGTTAATGGCCTGGGAGACCGGATTAAACGGGGAGTAGTGCTGCAAAACCTGAAGCGCCAGGCGCCAGACATTGTCCTACTTCAGGAGACACACCTAATTGGTAACTCATGTGGGGCACTGAATAGGTGGAGGTATCGGTTAGTTGTTCATTCAGGGTTTACCACGGGCTCCCGTGGGGCTGGTGTGCTCATACGTATTGGATGTCCATATATGATGCACAAGACTTGGTTGGATGAACAGGGTGGATATGCAGCAATCTCCGGCACTTGGGAGGGGCAGACTCTCAATGTCATATCTGTCTATGCACCCCCTGGACTACAGCGTCCAGTGTTGCGGGATATTGGCGCTCTCCTACTTGACCTTCCAGTGGGGTTATTGGCGATAGGCGGGGAGATTTTAATCGAGCAGCCGACCGCACCAGGGATCGCCTCCCGCCCCGTAGGGACCCCCCAGAGGGATCTCAACTGACTGAGTTTTTGTCCGCTATGGGCTTGGTGGATATCTGGCGATGGCTCAACCCTACCGCCATACAATTTACTTTTCACTCTGGAGCCCACAATAGTCAATCATGCATTGACTATATGTTCACACTCGCTCAAGATATACGGGTTTTCTCTGACTCCAGATGCCTCGTGCGAGGTATCTCTGATCATTTCCCAGTTCTCACAACGCTAACCTTGGACAACCCAAGCGCCGCACCACCCTCACTATAAATCCCTGGGCACTCAAGGTACCCCACATTATGGAGATTGCTCAAAGATGCTGACTATTATTTTACAGAAAATGTTGAGTCGGACACTTACGCCTGTGTGTTGTGGGGGGCGTTTTGTGCCATTATGAAGGGTTGAGCCCTGTTGTTGAAAGTGGGGCGTAAGAGGGAACTAACTAAGCGTGTAACTGAGCTGGAGGAGGAAATCCTGGCCAACGAAAAAGCTCTGGCGTGTACCCCTGACTTGGAGGCACAACAATCACTAGACATGGTGCGTCTTGACCACCAACAGCTTCTGACGGATACAAAACCACACAGCATAAGATTTATGAACATGGCAAACTGATGGGTAGGCTTCTGGCCTGGCTGGAGAAAAGAGCCAAGCATCTAGGTGGGTACACTTGATATTTGAGGTTGATGGAGAATTGCTCGTGATCCACAGCAGATTGCTGAAATGTTTGCCTCTCATTTCTCATTGGTCTATACGTCTGCTGAGATGTCCCAATCCTCCATAGCTGCGGAACTCCTGTCGACTATCAAAGTCGCCTGCTTGTCCGCGCCAGATAGACTCCCTGGAGAGCGCCATCATGGAGAAGGAAATTCAGAAAGCAATTCAGGATGTGCGATCCGGGAAAGCTATGGGACCCATTGGGCTCCCAATTGAATTCTTCAAGCCAATGGCCTCCAAGCTCTCTCCCCACCTATTGCAAACATATACCGAATGTTTTGATGCTGGGGTCCTACCATCTGAAATTAGGACAGCCTCAATTGTGGTTATACACAAACCAGGCAAACAAGCAGAGGACTGCAGATCATATCGCCCCATAACCCTCCTTAACGGTTGAGGCGAAAATTCTAGCAATGCTATTGGCCAATAGACTCATCCCCCATATTACTGAGCTGGTGCATCCGGATCAATCCGGGTTTATGCCAGGGAGGAACACAGTCTTGAACTTAAGGCGATTGAATGGGGTCCTGGGCAGAATAGGCACGATAGGGGAGGACACAATCATGCTGTCTCTGGACGCCTCTGGCGTTCGATACCATCGAGTGGGACTTTCTTTTTGCAGTGCTGACTAGGATGGGGTTTGGACCCAATTTTATTAAATGGATCCAGCTGCTTTATGCCCAACCGAATGCACAGATGACCGTCAATAGCAATGTTTCTTGGCAGTTCCCACTGCAGCGAGGCACCAGACAGGGGTGCCCTCTATTGCCCCTGCTCTTTGCCCTGGTGTTGGAGCCCCTGGCTGTTTGATTCAGGGGAGACCCGGAGATCCGGGGCCTAAAATGGACAGAGGAACACGAGGATCGCATCACCTTGTATGCAGAAGATATTCTCCTCTATTTGGCCAAGCCTTCGTGCTCCCTCAGTTGAGTTCTCTATGTTTTCCATATATTTGGCGCCCACTTGGGATATACCATTAATTAGACTACGTCCAATCTTTACATTCTGTGGGGTGTACCACCGCGTAATCCTAGGGACTACAACATACCAGTGGCATTACAGGGCTTCAAGTACCTCGGTATCTTTATTACCCCAGACCCGGCTCTATTTTATGAATCCAACCTACTAATGCCTTTGACTCGTCTCCGTTCTGACGCAAAGCATTGGCGATCTCTCCTCCTGACTCTCAAGATGTTGGCGCTGCCGCGTTTCTTGTATGCACTGCAGAACACCCCAACCTGATCCCCAACACCTATTTCACCAAAATAGACAGCGTAGTTCTTGAGTTGCTGTGGGAGGGACGGGCTCCACGCATAGCCATGAAAAAACTGACGAGGGGGTGGTATGATGGTGATATCGCACTGGCCGACATGAGGCTTTATTACCAAGCATCTCAACTGATTGCTGTTGATAGGTGGGTGCATGGGGAGCATGACGACCCAAACTTTCATACCGACCACTGGCTCTTGGGACGGGAAGGTTATAATAACGCACTCTACACAAATCCTTCAAGCTCCAACTTACAGGACCCACAGCACGTACTGTGGAGATCTGGCATGGAGTCAATAAGAAATGGGGCTGGCATAACACACTCACAAAAGCCACACCACTATGGGAGCTGGACATGTTGGGTCAGCATAGTAAGTGCCCAGGATTTGATAGATGGGACATGGTAGGTATTTCAACAGTGGGGGACGTGTGAATAAAGGGTAAATTGGCCATGTTTGCAGACCAAGTATCAGCTAGCGCAAACTGAGGCTTTTAGATATTTACAGATCAGTCATGCAAATTACAGCAAAAACCTCCAAAGAAACACCTAAATCCCTAATATCAAGCAAGGAATTTTCATCCTTCTTCTGCGACAAAATCTCTGACCTAGAAAATGAACTTAAATCCGCAACTCCAAAATCGAAATCTGTCGGCTCTACCTCTTCTCTCCGCGCTGTCTTCCCAAACCTCACCCAAAAACCAAGCGCACTGGTCCAACTTTAAAATCTATGACAAACACTCTATCTCGAGAATTCTAGCCTCCTTAAATCCGAACAATCACTTCAATGATCCTCTCCCTTCTAACTGCCTAGCTGCCGCCTCTCAGGCTATCATCTCTTCCTGGACCTCAATAATCAATGCCTCCCTCCTACAGGGTTCAATACCTGATTCTATTAAGGCTGGCTAAGTCGCCCCATCTTAAAAAAAACCTACGCTGGACCCTGCTTCCGCCGACAAGTATAGAACCATATCCAACTTCCCACTCCTAGCCAAAGTTCTGGAAAAATGTGTGCAACAGCAGTTGAGCCTACACATCACCAACTTCCATCTTCTAGAGGACTTCCAATACGGGTTCAGACATGGACCCAGCACGGAAACCACCCTTCTCCACATTGTGGATTACACCCTCCAAGCCCCCGACCAAGGCAAAACCTAACTCCTAATCCTCCTAGACCTATCTTCTGCCTTTGATCCGGTAAACCACGAAATTCTCCTTGAACACCTCTAGCTCAGGATGGGTTTGGATGGCACCGTCCTTGAATGGTTTAGATCCTTCCTCCACAATCTCTCACAGAGAGTCCTCATCAACGGTAATCTATCCGCTTCCTCTCCGATCATGGTTGGAGTCCCCCAAGGATCAACCCTCTCCCCAACCCTCTTCAATCTTTACCTTGAGCCACTCACAGAGGTGCTACGCTCTGCCAATATCTCCTACCTTATCTACGCCGACGATACACAGATCTACATCACAATCTCTTCCCCTGAGGACATTTTCTCCCTAAATGAGGCCCTGAAGCTGACTGTCCATTGGCTCACCGCCAACCAGGTTAAACGTATCACAAATAAAACATTTCTTCTAATCTCCCCACCCAAAACCAATCCAGACATCCAGGAATGGATCAAGGCTATCACAGCACTAAACTGCCCTCCTACCGTTGTTGACTCTGCGAAATCCCTTGGAATAAACCTTGACGGCAGCCTGAACATGCAGGGCCATATCAACTCGATGGCCAAAACTTCCAGATTCCACCTGAGTTACCTAAGAAACCTAAAACCCTTCCTCGATGCCTCTGATCTAAAAACGGCAATCCAGGCACTAGTCCTTTCCAAACTAGAATATGGATGCTCTACTCTCGCAGGGCTACCCAAAAACTCTCTGGCCCCATTGAAAGCCTGCCTCAATGCCGCTGCCAGACTCCTAACTGGCTCAAAGAAATTCAACCACATCTCTCCCCACCTCAAAGCTCTGAACTGGCTTCCCCAAGAGGCCAGAATCCAACTTAAACTGGTCTGCATTACTCACAAAGCTCTTTACTCCATTTCCCCTGCATTTCTCGCCCCAAAACTCCTGATATCCGGAGGAGCCAGAAACTCCAGATCTGCCAAAGACCTTTTGCTTCAACCAGCACACTTCCGAAGGAAAAAAATCCTACAATTGGGCCTTCTCTAGTGCCGCTCCAAGAATTTGGAACTCTCTCTCACCCACCATCAGAAGACTTCCGTCTTGGCACACTTTAAAAAGGAGACCAAAACTTTCCTAATGGGCAAATTCCTCGCCTAACGATCACATTACAATCACCTCATCGACATGTTCCACCCTCCACTTCGGCATTATCCATGGCTTTTACGGATGATATCTATTCCTGCACTCCTGGGCATCCCACCCAAGAGTTGAGACTGCGTGCCTTCTTTTATAATGTATCTACCTGTTTTTCTTTTTTATCCCATATGTAGCCGGGACCTTAGACTGTGTGCTCTTTTTTCTTGTATAATGTATGTACCTATTTTACCCAATTGGTCCCTCCCTTCCTAACTCTTTGTATACCACCCTTAATCAAGTAAAGCGCTCTGATACCCTCACGGGTCTGGTTCACGCTCTATGAAACTATAAAATAAATAATAATAAATAAACAGCTGCCTTGCCCAAGGATCTTCCCCCTCTCCATTGGAGGACAGGTTGATACTTGACCCTATGCCCACAAAAGCCATATCTCTCACCTATGAAAAGTTGTTGAACAATCGTCCTGACCCCATGCAGCATCTGCGGCAGAGCTGGAAGGCAGATCTGGGGAGCATAGATGAAGAAGACTGGCGCGACGCACTGGCTTCTCCTAGAGAAGTAGCTATCCCAATGAGATTGCGCTTGGTCCAATTAAAAATCCTCCACCTCGTATACTTTGATGCAAGGACCCTGTTTAAAATGGGTAGAAGACCTTCCCCCTGTGCCTTCGGAATTGTAACCAGCCGGGGACTTTCTGCCATGTTCTAAGGGATTGCCCCACGGTGCGACAGAACTGGGACAGGGTTACAAAACAGATGGAGAGAGCGAGTGGTAAGACTTTGATGGCCTCCCCCCGGCTGTGCCTCCTTAATATGTGGGAAGCCACAGACCTCACGCAAACCGAGCAAACATGGGCCTCAATGGGGTGGACCATTGCAAAACGCAACATATCGCAAAAATGGAGAGTGGGGGGCGACCCGTGCTTGCGGGATTGGGCTATTGATATGGATTGGGCAATGATTGCTGAGAAGGATGTGTTCAAGCACAGAGGGTGCCCTACGAAGTGAGACCATAAGTGGAGAGGTGGAATAAATACAGAGGAGATATATTTTTATCCCCTACCATTGAATTACAACGTGACAGACGCCTGCAGTTAGAGACAATCCTAAGATTGATGCTGTGCCCCGCCCTAGACAGCATGACGTGACCGCTTGATTACAGGTTGTCAATTGGTGTGCGTGCCTGGTCTGCCCACTGATTCACCCATGTACTGTATGCATAACACACACGCTGGTCAATACTATTCTATGTAACTCTGGGAAGTGAACTGTTCATTCACTGTTCATTCTGGGAAGTGAACTGCTCATTCACGAGACTTTCCTCACATCTAGCGGACAAGATAAAACGCTTACAATAAGATATACCAATAACGAAAATAACACAACTGACCATAATCACTTGAGCACTGCCAGGACTTCACCACACAATTGACAAAACAAAAGGGAAACTTCTTTGAAGGGATACAAAAACGAACACACGGAAAGAGCCTTTGAAAGAAAAAAAAAACATTAAACAGGTGACACAACACTTTCCTCACATCTTACGGACAACATAAAACGCGGAAAACAATACATACAAATTAAAAAAATAACACAAGTGGGCCAAATCAGTTGAACAGGGCCAGGACTTGCACAGACAACTCTTCTGCGGGGCGGGCGGGGGCCCTGAAGCAGCCTTTTGCTCCCGGACAACGTCGGGACGGGCTGCTAGTTGTTTAATAAAAACAAAAAACAAATTATGAAACATGTATGTTGAACTTTTGCTGAAGTCAACAGTGTTTGCGAACATTGGGAAAGATTAATATCATTTCTATTCTCGTCTAAGGAACCAGATGATCACAGTTATGGTTGATAACCATCTTACCTACCATTTATTCAGTTCCAGCCGGGCCTATCATATATATGTATATGTGTGTATATATATATATTCACTGAAAAAAACAGAGGTTTCACACCAGTTATAGTTAGCTCGAAATTTTACTGACATAAAACCATTGAAATTCCCACGTTATAGTTAGTTGGACTCACTACAACTTGCGCGCCTGCAATGCACTGCTGATGACGTCACATATTACATCACTCATGACATGGTCAGTGACATCACTCATGACATCACTGATGACCCCATCCAGTGAATGTGTGTCTTTCTGAAAAATAAATATGTTTTATATTTGTATTTGTAAAGGTCGAAGGAAGAATAAATGTTTAAATAAGTGTGTAAATGGATGTTTTTTTAATAAAATATTGATTGGTTAACTGGCTTATTAAGTGTATCTTAGTGAATACATATATTAGCGAGTAATGTTTAAATATTTAAATATATGTATCAGTGTTTCCCTTTGTGTATAAGTGGCTGCATGGGTTGGTGAGTAGCTACATGTGTGTGTATATGGGTTATTAGATGTTTTTTTAGTATCATTATGAGTGTCTGTATGGTTTGGTGGGGGTATTACTTAGCACATAGATGCATCAATGACTAACTCACTGTTTGTATGTGTTTTGAAGACAGCATATGTGCAGGACTGTATGGGTGGATGAGTGTGTATATGTGTGTGTTAGTGAGTGAATGACTGTCTCACTAGTGTCTTTATCAGTAACTACATATGTTTTAATCTAGTATATGTGAGTATTGATGTATATAAGTGAGTATATGTGAGAGTGAGAGATTGTAAGAGTTCCTGTTTAAATAAGTATGTGTTTCTATAAGTGATTGTTTAAGAGAGTAAGTATGTGTAAGTTTCCTTAGAAGTGAGGTGATAGTGTGTGTATATAGCTGTATATGCAAATAAATGGATGTTCAGTAGTTTATTTGCATGTGTCTGTATGTGTGTGAGTAACTTTTGGTTGACTGTCGGTGTGTAACAGGATGTATATGTGTATAACTACATATGATGAGTGAGTATATGTATGAGTGACTATATAGAACTGTTGATGAATGAGTGGATGTGTATATAGATGGTGGGATTACTGAATTGGTTGTTGTAACTGGTATGGGTATGTCCATTTTTTTGAAAATGTTAGTTTCTATTTTTGAATATGTGTTTCAAGGGTTACATTACACTGAAAGGAGGTCTGTCACTCTGTCACAAGGATGGTGTCATCAGTGATGTCATGAGTGATGTCACTGACCATGTCATGAGTGATGTAATATGTGACGTCATCAGCAGTGCATTGCAGGCGCGCAAGTTATAGTGAGTCCAACTAACTATAACGTGGGAATTTCAATGGTTTTATGTCAGTAAAATTTCCAGCTAACTATAACTGGTGTGAAACCTCTGTTTTTTTCAGTGAATTTAATAGGTTTTTTAAATGCTAATTCCTAACTATAACTAGTGTCAAACCTATGGTTTTTTCAGTGAATTTCATAGGTTTTTTAAATGCTAATTCCTAACTATAACTGGTGTGAAACCTATGGTTTTTTCAGTGAATTTCAAAGGTTTTTTAATAGCAAATTTCTATAGCTATGAAATGTAATATTTTTTAAAATGAATCGTATATTGTATATTTATGTAATACTATTGTTTTATGTATATTCATATTTTTAATTTTTTTATTTTTTTGCCCTGGAGCGCTCCCGGTGCGCGTACCGGTAAGCGCAGTATTGCGGCGCGCCCCGGTGCGCGTACCGGGGCGCGTCCGTTAGCGCACCCCCCCAAAAAAAAGAAAAAAAAAAGAATGAAGGAGTGAGCATAAAGAAAGGGGACAGAAAGAGTGGTGTGAAGAGAAAGAGAGCTAGAGGGAGGAACACAGAGAGACTGTGTAATAGATAGTAAGACAAAAAAAGGTGTTAGAGGAAGTAACTGAGAAAAGGAAAGACATAGGGAGTGACAGAGAGAAAGGATAGAGAGAGAAAAGGAAGGAGTGACAGAAAGGGACTGAGTGAACCAGAAAAAAAGGAAAGTGAGGGAGTGTGGGTGAGCAGGAAGACTGAAAGAAGTTGAATGTGGTTGAAAAGTAAAGAAAAGAGAAATAAACATGGAGGATAAGAATAAGTGAAGGAAGCAGAGTAAGGAAACAGGGGTAACATAGCGTGAGAGAAGTAGTGAGGTTAAAGCAAAGGATCATGACAAACTACATTTTTTTAGTCACACTTACCATATAATTAATATAAACTTAATTATATTTTTTTTCTACACTTTGTATCTGTGAAAGAAAGAACAAAAAATAAGTTATAATTAGTAGAATATATATTTTAAAATAAAAGAGACAGGTCAAGAGGTTAAAAATCATAAAAGTGTATAAAGAAATAAAGCAAGAGTGAAGGATATAGAAAAGGAAATAAAGTAATGTTGAAGGACAAAAAGAGTGAAAAAGAAATAGAAGAAAAGCAAATTACTAAGAGTAAGGCAGATAAATTCAGTGTCAAAGAGGAAGAGAAGATGAGAGAAATGAAGTGAAGGTAAGTAAGATACAAAAAGAATGTGACAGAGTACGAAAAAAGAGATGAGTGAGTAAAGAGAAATTAGTAAAAGAGCAAAGGAGGAAAAGACGGAAAAGGCAAATAAAGCAGAGTGACTGAAAGCCGAAAAGTGGTGCAAGGGACAGAGGGGATGCAGACAGTTGAAATGGGAATGAGGGGTTGTGAAAAAAGTGGAGTAAAAGAATGGGGATGAAACAGAGTGAGAGAAAGGCACTGTGAGTGAGTAAAGAGAGCTGAAAAAGGGTGGAAAAACAAAAGTGAGTTTGATACAATGGGAATACAATATAAATTACACAAAGCAAACTATAGAATAACTTCTACAACATGTTACATAGTTTATTTTTGCTGTTCTCAGAATATATTGAATTTCACTAAAAACAGTGGGTTCAAACAATTCATCATATGACAGCGGGGAAAAAAACACAATATAAAAAATTGTGTTTAAAAAAAAAAACACAAACTTACTAATCACATATTTACACTAATCTTTGATTCACTTACTTTTCCATGAGGCCAAATAGTAGATCGTGAAGGTCCTTTTCATTGGAAAATACTCTGCTGTTCTTTAAAACTTCCATTTCATCGACTTTCTATAAAAAAACTCTAAGAACATCTGAAATATGTCTCAATTTTTTCTTTTTCTCGTTGTGTTAAATTATGACTCTTTCCTAATTCCAACACTATTCCTTACGGCCAAATAGTGTCAGATTTATCAGTCTATTTTCAAACTCAGAAATTAATGTTTACCCGATGTTTTGAAAGAAAAGCTCATACCACATTTTCACAATGTATAACTATTCATACTTCCATCTCTGGATCACTCATGTTCAACATTTCCTATAATACTGAGGCAAACACTAATAATTCCTTCTCAAAAATATAAAAGGCATTCATTTACACCAAAATTGTTTTTTAAATAACATTTTAGAAACACAGCACAGGTCCTATGTACAAGCATTCCATGTCACTAGAGAAACTTCTCAATTTTACATAATGCAATTCCCCTATGCTGCAAAACCTATTTACAAAGCATTATCCAAAAACATGACACAAACCAACCAGAAGGAAACTCAATCTGCATCCTAATCTGAGGTAATGCAGGTGACATCATTGTAAAACGTTCAAATATATTTATTTAATGAGGCAAACACTAATAATTCCTTCTCAAAAATATAAAAGGCATTCATTTACACCAAAATGGTTTTTTAAATACCATTTTATAAACACAGCACAGGTCCTATGTACAAGCATTCCATGTCACTAGAGAAACTTCTCAATTTTACATAATGCAATTCCCCTATGCTGCAAAACCTATTTACCAAGCATTATCCAAAAACATGACACAAACCAACCAGAAAGAAACTCAATCTGCATCCCAATCTGAGGTAATGCAGGTGACATCATTGTAAAAGGTTCAAATATATTTATTTAATGAGGCAAGCACTAATAATTCCTTCTCAAAAATATAAAAAGCATTCATTTACCCCAAAATCGTTTTTTAAATAACATTATAGAAACACAGCACAGGTCCTATATACAAGCATTCAATTTCACTACTGAAAATTCACTATTTCACAAAATACAATTCCTCTATGCATTAAAATGTTTTAACCAAGCATTATCAAAAAACATGACACAAAACAACATTAAAAAAACAATCTGCTTCCAAATCTTCTCCATAGAGCATACAAGTCTCTATCTAAATTAAATGAATCATTTCTTACCTTTACAAATGCTTTGGGAGATAGAGAACAATGTCAGACACACATACCAATTTTTCTTTAGCAGAGCAAAAGGTATGCACTCCACACATTGCAACCATGACTGGCACAGAAAACCTCTAATTCTACACAGATATGCCTCATTTCAACCAATCAAAACTCTTCCCTCACTATTTTCAAACCAACACCCTTCCCCCCTCAGCCCTTTCTATCTGTTACCATAACAACTCCCTCCTTACTTAACTCACAGGTTCAAAAGTTTATTCTACAATGTTGCAAATGAACTAAGCAAGGATGTTTGACCTCTCAATACACCAGCTTATCCGATGAAATGTTTCTTTAATTGACTTTTTCCTAACCATTCAAATTGCTTCTTTCACAAAACACAACCAGGCACCCTAACTTTTAGTTTTCAACTATCTGAATCCACCAATCATTGCTTGTGATTCAAGAGCAGTGAAACTCCACAATTATTTTTTTGTAAACTCCTACTGTTCCAACTGCCATTTCATTCCCACACTTCATCTGACTGCACCAAAACCTTCTCTCATCATGTATTATGTGTGGATTATTGGACATAGCTACATCCACTGGGCTCAAAGGTATGCAGCTAGCAGACATTTTCACAACCTTGATTTAACAAATGTGGAAATCAAATGGATTGGCCAGGGAGGATTGAGATGTCACCAATTGATACCATTGGTGAAAACCTTTTTGCATCTGCCAAACCCTGACCTCTCAATAGTGCACTGTGGAGGAAATGACTTGGGTACTTTGACTGGGGTAGGTCTGGAAATGCTTTTAAAGGACACCTTTGATCAATTGATGACACTTTTTCCAAAAACTGCCTTGGTATATTCCAATATATGTCAAAGACAGAAATGGAACTGGTCCAACCAATATTGTCCACAATTTGAGAAAGCACGGAAACATGTGAATAAATATGTTTCTGCTTACATGAGAGACTATGGAATGGGTTCAATATACAACAATAACTTGCGTTTCAACATGCAAGATATCTACAGAGGAGATGGTGTGCACTTCTCAGATGAGGGGAATAGAATATTCCTCCTGAATTTAAGACTGTGCATTGGAATCTACTTGTAGGTACCTAAATCAGCCACAGAACCCAAAAGCTCTTTTCAGAGCTACCCTACCTCTGATCACTCAAAATGATTATCTTTCTTTAACTTTTTTCACTATTTTTCACCAGAGTACGCTCCCCGGTACGCTCCTCGGTGCGCGTACCGGGCGCTCCCCCCACGAAATTTGTAAAAAAAAAATTTCTCAGGCATATATGCCCCTCCGAAACTCCCCTCAGCAAACCTAGAGGGTCAGGGGGTGTCTACTGTGCCCCTTTTTACCCATTCCCAACGTTGTTTGTCCTCCATCTTGTGTCTCAATTCGACCGAAACACAAAATGGCGGACTCCCGTAGCGCTCCCGGTACGCGTACCAGGGAGCGCACCAGTGAGCACTCCCAAAAAAAATGTGGGAAACGAAATTACATAAAAAGCACTGGACAGACTTTCACCAAATATAGAATAGACCCTACTACATACCAGTCCCTACAATTATCCCACATTTGATGGTATTCCATTGAGCCATTTGGGCTGTAGCCCTGTCTAAATATCCTGAGGTAAATTACATGACAAAAACACATATGAAGC
Source organism: Lissotriton vulgaris (assembly GCF_964263255.1). NCBI lineage: Eukaryota > Metazoa > Chordata > Amphibia > Caudata > Salamandridae > Lissotriton > Lissotriton vulgaris. Next base: position 426,217,545 of record NC_141696.1, read on the forward strand.
GTTACAATTTACAACCAATTAAAATGTTACTTTCATTTCCTACTTTTTTTTCCTGACATTTGATTGGTTATGTACATGAATATAAATGAAAAATGAGAGGGAAACACGGCCATTTTGACTACAACTACCTGAGATACATCTTTAAAGGATTTTCTCATTTATCTTCATCACCTTTCTATAAGGTAAGTTATAAATTTGTGAAGGGGCACTTTAAGTTCATTTGGCTTCTCTGTTATAGTTATAGATTGAATTAGGCTTCTCTGGTATAATTATGAATTTTATTAGGCTTCTTCACATACACTTTTTTATATTTCTACTTCCTACCTCATACCATCCACTGCCCAAAGATAACTTCACTGTTAAAAACTCACAAGTACCTGTCTGAACTTAAACCCAACAGTGCCCTATCTCTACTGATATATTTATTTTTTATGAAATTTACAGCAGGAAAATGGAAAGAGAACAAAATAAAATTAATATTTCATTTGAAATTGATCTGGAGAACAATCCTAAGGAAGAGATTGATGAATTAGACTTTTTGGATCAGTCTCTGGACCAAGACTTACTTGATTGTGTGGAAGAAATGGAATCATGGAATCCAAATGAGGACATACCTGACGAAATAATGTTGGAAATTCTTTTAGATTTTGAAAATCACAGCAATACATTTTTATTTAAAAATTAAAAATTGTTCGAGACATTATTCTTTTTTATATGTAAATTATGAAATAGTACCAAAATAGATATAATATAAAGTGAGACTTATAGTATACTGTGCAACTTTTTTATGTTACATAGTAATTTTGCTCATAGTTACTTCCTTTCTCCCACTATATTATCTCCAATGTGTATTTAACACCTCTTTATCATCTCCTGCCTCCATGTTGTTTCTGCTTTCCTGACAGACTATGGTATGAATTCCATATACCACAATTACTTCTGTAACAACATGCAAGATATCTACAAAGGAGACGGTGCACATTAAATTTTAGACTCTGCATTGGTACCTACATGTTGGTACTTAAATAATTTTTTTTTAAAAACAACAAAAAGAACAATTTTATTAATAAACCTACATTTTTTGAAAAGTCTGTCATTCTTTTTTCCCCATGCTACGCTCCCCGGTGCGCTCCCCGGTGCGCGTACCGGGCGCTCCCCCCGCGAAAATCGAAAAAAAAAAAGATTTTTTGCCCCGCGGGGCCCTTATATGGCCCCCACATCAAACCTAGGGGGTCAGGGGGCGTCTACTCTGCCCCCTTATGGTCAATTCCCCTTTTGTTTTTGCCACCTCTTGTGTCTCGATCCTACCGAGACACAGGATGGCGGCTGCTCCGGACTGTTTGGAATGTTTACAGACACCCGAGAGCCAATCAGCTTTCCGCACGCAAGTCGCGTAGCGCGCCCGGTACGCGCCCCGGTGCACGTACCGGGGCGCTGCCATAGATATATATATTTTTTTGAACCTAAATTACTCAAAAACCACTGGAGCACATATCTTGAGACATAGCAAAGGCACATCGGGCTACCAGTCCCTACAATTTTGCCAAGTTTGGTGGAAATCCATTCAGCCGTTCGGGCTAAAAGTGAGTTTGACCGCCCTATGGAAATTAACATGGGGAAAACACGTTTTGGGACCCCGAGATAAAAACCCCCCTTTTATCTCGGCCCCGCTTCACGAATCCCCCCAAACTTTCAAGGAAGGACCGAAGCTCCGCGAGGCAAATTTGAGGAATTTTTCAGGCAGATTCGTCAACCGGCGCCAAAGTTATTCACAATAGAATTTTGAGATTTTGCATTGAAAAAAATCCTAAGTAGGTAATATGTATATACGTGTGTCAATAGTTTCAAGAATGGTAGTCTGTATTTAACACTGGGTGTATCAAAGGTTATATTAGAGTGTGAGGAGGTGCATCGTATTATCACATGATAATGATATCATCAGTGATGTCAAATGAGATGTCATCAGTGATGTCATCAGTGATGTCATCAGTGATGTCACTGACCATGTCATGAATAATGTAATATGTGACATCATCAGCAGTGGATTGCGGGTGCGCGAAATATAGTTAGTACAACTAACTATATAGGAGCAATTTCAATTGTTTTTTAAATGCTAATTCCTAACTATATAAGGCCTGAAACCTATGGTTTTTTAAGTGAATATATATATATATATATATATATATATATATATATATATATATATATATATATATATATAATGTGTGTGTGTGTGTGTGTGTATATATATATATATATATATATATATATGTGTGTGTGTATATTATCCACAACATTCTATTTGGAATAACTTTGGCGCCAGTGGACGAATCTTCGCGAACTTCTCCAAGAAAATGGCCTGCTCGGTTCCGCTCCTTCCCTGAAAGTTTGGGGGTGATTCGTCAAGCGGGGCCGAGAAAAAATGGGGGTCCCAAAACGTGTTTTCCACATGCAATTTTTCATAAGGACCTTTAGCCAGGGCTACAGCCCGAACAGCTGAACGGAATTACACGAAATTTGGCAGAGAGGTAGAGTTCGGTTCGCAGATTGTGCTTTTTGTTAAATGGTGTAAATCCGTTCAGTAGTTTCTGAGAAAATTGCAAGTAAAATCATAGCGATATCTAGAGACGGAGTGCAGCACGCGTACGGAAATCCGTTCAATCACGAGCACGAGCTGCATGCTGATTGACTGTGAACTGTCTGTCAACACTCGAAACCAGGAAGTGTTGGCGGCCATCTTGTGTGTCAGTAGAACCGAGTCACAAGAAAACAGTAAAACAAAGTTGAGAAATAAGGGAAGGGGGCAGGCTAGAAACATTCTGAACCTCTAGGCTTGCTCAGGGGGTCGTACATGGATGTTTAGGCTCAACTTTTTTTTTAAAATAAAAAATGTTGGGGTACGCGTGCAGTACTTGTATGCGGTGAAAAAGGTGATAAACTAGAACTCCGTTTTATTCATTAGGTCCTGGGGGGGCAAATTACGGGGGTAATTTTTGTTGCATAATGGGGGTTTGTAAGGTGCCCCAAGCACTAGGGGAACGGCACTCCTCTGGTTTTATTTATTTTGAAGTATGCGGGGGGGGGGTTACAGTCTTACTCCCCGCAGTCTCGGGGAGCGGCACCCCTCGGTCTTTTAAAAAAATATATATTTTGAGCTCTCTCTCTCTCCCCGTACACGTCGCGGGGAACGCCACCTTTCTAAGGCAGTAATATGTAAAATGACCTTCCAGCTCCGGTTACCTGCATTGTCAGGAGTTTGTTTATTAATGTTGGGAGGGTGGGCTTGATAATACGTCCTTGTTAATTCCCAGAGAGGCGCATGTTTTGGTGTTAACATGGGCTTCTATGGGAAATAACAAGGCCATATTAACAAGCTCATTATCGCCGTTTTATCGGCAATTTCCTGCCAATAAAACGGCGATAATTTTAACTTCGGTCCTTGATAATATGCACCTAAGTTTACTGGTCAAAAAAAAGAGCAATGGGCCATATTATCAACAAAAGGAGATACATTATCGCCGCTTTTATCGGCAGGAAACTGCAGATAAAGCGGCGATAATAGGCTTGATAATATGCCCTTGTGAATAACCATAGCAGCCCAGGTTAACATCAGAACCCGGGCTGCTATGGGAATTTACAAGGTCCTATTATCAAGCCCATTACCGCCGTTTTATCGGCAGTTTCCTGCCGATAAAAGCGGCTATAATGTATCGCTTTTTGTTGATAATATGCCCCTTCATTTCTATTATAGTATGTAAACCTTTCTTTTTTTTTGTGTAGCAGTTGTACTCTCTACGCATGAGCAGCCTCGTTTCGAAGTCCACGTTTTTTTCTTTTTCTTGAAGTTCAACAAGCAAACTTTTCTTTATTTCAGGTAGTAAATTTGTCGCTTTCTTTTTCCGGGTCGTGTGTGTCAACTGCTGCTGTACTTTTGTAATATATTAAAAATCATATTTTTTCTATATTTATTTGAAAGGTAATGTCGAGGAGCCAAACGTTGATTACGTACTCCGTCCACCGCCATTTTAGTTGTTTTTCACCGTTATTTTTATTATATCTGTTACATAGAAATCAGTAGTTTTCAATCCTAGTCTTGAATATCTTACTATAGTATTTCAACATTATTTTTGTTGTGGACCGTCATACCTCCCCCCGCACAAAATAAAAGAAGTATGTAGTTTTTTTTTTGTCAACTTTTGTTAAATCAATAAATGTAAACAAAACTGAATTATAACTATAATAGAAGCAACTAGAAAAATATTTTTTTTTCCTTTTTCGAAACCTTTATTAGCATTCAAAGGTTAATCCACAGTTTATCGCCTACAACCAGATACTGGCTGGCAGCCCCTCATTGTATGTGCTTGCAGTCAGCGAACATTCCAAGGATTAGCTCAGTTTAACACAGCATGCCGCCTACAACCTCTCCGGGCCGGCCGCGTTACTAGTCAAAAACAGTCGTATAACCACAGTTCACATAGTATTGAATCTGGCAGACACAATTCGACAAATAACAGGTGAACCAGCGATAAATGACATATCTCCATAAGAGTTGCAGATGGCCATATGCATTTGTGATCTCAAAAAGTATAGTTGTTGTAGACTCATTTTAAATGGAAAAACAGTACGAACATGAGAGAACTCAAACGAAACTAGAACAGCATAGGTAGCTATATTAAGAGTTGGCATAAGCAAATGTATCACCTTACAGCCCGACCAAGGGGCATCTATTGAACTATCGCATGTAAACTGAATAGTACCCAGTAGTACGTCGTATCACACATTTAACTGTCCGTGGTGTGAACTTGCGGCAGGAAGTTAAACCGGCGGCGGTGGAAGGGATGAGTCGCAGACCCCTCACCCCTCATCTCTCACCGTCCATCTACTGCACCTCCCGTGGCATCCGGATCGGGAGATGTAGCCCTAGCGCTAGCCCATTGGAGGAAGGATTCCCAGATGTCTCTGGCCGGGATGTAGCAGGCATCAGTTGCTAGTATGTACATAACTGTGTATGGCCATATGTCACATCTGCCAGCCAAGCATTGAATGTAGGCAATATCTTCCGCCCCCTTCTGACAGCTATCTGTCGCCGCGCGAACAACAGTAACAATGCATTTAATTTCCTATCTTTTGGTGCTGTGTCGACAACCATACCTAACAGGCCTAGATGCGGGGAAGGGTCATCTGACCGTCTGACTATTTGGTTCACTGCCTCAAATATTTCCAGCCAGTATCCTAACAGACGTGGACAGCTCCAGGCCATATGAAGAAAGGTAGCATTATCCCTGCTACATCTCCAGCATCTAGCGTCCTCACGTAGGTGCATTCGGAACAAACTCAAAGGGGTCCTATAAAAGCGATGCAGGAACTTAAAATGTATGAGACGCAGCTTGTAATTCGGGGATAACTCTAACAACTGTTTACAGCAGAATGACCACTGGTCATCGGATAACTGGGGGTCGAGCTCCTCGTTCCAGAGTAACATCGACTTAGGCGTCACAAGTGGGGCTTGTTCTTGCATCTCGTTATATAGTCTCGTCACAAGCTTTTTGTGAGATGCACGAGACAGCACGTTTACAAGGCATTAAACGTAGGAGGGACCTCTGGAAAACCCTCCCAAAGTGACCTGCACGCCGCCTTCAGCTGGTGGTAGGCAAAAACCTCTCCAAATGGTATTTTCGTCCCCTCCACCTCAGTCTGCGGGCCTCTGAACTGCCCATCTGGATATAGATCAGCAAAAGTGGTGACGTGGGTGCCACCCAACACCAACTGACCTCCACTATTCTCCAAACAGGCTAACATCGGGTTGTTCTTGAGGGGTATAGCTGGTGCATAGAGAAGCGGGAGTCTTGCACGTTTCTGTAATTCGCGCCGTGCCCATCTCAGAGTGTTGGCGGAGTCTACATCTGTAGTTGGTCTGGGGTTCCTCTGATTAAGGGCAACCGCCAGGGGCAAGGGTGTCATCGAGTCCTGTTCGACCGCCACATGTGGTTGGTACGGTGTGGGAAACGTCCAGAGGTGCAGATATTGTGCCTGTGCACACAGAGCGTACAGCTGCATATCAGGAGCTGCCATCCCGCCTTGTCTCAATGGCAGGGTCAACAGAGCCCAGGAAACACAAGCTTGTCCGCCTGACCAAACAAGTGATATCAAGTGGGATCTGAGGCAATTGAAAAATTGCTTGGTTAGCGGAATCGGAATGTTCGAGAATAGATAAAGAAATTTAGGTAGGACTACCATTTTGGACAGAGCCACCTTCCCTGCCAAAGATAAGGGAAGTTTAGACCAGATCGCCACTTTACCTTCCAGCCAATCTATTGCTCGACCAAAATTTAGAGTCCAAATGTCCTGGAGATTACGACTCCGCCAAATCCCCAAGTACTTGACCTCATCAACTGTCCAGCGCAAAGGGAACTCCGACCGCACCTCAGGAGTGCTGTCTGTCAACGGAAAAATCACGGATTTAGCCCAGTTGATCGACATTCCCGGAAGTCCGCCGAATTTTACGAATTCCCTCAGCAAGGGATCTAGATTAGCTGACGGGTCCAGCACGTATAGAGTGACATCGTCCGCATAGATAGATATTAACAAGCTGCGGGAGCTGAACCCAATACCCCTGGCAGTGTGATGTTGTCGTACTCTCGCTGCAAGAGGTTCCATCGCAATAGCGAAAAGCAGTGGGGATAGCGTGCAGCCCTGTCTCGTTCCCCTGGTGACCTCAAAGGGTTCCGATACCATGCCATTCACTCGTACTCGCGCGGTCGGGCTATTGTATAGTAATCTGACTTGGGTAATAAATAACGGACTAAAGCCCATGCGTACCATTATTCGGAACATGTAGGGCCATTCGAGAGAGTCGAACGCCTTAGTGGCGTCCAGGAAGATAGCTGCCGCATGCACTGATGGATGGAGATAGTGCAGCACAGAAAAGAGTGTCCTGAGGTTATGGGATGTAGAGTGGCCGGGAATGAATCCCGATTGGTCCGGGAGGGCCATCATCGGGAGAAGAGGCTGGAGGCGCTCAGCTGCGAGTTTAGCATAAATTTTAACGTCGACATTTATCAAGGATAGTGGCCTGTAGGAATCAATAGACTGCGCATCTTTGTCTGCTTTGAGTAACGTCGTAATTAAGGCCTCCCGCATAGATGCCGGAAGGATCCCGGTCTCTAAAGATTCAGCATACACTGCGTGTAATCTGGGTGCCAGCTCCTCAGAGTAGGCCTTGTAAAAGGCGGTCGTCGGGCCGTCCGGCCGGGGGGCTTTGTTCAGGGGCATGCCTTTGATCACTTTTTTGATATCCTCTATTGTGACTGAAAGGTCCATATACTTACGGTGGGCGTCGTTGAACCATACTAGTGCTATGGAGTCAAGGAAATCCTCCAAATATTCTGGAGTCTCAGGTTGCGTGGTGGTGTATAGGGAGGAGTAAAAGTTTTGAAACTCCTGTAGTATTTCCTCTTGACCCGTGACAGTCTCTCCCCCGGATGTATGTATAGTGTGAATACATGCCGTAGTGTTCTGTTTCCTAATGAACTCTGCCAGTGTCCGGCTTGGCCTATCCCCTTTTCCATACCGTCGTGCCTCAGCATGCTTTCTTAAAAATTGTAATTACTGTTGCGCCTCCTCTGCGAAGTCTAGTAGCTTTCCCTTAATCGCGGCAGCATTCTCGAGATTTGGGGCGGCGTAGTAGACCCGTTCGAGGTCTTTAATTTGCCCTTCCAGTGTACTCAGTGTTCCTCTGATGGCCAGAAGCACACCAGCCCATCTCGCTATACACTGCCCCCGGATCACGACTTTAAATGCCTCCCACAGTGCCGCATCCGTAGAGACTGAGCCAGTATTCAGGGTGAAATAGTCGGCAATATCATTTCTGATCTCTTCCTTGAAGGCAGCGTCTAATAGTGTGTGTGGTGGTAGCCGCCAACTAAATGTGCGCGGAATTGCGCGCGGGGGTACCAATTCTAGGATGCACGTGGCGTGATCCGATAAGGACCTAGCAAGGTGGCTAACCTCTTTGGCCCAGGTGGCAACGTCGGGTATGTCAGCCAGAAGTCCAACCTGGACCAGGCCGCGTTCTGGGTGGAGATGCATGTACCCTCACGAGCACTAGGGTTACGTGCCCTCCAGATATCAAGAAGATCCCCTTCCAGCATTATGTCGCGTAGCGCAAGGCTAGCCTGGGGGTGTAATTGTCTAGCAGTCCCCTGCCTATCCAATGTATCGTTCAGGACCACATTAAAGTCGCCCCCCCAAATAATCGTGGAGCAAACCATTGCCTCTACCCGGGCCCAGACCTCCCTAAAAAATTCTGGCGCATCAGTATTTGGGCCATACACATTTACCAATGTCACTGATCAGCCACACAGCTGGCCATGGGCCACAACACACCTCCCCTCAGGGTCAACATGTATAAGGCGTTCCTTCCAATCTAACCCCCTTCGCACCATAATGGCAACTCCTCTGGCGTAGTTCGAATATATTGAGGAGTATATCTCACCCCATCTACTGTGTTTCAACCTTGCGAACGGCTTGGAATTTAGATGCGTCTCCTGTAGGAGGCAGATAACAATTTTGTGCCGTAGGAGATAAGAATGCATCAATATTGCCTTCCTGCCATCATTCACATCTCTAATGTTCCATGTAAGTATCCTAAGTACCTCTTTAGTTACATCCATCAACTTTCAACAAAAGTTTCCATATTTCCATCTTGGGACATTCAGACATACGCTCATGTAATGTGATTATAAACTTAGCTCGTAGCAACCTATGCCATAGCAAACCCTCAACTAACCCCCCCAACCCCCCTCCCACTCCAACCCCTCAATCAGGTTGTGTGATAATCCCCCCACAAACAAGCAAAGCGCGTGTGTAACTTGACATCGGGATATACTCCAGGTAGGCGAGTATCCCCGGACATACACCCCTATTCGCACAGGGTGGCCATGGAGTGTGTGTGCAGCTCTCCCACCAGCACTCTTTAGTCTGAAACTATGTCATACCATGTAGCCCAACCTCGTCCGCCTGACAAAAGGAAAGTAGACTCTGGCATGACAGTGAAGCAGCTACAAACGACATAAACGTGCCCAGCGGCATACATGTAAATACACCTTCCCCTTATACAATGAAGTAACCATCCCAAACACCCTACAGTAGCATCCCAACAATAATTCAGTCATTATCACTTAGCTGGTCTTCTCCTGGATTCTTCCTTGCGGGGGGTGTTTTCTTTCTAGTCCCGCTAATGTGTTTGGCAAATTTCAGTGCCGATTTTGGCGTCCGTGAAGTAATGCGCCGAACCTTCATGTGTTACCTTCAACTTGGCCGGGTATAGGAGTGCATATGGTAGCTGTGCCTGTAGCAGCAGACGCTTGGCCGGCAAAAATTCCCTCCTCGCAGCCTGAACTATGGGAGTGAAATCTGGATAAAAGGATATGCTATTACCCTTGTGGGATATTTGGCCTTTCTCACGTGCCAGCTTCAATATGAGGTCTCTGTCCTGATAGTTAAGAATTTTTGCTAGGATCGGTCTCGGTGTGCCACCCACCGGCGGTTTCGGGCCCAGCGTTCTGTGTGCCAGTTCTACCACGAAGACCAGGGACCGGTTCGGGTCGAATAGTTCATGAAGCAGGTCCGTGACATACGCCTCCATTTTCCCAATGTTGGTCGTCTCTGGAATTCCCGTAATTCGGAGGTTGTTCCGACGAGAGCGTGCCTCCAAATCATCGTTCTTTGCCTTAATGACCATAAGCAGCTTGTCCATGTGTAGCAGTTGTTCCTTCGTGTCACTTGGGATTCTACGCACTCTGTGTGCCTATTTTCAAGTAAGTCCAGTCTGGTCTCATGTGAAGATACTTGCGTTTTGACCTGATCCATCTGGGCGGTCAGTGTATCCAATTTTGCGTCAATATTTCTTAGACTTGAGCGTACATCCAACATTAATGTGCGAAGGTCTTCTTTCCGATCGGCGCCATTGACCTCGCCCCCAGCAGCTCCGGTCTCCACTGTCGCCGGCTCCCTAGGTTTTGCAGAACGGGCGTTGCTGAATGATATCTTTGCTTGCTTCGCGTCATTCCGTCCCATGTTGGACGCTTGGAGTGAAGTCGCCAGGCCAGGTCGCTATCCGAGACTTTGGAACTCACTTTCAATGCTACTTGTAACACTAACTATGTTATTTACTACATTAAATGTCCTTGTGGCCTATACTATGTAGGTAAAACTGAACGAGCTTTGCGTACGCGAATCACCGAGCACAAGAGCCGTATCAGAACAAACCGCCAGCTCCCCCATTGCTCAGCAATGGAACATGTGCAACATAGCTCAAATCAGATTCGGTATACTAGAGGTGGTTGAGCCAAGCCCTGATTGCGATTTGTCCAAACGACTGTCACAGCGAGAAACATACTGGATCTGGTATATGCAATCTTTGTCCCCCACAGGATTAAATGACAAGTTTGAACTAGCATGTTTTTTGTAACTAGTTTATGCTATTCAGCTCCCTATCATGCTTTAAATGTAATTGTCTGCATATAGCGAACAATAGATTTCAAATGTATTCTCTTATATTGTGATACTGTGCAGTTCTCTTTCCTTTTTTGCTATCTGCAACCTTTTTTGCCATTTGTAACTTTATTGTTCTAACCAACAATTGGTGGTACTTAACCCATGTTTAGCATATATCTCTGCTGGACCAAATACTGTAGTGGCTGATATACTTGTACATCACTATGTACCTTTTTCACTGAAATTCACTGATATTCGGTGTTTTCCCGTTTTTGCTCTTCTGCGATTGCTTTTGTTTATTTTGTTTTTTCTTTCGTATTTCAACGCTCTTACATGGCCACCACTCTGTCAGACACGCACTAGTCCGCTGTTTATTGCCATGCGCTTTCCTATAACGCTTGCTAGCGGTGTGAGCACCCAGCGTCTTCTGTTACGGCATCTCTCCACGAGACACGTTTCACCAGTTGCTGCGATAACCGGTGAGCTTGTAGCTATTACTATACTATACCCCTTGTATTTTTAATAGAGCAGTGAGCCATACCATTAAAATCCTAATTTTTGGACTCCACTGACTCTTTTTATTCACCCACGCTCACTTTTGCACAATCACATATTACCTCCTTGTGTAGTCCCCTTACATCCACACACCCTTTGGCGAAGGAATAGAAGATCCCCGCCAAAGAGCAACATTTATTGTTGCCCGACAGGCATTGCACTGCCAGCCTGGCGCAGGGGCAGGGTACCGATGATGACGCTGGACGATCACCGGGTGGGATTACAAATGTAGTCCAACCGGCGACTTGTGTGAGGTACCCCTAAAAATTCCGAGAGAGGGTTCACTACACTCACATTTTTTTCTCTTTTTGACCCGACAAGAGAGAGACCAATGACAGTCCTTTAGCTGACTGCAACCGGGGAACTCTGTATTTCTTTTTGTTGATAGTCTTGTAGCTATTAACTCACTTCAGCGATTTCTAGAGACAAGATTACTCTCTATGACGGGCGACACTCGGGTAGTTACACTCTATTTTCAATTTACAGGACTGTTCATAACCTTCTTACCCACACCGTGGGTTTAAACTCCGCTAACAGCGGGTGAGTCCTCGATGGGTCACGCTCCACTTTATCAATTTGGCCTCTGGTCTTTCTTCTCACAGCCTTCGTTTTTACATGTTTTCCAATTACGTCGCAGCTATTGATTCCAAGAACCCGCAGGAAGTTCCATAGATCCACGATCCCTGATTCTGTGGAGACACCACACAGACATAAGGAACGTTTTTATAATTGTAAGCATGCCTTCCAAGTAGCGCGCTATTTCACGCCCCTTGTCCAGCATGTCTCCACGCGTCATTTTCACATAACCTCACATCTAGGTCTTCAGGCTGTTCTTTTGTATTTCCTTCTTCTTCCTTTTTTTTCCTGACGGTGGTTTGGCATCTATTCACAATACGGATCTACACCATGGAGTATGGTTATCACTTTTGAACCACTGCGCGCTTTCCTGACCGTAGTTAATGAACACATATTATTTGCTTTGCATTTCTAAGAATATAACGTTGTATAATTATTATTCATAGACTCCCCTGACGAAGGGCACTGTATGGAGCCCGAAATGCATTGGGACTTGTATTCGAACCAATGATGCTTACTACTTGGATTTTGTGACATTCCCAAAAATTTCTATGAACACTGATTAAAATGAGCATCTAACCAACAGTGAAGACTTCAGCAAGTTTATTACTGCGAGACCTGTACTACTGTTTGATGAATACAATGTATTATGTGTATTATTTATGTTAAAATCGTTTGTCAAAAGATTTTGATTACACTCGGTTGAGTGACTTGAGCAGTGCACTGGGTTCTACTGGGCAGTCACCCGGATTTATTTTGGATTTCAATGTAAAGGCTTAGCAGGGCCTGTTCCCCTGGTGCACGCGACCAGAATATTTGATCACTTTGACAACTCTGATACTTACTTTGAGTGAGATTACGGAGTTCACACGCGGCTTCGTTCCCTACATGAAATTAGAATGTAAGCTGCTCTCTGTGAGGAATAGCAATGCCGGCTCCCGCAGGAAGTAGGGAGCCGACTGGGATTGTGGAGGCCTTGCGGCTGTTCCCACGGTCCGCAATGTTACATTTGAGCCCCGTGGGATGGGGTCCTCTGGAATCCACACTGTAAGCATCTTGAAGAGTCGTCTAGATGCACTGTGAAGGTCTCTGTAAATGAAGTGGCAGTTTGAAAAGTGAGATTTTTTCTAAAATGGTGGATAACATGCAGTTTTGAACAACGAAAAGGATTGATTAGTTGTTCCAGAACATTTTGCACTAAGCTACGATGAATGTTTCTGTGTTTTAAAAGGCTGATTTTTATTGGTTAAGAATAAGTGTTAGCAAAGAACGTTACATAAAATAAGCTGGTATATTCTCAAGTTGTTGTGAATGTATCTAGGACCCTAATTAAGACATTCCCGATTTATGCCCTTATGTGGTTATAACAAATCATATCCTTATTAAGGCATAAGAATCATATCCATATTAAGTCATAGCCAATGCAGTCCAAATACGGCAAGGCTACTCCCATAGACTCCTAGAAAGCAAAACGCGTTCTTAAACACACCACGCCTCCAGCAGCCCGGGAATCCCCCCTGCTTCTGTTTTGATTTGTCCTAGAACTCCTGAGAGTCCTGAAAGAACTGTCAGTTCTTAGTGACGTCTTATGCCCAACCTTACGTCAAACTCGGCACCTTCCAGGTATAAATAAACCAGCATCTGCCTTAAGCAACAAACGGTGGTTTGGAGGAGATCGGCTATCTACTTGCCCGACGCCCTGCTGATACGAGTGCCAAAGGAAGCCGACCCTCCCTGCTGACGCACTGAGAGAGACGCTGTCTTTTCTCCTGCCGAGAAATCCAGCTCCAGTGTTTTCCGGTCACCCTTGCGGGTTTCTGGGAGATCGAGTCCTGAGAGAGAGATACAAGACCTCCTTCATTCTATACCTTAAGTACGGAGCTGATTAGACCCATAGAGAATTCTTGATTCAGATTCTTGGCAAAAACTGTAACTCATCTACTCCTTCCCAATTACTAGGCTTAGGTTAGGTACACTGGGGTAGGCGTATCTTAGAAACACCAGTTGAGTACGTTTAGTCATTATTTTTATCATTGTATGTATTTTATCCATTTTAAGTATCTTATGGCTTAGAAACCATATACATGCTTTTACAGTATTATTTCATAATACTCCTTTTACTGTACGCACTTTACTTCATGACAAGTATTGCAATTGTGGCAATTCATTTCTCTTGCATGAGAAAGAAGACTGCTCAATAAATAACCCTTTTATTGAAAACGCCCGTCTCTCTATTCCTCTGCATTTCTGGTGAAACGAAGCATGCACGATTGACTGAGCAAAATAGCTATCTATTGTTTCCGCGACTCTAGAGATATATTCCTTTTTTGCAGGGGGAACAATGTTGTCATGTGATATGGTTGTCAGAAGCTAATCCCTTCTTGTCTATTCAGGAAAGCTAAACACCTTCTTGTTTACTCAAGAAAGTTTCTAGTGACCTCTGAGCTAGCTGGCACACACAATTAAGTCTAACATATTCAATAGAGACCTAGTGTACCTCAGTCCTACGTCTAAGCTATCTTTTATGTTATTCCAATGTGCAGAGCCTATTGGGAATATAGGAACTACACTACATGGTGCCCAACGTTTGGTAAGGCGATAATTTAACGCTAGATGCTAGAGTAACTCAGTCGTGCTTTTCACACAGACCCCTTTTTCCGTAAAAACTCCAATAGACGTCTGGAGAGGGTAAAAGGCTAATATCCGCAAAAACTTAGTAGGAAGAGATTCCTATGTATTAGTTTTTGCTTTATTCAATGTTGAAGGATACAGTGTTCCAAAATATTGTCCACCTAATCTTTATTTCCTTGAAACGTGCTCTGCAAACTTTCTGTCAGCAAAATGTCAGAAAGTGACGACGAAAGGGAGAGAGCTAGACTAGCAGCTCAACTTTTGACGGAAGACACAAGTCTCCAACAAGATCAACCGGATGCAATACTCACCCCGGTAAATGTAAGGAAAACCTTAACTATAAAACTTAAAGAAAATAGAGTATCATCAAGAGGTGGTACAGTCATATTTGTTGTCGAGGCACATGAGTATCGGCAGACAGGGGTATTCTATTCATGGATAATTTTTCCAGCAGCAAATGCTGTAACACACGAGTTCCACTACTACAAAGTAGGGGAACCTCCAGCGGAATACACTCCTTTCGAGGAAGTTGAAATTCCACTAACTTACCAAGAGCTCGAGCTCTGGTTCAATGGCGCCCTAAAACATCAAAATCACATTACCAGGCTCGGTCCACTAGGTAGACCAGAAGCCACATGGCCGGTTCTAGCCAGCTATACACCACATCCTGACATTGAAGAAATGTCATACAGAGAACTTTTAGTTTAACTAAAACAATTAATTAAAATATATAGACAATTGGTGCAATATGTCATGCGGACTTTAACAGTCCAACCTGCTGTAAAAATTCCTCAACACACCCCTCACCAGAGGAACACTAATAAAATTACACCACAGACTATACAATCAGTCATTGGTAAATTATCCGCAAAACGGGAACAAATTCCATTCTGGTTAGCTCAAAAACTTACTCAAATAGAGGCAGTATTTCCTGATACTACCCCTCACGAAAAACACAGAATTCTGACCATCTGCCTACCAATGGGGATTGCACCACATGTTGAAGACTGTGACACTTGGGGAACAGGCTTTGCTTCAATCTACACAAAAACACACAGTGTTCCGTCTATGGCGGTTATAACAGATGTACTAAGACAGATTCAAAATGAATACGGTCCAGAACCTGCTTTAAATCTAGGTATGAAATTACTGAATGACTTTAAGCAAGTCTCGGCTATACTACTAGCCAACATAGAAGGAGAAGCAGCATCCGTGGCAATCCGCCAGAAATTAAAAGAAACAGATATAGCAGACCAACCTTTTGAACTTGCCAGAATAATTGAAAAATCCTATGAAGAATTAGGTAGAGATCGTTTGGGAGGGAAACCACTAAAACCACAACTAACAGAAAATCCTGAAAAGACTTTCATTAAAAATAACTCAATAAATCCTAAAAAGAAGTGGGAGGGTAGTAAGCAAACCACTCCCAGGGAAAAAACAGTTCCAGACAAGAGGAAGATCTCCCCAACAGAGAGAGAGATCTCCAGAAAGGGAGGAAAAGTCTCCCCAACGGGAGCCCTCTGAGAAAAGATCTAACCTTAGAAATAGGGAAAATTTGAGAAAATCTGACAGACATCAAGATATTGATACACGTCCCGTCTCGATCTTTTCAGACTTCCTCACAGAAATCGGAAAGAAGAGGACGGTCAGAACATAAAGAAGAGCGCGTCAAGTCCAAAGACAAAGAACCTGCTCATCAAAGTAAAAAATTATAATTTCCCAAAAAGAAGGTAGCCAGTATTAAAGTAAAACATGCCGAGGATCCTGAGGACACAACTCAAGAACGGAGAGTGGGCCCAAACAATGCTAGACAGCGCAGCAGAAGTGACCATAGCTCGCAAGATCCTGATGAATCTTCTGGAGACAGTGGACACGAATGAATACATTCAGGTGGAAACTGCAGATACCAGAGTTAGCTTGCCCCATAAACTATATGAAATAACATTACGTATATAGGGAGACAAAACTACGAAAATAGGAGGTCTCTTCTGGGAAAAACTTTCTAAAGGTTATGATATCCTTCTAGCAGAGAAAGACTGGCCACCAGAGTTTGTCAGGGAGTGCCCACATGACGAAGAAATGATTATGCCTGCCTTCTCAAATCAAATTCCAATTCATAAAAAATACACATATGCAAGAAAATGGGCAGTGGCCCAAGCCCCTTCCTTATATAAAAATCATGTAGGATGGGATGAGCATTCTCCTCACCATAAAATCCAGTTAAAAAATCAACCTACTGCACTATATGCGGATGACGTCCTATTCTTTCTCACGGACCTGAATAAATCTGGGCCGCGGGTCCTTGACATAATGCGGATATTCGGGGAAGTGTCGGGCCTCCGTTTGAACCTGCGTAAGTCTGTGCTGTGGGTGCTGGGAGAGCGCTGTGGCCTGGGGTCCTGGGCGGCGGCATTGCAGGAAGCGACGGGAGGCCTTAAATATCTGGGTGTATTCCTGACAGACTTGTGTGGAGTCTCCTGGACATGCAATGTTGTGCCCGTATGGGAGCGTGTCCGATCTGACATGACTACATGGTCCTGCATGCCCCTGAATGTATACGGCTGCTCAGCTATATTTAAGATGGTAGCCCTCCCGCGCCTACTATACCAACTACAAAATCACCCATATCCTATCTCACCGCAGTGGTTCAAGCAAGTAAATTCGACACTCAGTCAGTTTCTTTGGGCCGGGGGAGTGGCGAGAGTAGCACTCCGCACATGTTTCCTCTCCACGTATTGTGGCGGCCTAGCGACATCGGACATTCTGTCCTATTACCAAGCTTCCCATCTACTGATACTGAATGAGTGGTGGTATGGGGACCGGGGCGACCCGACCTATGCCTTGGAGAGGTACCTGATGGACCCGGACACGCTACATACTATTCTTTACTCGGCTAGTAAGAGAAAGAGGCTCCCAATGGTCACCCAAATAGTGTTTCATATATGGCGCGGAGCACTCCGCCGCATGTGGTGGTGGAACAGGCTAACGAGGGAAACCCCTTTGTGGCAGAATGGGCTATTGCCGGCGTTGACGTCCCTACAGGGGTTCCGTGGCTGGGACGTGATTGGCATATCAGCCTTAGGCCACGTTGTCAGGGGCACGACCCTCAAGTCGTTCCAGGAGTTACGTGAGGAGTATGATATGCCCCAGACCCAGTTCTTTAGATATTTACAGTTCCGACATGCTATCGCATCCACCCTGAAAGGATTGGACTCATTGCCCGAGTTTAGCCCACTGGAGGCTAAGGTATTTATGGGGGAATCGGAAAGTAAAAAGATATCTACTATATACCAAACGCTAGTTACACATTGTTCATCTTCCCTAGACGGTCTGCGGACTAAATGGGAGAGTGATGTGGGTGCATTTGAGGAGGAAGACTGGAGAGAAGCGCTTGAGGCCCCGAGAGGAGCGGCCATTGCAGTACGTCTACGATTCATTCACTTTAAATATCTACATAGAGCCTATTATACAAGGGAACGACGGTGGAGGGCAGGCCTGATTGCGTCCCCTGATTGTTTGAGATTTGGCAGAGAGGTGGGCACTTTTATACATACAGTATGGTCGTGTGACGGGTTGCGGAGGTTTTGGTCGGGGGTGTGGGACTGCCTGTCTGAGGTGTTGGGCTGGGAGCTCCCCCGTTCGCCACAGTTGAGTCTTCTCCATGTTCTGGAACAAGTGGGGGGAAATATCTATAAACGACATCTGCTGCTGTTGGGCCTCACTGTGGCCAAGAGAGATGTGGCTTGAACTTGGAAGGACCCCAGGGCCCCCTGGTGGGAGTGTGGAAAAGGGGACTAGACTTCTACATGGGACTGGAGCGCCCGATCTTTGAAGCCAGGGGCTGCCCTCGGAGGCATTATAAGATTTGGAAGAGATGGGCAGATTATAGAGGACTGTGGCTGGAACTGCCAGCACATGGTGGACCTGAAGAGAGTAATTTGGACGCTGATCCCGGGCGATGAGGAATACACACTGAATGTTTCTTGATATGTTATTTTTGTTTATAGACTACTTGGACGGTGTGCAGGGGGCGGGAGGGGGGTTCCGGGTAGGGGGAGTTGGAGGGAGAGGGGAGGGGGGACGTAGAAAAATTATTTTATCTTAAACTGTTGTTTAAATTGCCTAAATATGATTATTACTCTAATGCTCACAGCTCCTCCGGTTCCCGGGGCTCTGTGCTTGTCATGCAATTTTCAACAACACAATAAAAGCTTGTTCTGAAAAAAAAATAAACCTACTGCACAAAGGCAGTATCCTGTTAAGCAAGAAGCTAAAAAACAAGTCAGAGAGATCTTAGATCAATTTGAATATCAGGGGGTGATTAAAACATGCACCTCACAAATGAACAATCCTTTGTTTCCTGTCTCCAAACCAGACAATTCATATTGTCTAGTTTTGGACTACAGACATTTAAACACTTGTGCAAAACATTTGCAGTACAAAACTCACACAGTGCTGCACTAATGAATAATATCGTGCGCAAAAAATATAAAACAACATCAGATATTTCAAACGTTTTTTTCTGTCAAAACATTGCACCAGAAAGCAGGTATTTAACTGCTTTCTCCAGCATGGGGGCCCAAAAGCAATTTTGTCGTCTCCCACAGGGATTCAAGAACAGCCCAGGATTATTTACAGCCAGGGTAACAGAGTTTCTACAAATATATGATGATGAGGCATTATCCTATGTCGATGACATCTATTTTACGGTCAATGACCTGGAGACACACTTGAAAAGAGTGAACACCATCATACTTGGGTTTGCATCTGAAGGGTACACATTTTTTATTTTTTTTAAAAACTTTTTTTATTGAGCAATCGCATAGAAGACACAGCACTCCGTACTCCGGAAGAGCTGTAACAAATATATTACACCATAAGTAGCGATTCATTTGATTATTAGGAACTCCCCCCCCCCCCTGCCCCTTTCCCCAACTTCCCTAACCCTTCCCTCCCCCTCCCTCCCTTGCACAACGTCTCATCAGTACTGTACAGGTTAAGCGTATATGCATCAAAGTATACATTTTGCCCCTTACATACCCATCACACCTGCTCCTCCACATGGTGGTGGGGGCTCCAGCCATAGGCCCCTGTAATCCGCCCACCGTTTCCATATTTTATAATGTTTTTTCTGGACAGCCTCTGGCCTTGAACACCGGTCGCTCCAGACCCATGCAAAAGTCAAGTCCTTTTTTCCACACAATCACCTTGGGAGCCCTGGGATCTTTCCAGGCCTGCGCCACATCTCTTTTTGCTAGTGTAAGGCCTAGGAGGAGCAGGTGTCTTTTGTAGATGTTGCCCCCCACCCCTTCCTACACATGCAGCAATCCCAATTTCGAGGAACGGGGGAGGTCCCATCCAAGAACCTCTGATAAACAATCCCATACACCAGTCCAAAATCTCACCAGGCCACTACAGTCCCACACCGTGTGTAGGAGGTCTCCCATTTCATGACCATAACACAAGCACGTCGGGAACTCAATTAGACCTGCCTTCCATAGCCTCTCCCTTGTATAGTAAGCACAGTGTAAGTACTTGAATTGTATTAGGCGTATAGCTATGGCCGCCCCCCTGGGGGACTCGAGAGCCTCCCGCCAATCCTCTTCCCCGAGCTCTCCCACATCTCTCACCCATCGGTGTCTGAGCGGCTGCAAGTCTGAAGAGCAATGGGTAACTAGTGTCTGGTATATGCGGGATATTTTCTTGTCTTCTAGGTCCCCCATGAATATTTTGGCTTCTATCGGGCTAAATTCAGGTAAAGTGTCTAAGCCTGTGAGTGCGGGTGTAAGAGCGTGTCGTAACTGCAGATATCGGAAGAACTGTGTGCGGGGCATGTCAAATTCAGTACTAAGGTCTTGAAAGGATTTAAGTGTGGTGCCCTTCATGACGTGGCCTAGTGCAGATATGCCTATCGAGTCCCAGCCTTCGAAGCCCCGTAGCGACATTAATGACGGCAGCTGCCCATTATGCCAGAGTGGGGTTTCCCTTGTTAGTTTCCCCCACCATCCCATGCGGCGTAGCGACTGTCGCCAAATCAGAAAAACGACTTGTGTTGCATTAGGTAGTCTTTTTCGCAGTCGCGCAGAGTACAGGACAGTGTGTAGGGTATCTGGTTCTATTAAGTACCGTTCAAGGGCGTACTCCGGGTCCCTCCTATCGCTGTACCACCAGTCATTGAGGACCACTAGATGGGAGGCTTGATAATATGATATGATAATATATCGGACGTCGCTAGACCCCCACAGTATGTGGACAGAAAGCAGGTTCATAGGGCTACTCGCGACGCACCCCCGGCCCATAAAAACTGACCCAGAGCAGAGTTAATCTGTCGAAACCATTGTGATGGGATTGGGTAAGGGTGATTCTGCAGCTGATACAGTATGCGGAGGAGGGGAACCATCTTAAATATTGCGGATCTACCATATATATTAAGGGGCATACGAGACCAGCACTTCATCTCCTGTTGCACCTTCTCCCACACCGGAGCTATGTTACGCTTCCAAGCAATGGCCGGCGTGGTCGTCAAAAACACCCCTAGGTATTTAGGACCCCCTGCCGCCCTCTGTAGCATCTTGGCCCATGGCCCGATCTCAAAGCAGTCTCCCAGCGTCCAGAGTGTGGATTTCCGTTGGTTAAGATACAGTCCTGATACTTCTCCAAAGATTCTCATTATTTCTAGGACCCGTGGCCCGGACCGATTCACGCTTGTAAGAAAGAACAGGACATCATCCGCATATAGTGCGATTCTGTCCGAGGGTCCTGCCTCCCGCTCAAAACCCCTCAACTGCGCGTCTATCCGGACCCATGCCGCTAACGGTTCCATAGCTAGGGCAAATAGGTACGGCGAGAGGGGGCATCCCTGCCTGGTACCTCGCCCTATTTGAAAGGCCGCTGAAGACTCCCCGGCTACTCTCACTGAGGCCGTTAGGTCGGTGTACAATAGCCGAATGTAGGACATGAAATGCGGCCCTATGTTGAGACGCGGATGAAGGGTACAAATTTTACTTTAAAAAATCACGAATTGCCCACCTCACAATCCTATTTTTAGGATATGAATTATCAAGTGAAGGCAAAAGCCTAGCTGACAACTTCTTAGAAAAGTGTGCAGTACTCCAAGCTCCAAAAACGCGGAAAAACTTACAATCAATTCTAGGTTTCCTGAACTTCGAAAGAACTTACATTCTAAATTATGCAGAGAGGGTTAAACCACTCTACGAATTAATAAAACCTGATTTCAAACAAACTAATTGGACTCAGAAACACACAGAAATTTTACGATCATTACAAACAGACATGTTAACTAAAACAAAACTGCAAACACGCGCAAACGAACGCAACCTTGTAATCCGAGTCATCCCAGGAAGATGCAGATTTACATACCTGACCTCTAATGAGGGAGAAATGGTACCAATAGCTTACAAATCACACTTGTACACACAAGCTGAAATGAAATTCAGTTCTACTGAAAAAATTCTAACTGCGGTACAAACTGCTGTAGCAAAAGAAAGAGCCCTCGCACAAGGTAATAGTATAATAATCGTTACACCTGTACCTGCTTTAGAAGCAGTAACAAGAGTAAGCATTCCAAATGCTAAAGCATTACATCCGAGATGGATACAATGGGTTAATTCTCTTGCTGCACCAGACATCGTATACGAATTTGATCCCAGATTGAAAAAGCTAGAACATCTAGAATACGAACAAGAATGTCCTCTGTTGATCGAAATTCTGCCTCTAGAACAATACACCTCTGTAATCTACACAGACAGATTTGCACAACACTACGTTGTGGATAAAGAAGTTTACAATGCAGCGTGCGCGATTGTTAAAGGTCTCTGGCGCATAGGTAAATTCAGACCGATGGTCACTAAAACTGAATCAATCAGAAAATGTACAGCTCAGCGAGCTGAACTACTAACTTTGAAGAAGGCGCTTGAAAATGCCGACGCGAATTCCTCACACTAATAGTGTGTGTTTCGCATTACTGCGTCGAATCTTACAATAATTCCATACAGACCTGGATTCAAAATGGTTACAAAGATGAGACAGGTGGCACAATAAAATAAAATAAACTATGGGAACAAGTAGTTCTTTTACAGAAAGAACTACAAAAGACTCACGTGATACATACGCAGAGTCTTCGACATGATGGCGTTCACGTTGCAGGGAATTCATTGGCTAATAAAGCCACAGAAGCAGCTGGTCAACCGGCCTCCGTAGCTACAAAAAAGCGTTTTAAAAAACAAATGGATGGAGAAACGCTACTTGCAGTAAAAGCCTCAATGGAAGGCAATTATGCAGCGTTACCTCTAAATTATCCACTCGGAAATACATTAATGCGAACTCCGTTCCTTTTGCTCAAATCCCTAGAGTGGGGGACAGAGTAATTCCAAACACGAACAGGAGAGTATTCTTGATTCAAGAAGCACACATGGGATTGGGTCTGAGGCACCAAGAGATCCTGAAATCTCTAATAGAATTGCAATCACAATACTGGTGGCCGGTAATGAGCGTACAAGTGTATAACTTTGCAATGGAATGTCAGGACTGCAATAGAGATCGCAGTTAAGAACCGGACCAGATATCTGACTCTAGCTCAGTAAGACCAGCCCAGACACCTCTGTTAGACAGCATTAGACTATCTACATGCAGACGTCTGACCGGACAAATGCGATCCCATAAATATTAAGACGAGATTCATTTGGATGAGGCCCCAGCGCTCGGCTGACGCCAGAACTGTTATAAAAGATTTGCGAGTCTTTATCGGCACATACGCAATTGGCATGCTACATTCTGACCAGGGTCCTGCGTTTAGCTCTCGAGCTTACAAGGTGGCCATGGCCAGCATGGGCATTGCATTGCGGTACTCTAGTCCATTCCATCCTGAGGGAAATGCGGTAGTGGAGAGAAAAAACCGTGACATAAAGCAATCTATAACAGCGAGGGTATTAGGTTCGGGTGATGGGTGGGTCAAAGATCTAATAAGTGTCCAACGTAGTCTTAACAATCTGCCAAGAAATTCTCTGGGTGGAATCACTCCGTATGAACTTTTGTTTGGTACAAGAATGATAATCGAAGATCTCGATTGTCAGACTTCAGTGGTGAAAACAAAAAGCTTTTGATATCAAAGATCGTTTGGCTGTTTTACAGGACTTAAATGAAACAAGAAGAAGTCTAAGTAACACAAAACTAAAGCCAACGGCCACTGAAAAGAAACCACCTGTCCCAGCAAGACCTGTCTGGATTCCAAAGATTGGGGATCTGGTCAGAGAAAAGACTGCGGTGAAGAAGGAATTTGGGCCTTCTTACAGAAAAGCAGTACCTGTCTTAGCTATCAGCGGAATAAGATCAGTAGTACTACCGCCCCTTGCTGGTAAAAAGGAGAACCGAGTTGTATCAATCGACCTGGTAAAACCCTGACCATGTGGCCAGTAATAAGTAGTAGGACCAGTGGACTCCCAAGAAGTAGCAGGAGACCAAACCTTGCTACAATCCAAGAGGTTCAATCTGAGAGACTAATCACATTTGATAAACCTGCAGTGAATAAAAAAGGACTATGCAATAAAGCCATGGAACTTGTGCCTCTTGAAACCCAAATTGCAGCAGTTCGTCAAACGCCTGCCTACAATGATGTAGCCTCGGACTATACCAATATATCAAAGGAAGAAACAACTACAAAGATTAATAACAATCCTGATGCCATCCAAACTATTGACAGAACTGCATCTGGCTACTTTATCAATTTCGATGACTTTTCCGATGATCCAAGTGAACATGGAGACAAGCCAGCAAACAAAACTTTCAAAAACAAAATTATAGAACTCTTTCATCAACTTGAAGAAACATATTTGATTTCACCGTGGATTGAACTGTGGTTTGTGTTAGGTGTACTTTTCCTCCTGCTTTGGCTCATCTCAGTTTTAAGCTTGGGAAGAATGATTGATGGAAAATACAGTACAATGGACACAGCAAGTCAGAACATCAACTTGGTTCTAAAACCTCAAAGATCCTCTCACGTTGAAAAAAGAGAACTATCATCAGTGAACATCACAGCAATATTTGTACCTGGTGGTGTAGCATAAGAAAATACTGATTATGAAATCTATGGCCCGGTTGAACTCTTGAAATATCCACACCAGTTCAAGATCTCTTTAAGTGACTTTGTATCACCTAGTACTTTCTCTGATGATTGGGACTTTGAAAATATTAATAATATGATGTCAGATTTAGAAATGTCAGCAAAATTTACAGAACATGATTATTTACAGGGTTCATCGAATTATGAAGAAATGTATTGCTTCAATCATTTTGGGCATCATTATTTGCATAAATCTGCTAATCCTAGAAATGTGCTCAGTTATAATCAGTGGGAACATTGTCCAACTCCGCCTAAAGGCAGTTCAAAAACATTTTATGAGAAATTCCCATACTTCTCAGGGTTTAATGTCACTGATCCTGAAACGTTTTATTTTAAAATTATGAATAAGACGGGAATGAAAAACATGTTGACAAACACTAAATGTATTTATTCTGAAAAATTTTATGAAAAAATGTCTACATTTGGTTTTGAATTTTGGAAAAACAACATTGATACAAAAACTGTCTGGGGTACAAAAGAATGACAGGTACAAGGTTTAGAATCATTATTCAGAGCCTGCATGATCCTAGAACAAATAATGTTCCTGAATGACACCATTCAACAAACTACCTGTCTTGGCCTAGCCAAGATAAAAGATTTAAACAACTCGTCTATACCAAAGCCTATGCCTGATAGAAACACCACTACAGATGAGGGGTTAGCCGTGTCCTATATTTTAAAACAAAACAGAACTAATCCTGATTGGAGAAAATGGTTGATCTGGCCCACAGACACTAATAACTGTCAAGATAGATTCCTGAACAAAATACAGGGGTTCAAACAGAATAGGCCAGACCCTAGATATTCCCAGACACAACATCCAGGGATAGTAACAACCTATAGTGTAGGAAAACTATGCCTCGAATGGCTACAGAAATCCACACTGCCCGAAATTAAGCAACACTTAACTTTGCTTAAAGAAGGTGCTGACTTGCGAGATTTCTTACTGGGACCTCGCAAACACCGTCAAAAACGGTTCATATACGCCGGTATATACGCAGCTTATAATGAAGCTTGGAAAATAAAACAAATTGAAACTGCAGAAAAAATACGATTAATTGATCGGATTAATTTGGAAAAATCACTTTCTGTTGTGGACAATGGGTTAACGACTCTGTCCTCCAGAATTTATTCACTGGACAGCATTGTATCATCTGCTATTGATATAAAGGAATAGGATATGCTAATGTTACAATATGGCCAGTCCCAATTACGTTCTATTGTACAGTTAGGCTGGACGTTACAAAATTTGCGTTCAGGCAACGTGCCATGGCGTCTAATCAACACAACGTCATTATTTTCTATCTATAACCTTACTGATAGACAAATCTCTTTGGCAAAAAGAGGGGCAGACTATACGGTGCTGAGCATTGAAAAACTTGAAAAATTGCCATTGACAATGTCAGAACGACCGGTCATTGAATGGATAATACATGGCACCATTACAATCCCGATAACAACTTTTCAGTTTCAATACTGCCAAAAGTATATACCAGCAGGCCTGTATGAAAGGTTGAGTAAAGGATACATCTAGTCAACCTGGAATTTACCTTATACACGTAGATGTTGGAGTGGGGGCAAGAAAGAGGTATTTCTTAGTGTTAACAACTGTAAATAAATCACTAAGTGGTTCACTTCTGTGTCAAGGAATTAATTTGCATGGAGCTTGCGAAGGTTCATCAAATAACCTTTCATGTCACCTGCACGGCACCCCTGCTACACAGATAGAGACTTTTTTCAGACAGCTTTCCAACGGCAGCTACGTTCTAATAAGTGACCACAGCTGTTGTGGCATGGTGCCAGGAAAAGCCTATCTCTTGAGCGTTACTTCCATGGTCACTTGTTGTATGCAAGTATTGTATCCAAACAGCAATCCAGACATGGAGGCGGCAATATGGCCTTCTTTGAATATTTCTTCTATTCTAATTGATACTTTAAGCTGTGTTCAAGTTCAAAAATCTTTATTCGATTGTAGATTTTACAATCATAAAAGTACAATTTTAAGCACACATTTAAAAACATTACAAACAATTCATTTCATATGGCAAATAATGACACAGTATACAGTGCGAGGAGAACGGCAATACATCAGACGGTATGAGCATGGGCAATATGTGGTTAAAAATATAAATAACTGTGTTCTTAAAAAGCACCTAAAATCTTTGCAGCATAATTAGCCGTCCATACTTTTCCTGAAACAGATGGCTTTTTAAAAAAAGTTACATACAAATAATGTACAATCGCTATTCAGTAGTTGTAAGTAGTAAAGTGCAGGTTTAATTTGTGCAAAACTCAATTTTTTAAGGCACGGTTTTAGATATAATTTCCGTGGGGTGGAATAATAGGGGCAAATAAAGAGGAAGTGTGCCAGATCTTGAGGAGACTTTCCGTCGCAGCCACAAGCTGGCAACACATCGCCCCGTTGAGCCCCACTTGGAACTGCCAGTAGAAGATGATAGAGATCAAAGCGGAACCTTATTAGCAGAAACCGTTCATAGCTAGACATAGGCCATGTCAGGTAAGGTTCCATTTGTAAACATGTTTTTAGTAATAGGTGTTTCCTAACACTGGCCTTCTGTATCTCGACCTCTTCTCTGTCAGTACATCTTAATAGTAGTATAGCATTCTTAACTGAAATCACATCGGATTTTATAATTGAG
The DNA here is from genome assembly GCF_964263255.1 of Lissotriton vulgaris. Taxonomy (NCBI): domain Eukaryota; kingdom Metazoa; phylum Chordata; class Amphibia; order Caudata; family Salamandridae; genus Lissotriton; species Lissotriton vulgaris. Next base: position 426,244,602 of record NC_141696.1, read on the forward strand.
TTTGGGGCATGAAACAGATCCGGCCGACCAATTGCCGTAAGACAGTCCTTTATGTACTTCACCCATGGTATTTTAAACCTCCCATCTAGCTGTAAGGCTTCTTTCAGTAGGGCATGTGTTAATGGGATGTCGTTATTCAGCCAGCAGTTCAACCAGCATATGACAGGGCTTACTGCTATTCTATCGCCTATATAGGGGGTCCCCAACTCCTCATGTACAGAGTAGTTCCCAATACCCCTGGGCAGTCTCAGCCTTTAACCTCGTCTAGGGAAACGTATGATCTGCAAGTTTCAAGGACCGCAGCAGAGATACATGCATTATTATCAACAAATTGCCCCGTACATTTCCAAGTCAAATCTTAAACATGTCAGATACTAGTGGCATTGCACATGTATTTAAGACAATTTTTTCGGGACTGCTAACACCCTTCGAAGCAGTTCTTGGCATCTTCCCGAATTTTGTGCATTCTGTGTTGAACGGCCTGCCTCTCATCTTGGGACTCGTAGCAGGAATCTTATTTTTGTTCCTTCTGCTCCGATATGACAAGTCAAGCTACAGACAAAACTCAGGCTACAATGGAAGACACGATCCTAGCAATAAAATACCGAGAGCGGATTACTAAAGTCCTCGACTTGCTCGGCTAAGAGATCTGAATACTACCTGGTTTCTTTCATTCAGACCAATCTGGCAAGATTGCATCCTACCTGTTCTACGATGGTTGCTTTGCGGAGAAGAATGCCTGTTAGACGTCTGTCTCACACTCCCATCAGCAGTACCTATGGATGTCGATACTTTGCTTGGTTCGGTAACGGCTCATGCAACGTGTTGTCCCCAGCAGCTACCCATTCTGATGACGGCATTCGTTGAGACCTCACCATTACGATTAGGTGGCGGTTAGGTACGAGATGAAAGCGGCACACAGGTACAACCTTCCGTGAACATTGCTGATCTGAACACCGATGATGGCAATGCTTCGCACATATACTTTTTCGTCGGACCCGGTCCAACTTTCACCTACTGTTTTTTACCAGCCTATCTGAGTTAATGTTCTCTCCTAACAACGAGAATAATTTTTGAAATAGCGAGCACACAGCGTTCCCTAAACTTTGAATTCGGCCTTCAGTTTTGATAAACAGAACTTCTAAAAAAACATTGGGACTATTTTTCTTCCCAAAAACGAAATTATTTCCCCAGTTCCCAAAATATTAACTTTTTTTTGGCACATGATACTCTGCTTAAAGTAGAACTATTCTTCAAGAACAAGATTTCTATTTTTAAAATATCTAGAGACAATATTTTGACTTGGCCTCTAGCACATGTGCAATCTTGTATAAATATGTGATGAAATGGTCTCGACCTTCTCTTCTGTATTAAGAGCCATTTCATAAATGTAAATTCCGTGATTTCATTCAGTCAACATTCTAAATGTACAAAATATGCATTATCTGAATGACACCACTGCTTACTAAAAGCGTACAGTATCATACTCGTGTATATACCATTTCAAATGCTAACTATGTATTTTGGGGTGGGCTGAAAAACACATGCATCGTTATATGTTTAGTATTGCTTAGTATTTAGTAATGATGGACATTATACGTGGAGTGGGTGTTGTGAATGTATCTAGGACCCTAATTAAGACATTCCCGATGTAAGCCCTTATGTGGTTATAAATCATATCCTTATATTGGCATAAGAATCATATCCATATTAAGTCATAGCCAATGCAGGCCAAATCCGGCAAGGCTACTCCCATAGACTCCTAGAAAGCACAACCCGTTCTTAAACAAACCAAGCCTCTAGCAGCCCGGGAATCCCCCCTGCTTCTGTTTTGATTTGTCCTAGAACTCCTGAGAGTCCTGAAAGAACTGCCAGTTCTTAGTGACGTCTTATGTCCAACCTTACGTCATACTTGGCACCTTCCAGGTATAAATATACCAGCATTTGCCTTAAGCAACACACTGTGGTTTGGAGCAGATCGGCTATCTACTTGCCCGACGCCCTGCTGATACGAGTGCCGAAGGAAGCCGACCCTCCCTGCTGACGCACTGAGAGAGACGCTGTCTTTTCTCCTGCCGAGAAATCCAGCTCCAGTGTTTTCCGGTTACCATTGCGGGTTTCTGGGAGTTAGAGTCCTGAGAGAGAGATACAAGACCTCCTTCATTCTATACCTAAGGTACGGAGCTGATTAGACCCATAGAGGAGTGGTGTGGCTCACTGGTTAGAGGCGGCAGACCCGGGAGCAGAGGACAGCCCGGGACCAGGGTTCAATTCCCGACGCGGCAGGGTCGTGGACCAGGGGCAGCGGACTCGATAATGCTCACCTCAGTGCCTTCTGTAACCAGGGATCACACTCCGCAACTCTGGGCATTAGCTTGTCTCATCTCCACAACGGCCCCCCACAAACGCCGGGGATGCCTGGTTTCACCTTGGAGATATCCAGTAGGGACCATCTCACAGGGAAAGCCAGGACGGGTTCCCCAGCGGTGTATGGCGCAGAGATACTCCTTCGGGAGTCGATTCTAGCGCGTTAGAAACCCTCAAATTTAAATTTAAATAGAGAATTCTTGATTCAGATTCTTGGCAAAAACTGTAACTCATCTACTCCTTCCCACGTACTAGGCTTAGGTTAGGTACACTGGGGTAGGCGTATCTTAGAAACACCAGTTGAGTACGTTTAGTCATTATTTTATCATTGTATGTATTTTATCCATTTTAAGTATCTTATGGCTTAGAAACCATATAAATGCTTTTACAGTATTATTTCATAATACTCCTTTTACTGTATGCACTTTACTTTATGACAAGTATTGCAATTGTGGCAATTCATTTCTCTTACATGAGAAAGAAGACTGCTCAATAAATAACCCTTTTATTGAAAACGCCCGTCTCTCTATTTCTCTGCATTTCTGGTGAAATTAAGCTTGCACGATTGACTGAGCAAAATAGCTCTCTATTGTTTCCGCGACTCTAGAGATCTATTCCTTATTGCAGGGCGAACAAAGTTGTCATGTGATATGGTTGTCAGAAGCTAATCCCTTCTTGTCTATTCAGGAAAGCTAAACACCTTGTTTACTCGAGAACGTTTCTAATGACCTCTGAGCTAGCTGGCACACACAATTAAGTCTAACATATTCAATTGAGACCTAGTCGACCTCAGTCCTATGTCTAAGCTATCGTTTATGTTATTCCAATGCGCAGAGCCTATTGGGAATTTAGGAACTACATTACAAAGTGAAGCATACTTGGTGTTTTAATTTGCAACAATGTATGATGAACTTTTCACCTGTGTGCTGAGTTAGGTGTTCCCTGAAGTGTTTCTATGGTAACTGGCAGATTGTGGAATGGAGGAAGGGTTGAAAGTTTTGTCAGTTGGAAAGGGTGCAAAAGTTTAAGCAATATAAATGTGTTTCGTTTTGAATTTAATGTGGGAATAAATGTGATTTTTTTATTTATTTGTATATGTGTGTGTAGATTGAGTGTGTTATTTTATCGGAAAAGTTTGCTATTTGCTATAGGACTTCCTGACCCCGTAGGACTGCTTCAGGGGATTTACAATGATGTTCTAGTTCAAAATCTTTGATGGCCTTTGTTGAACCTTTGATGGCCCTGGATAGCACCGTCTCGGAGGGTCGGCTCTTGTAGTGTTATAGGGTGCCTACTCGTGGGAGTCTGCTGTTTGCTATGGTTGGGCGAGAGTTCTCTTTGAAGTAGGAAAGCAGAATGTTTTTTGTCTGAGGACGCAGGATAGGTTTGAAAAGGAGCTCTCACAGGCTGCGGTTGAAAGCCGTATAACCAGCGCAGATACATACATTTCATGAAGTGCTGGGAAAGCTTCAGCATAATCACGTACAGTTCACAAATGGTGGGAACATCTGCACCATCTGGGACTTTCTTTTGTAACAATGGTTTTGAAACAGTTAGTTCTGCTGCAAGAGTCACTTAAGGTTTGAGCCAGATGCGTGGTTCAGCTCAAGGTCCTCTTTGATCCTCGTGCTCCAAAACAAGCCTAGCTTTCATTTGGTTTTTGCCTGCTGCCCAGGCTGTGATGTCATATGCCAAGTATGAAAGGTAATTGCAAAAAACACAGTTGATGGATAGAATGCAGAACAATGTCTTACATTCACTCCAGTACAAAGATCTGGGCCTAAATCCATCGTTTTTTTGCACTCCACACCACCCTAGGTCAGACACTGGCTATATGCAAATCAGCCTTGACCCTGTGCCTCATGGGAACAGTCCAGCCCGAACTACCAAGCCATGTCTTTCCTAGACCTGAATCAAGCATCCAAGGACCGGTTTCTGGCGATCAGCCTTCTTCAGCCTGGATAGCTTGACTCCAGTGTTGTGGAGAGCCTGGGACTCACGTCTGAGCATACCCAGCCCACTCGGGGTGAAAATCCTGGCTTCCATGCTTGACCCAATTGTGTGATCCGAGCCAAATCTTTATTTCCAACAGCCTCCTTTATTCATCATCACATAAGAGTGCACCTTCAAATACATGTGTTGTAGCTGTGAACCATAGAAAACACCTTTTCTGTTTAATTTAGTATAGTATAATGATTCTTCTGCACTTAGAATCTAAGCCACAAGTAGGATACACATAACAGCTGGCCTTTTAGTTCAGATTTGATTAATACAGAAATGGCACTGGAGGCAAGAATCCTAGTTGATGTGCACCGAGTGAACTGTGAGTGAGGTTTAACATGTGAGTATTTAAAAGTTCAAAAACAGTAGGGCAATAATCAGCTTGGAGGCAGTTTTCAAGACTGCAAAGCAGGAGTACTACAAGTCACCATTTAAATGTAATGTAAAGGACTTTAGTGATTATTAGGGCAGAAATAGCAGGGCTTCAAATCAGGACTACGATGCATTGTAAGAGCTCAAGAATCCAGAAGTGCAGGAGCTCTATTTTCTGAGTACTTATTTGCCCCAGAGAAGTGTAGTACTCTCTATTCATAGTAACTATTTGCTCCTGAGAACATGCAGTAATCTCTTCCCGGAGAACCTATTTGCTCCTTGGAAGTGCTGGTACTCTCTATGCAGAGAACCTATTTCCTTCAGAGAAGTGATGTTACCCCTCTGGAAAATCTCCAACATTTAAGAAAGGACTTTTTTAATAGTGAAGAGATTTCACAGGCGGTATGCTGTACTGTTTACAGTGCAAACTTTCAGTTCTCGGCTTGTTGCTAGGGTCTTTGAACCAAACCAAACAGATAGCTCAACTGCCTCGGCTCTTCCTGTAAATTTGTTGTCCCACCCACCCCTAGAGATGGGCCCATATATCTAGCAAGGCCTACTTCAGGGCCCTTCTTTATCTCTCCTTAGTCTTACAAGGCCCAGTAAAATGCATTATTTTGCAAATCTTTCTAATCGTTAACACTCTGAAAAAGTGTTTTGTTCCCCATGTAAGGTCCCTTTCATGGGAAGAGGAGGTTTCTGAGGTGGGAGTATCAGGCAAGTAACACTACTCAGCTTCCCTCGTTGACAGCCTTCAGAGAGAATCTCTCTTCATTAATACATCCACCTGACCCACACCCTGCAGCACACTTCCTTCAAGGCCTGATTATCAATTTTCTACCATCCTTCTACCGTGCACCTTATCTCACAGCTAACCTTGGTCCCCAGCCCCATATCAGCCACCACCCGGCTTCATTTTCCTTATTAAAAAAGAAATCTTTCACAGATATTTATAAAGTTTATGTGTGTATATCTTTGTTGCTTGCAATGAGACGTTTTTGCTTTATTGGTACTTATAAGTAAGTGCTTATGCATAGTCTAAATTTGTTGAGGAGCAGTGTTTTATACAGTGCTGAACTTTTGACCTCGGTTGACTGTACACTTTTGCATGATCTGTTCGGGTAGGGTGGATAGTTAAGTCAGTTAGAAAGGTTTGGAATATTAAATCAATAGAAATGTGTGTTTTGTTTTTAATTAATGTGTGCAGGATTTTAATTGGTTATTTATATGTATGTATGTGTAAAATGAGGGGAAAATGTTCAATTTGAAGGTTCTGCTGCAAAAACTGGAATAGAGAGATTCTGTACAAGAATATCCACTGTGTGAGTGGTATTCTTCTTAATCTACAAATCAAATTGAAAGGTGAGTTGATTAGTTGTATGGGAGTGTGTGCGGTGCATCTTTGTACATTAAGGAAATATGGGGTATATCAAGACCTGAACCTGGGCTGCTATGGGAATTTACAAGGGCCTATTATCAAGCCCATTATCGCTGCTTTATCGTCGGTTTCCTGCCGATAAAACCGGCGATAATGTATCGCCTTATGTTGTTGATAATATGCCTCTTTGTTCCGTTCCCTGCATCGCATTTTGCGATGCAGCGCGCTCTACGAAATTCGGGGCATATTATCAAGGACCGGTATTAAAATTATCGCCGTTTTATCGTATTCGTAGCGTATGCTGAGAATGATTAGCAGTAGAAACTATGGTGCGATCACTCTCTCTCTGTCAAATCAGAGCACAGGGCGTGCTATGAGAATAGTTAGAAGTGGTCACTTATTGGAGATCAGATTCAGCTGTGTGGCTTATTGTGCGATGTTAGCAGGCATTGCTTACATGATTACGGTAACTAAGCATGTGGTTTGCTATAAAAAAGTTGTGTTTAGTCCTCTGTATGGGAAGCTGGATGTTTCCATCTGGCTGTCAATTCCGACCTTGAAAGAAGAGTCAACCAAATGAGCCGTATAAGAGCGCTATTGTCTCAAAAAGAGGTCGCTCTTACATCTGCTAGAGAAACATTTGTACTTCATGTAGTAAACACCCGCACAGAAGTGTATGCTTTATTAAATACAGACGTGCCCCGGAATTTTAGGGAATTAATTTAGACTATCTTTAATGCATCCTCGAGTAGGGGGTTAGCTTACTTTTTAAAAGCTATAAGCATTGGCCTTGTGACTTCTGTAGAAACTATATTTGGTGTCTTGTCTGTGTTTTTTCATTCGATTTTTTCCAACATCTTTGGTGAATTGTGCTTAATGCTCACATTAGTTGCCGGTGTGCTTGTATTAATTTGTTTACTTAAATATGGATGCACATTTTGCAGCAGACGACAATATTTCTCGGTTGTTGCTGGTCCTCAACCGAATGCTTAGTTACTATGGAGCGCTGCCTCTTGCAACGTTGAGTGCAGCTTATGGATTATCGTTTCGATTCTCCTTTTTCACATGCGTTCAACCGGTCTTCCATTGCCTGAGCTGCGATTTCGACTGGGCCCTGGATTTGTGTCTCTGCAGTACGGTGTCTCCCAACGCGGATTATGATCAGCTGATGAGCCCCTTAGTTGCTCATGAATTGCTCTGTTCTGGCGGCGGGATTATGGCCTTAGCAGCGACACATGGAATAATGGAACGTTGGAATGTTTTTGCAGCGGCGCATGACTTCTTGGCACGCGGTTACATTGAAGATGACCCGAGTTTTCCTCTGATGGTGATAGAGGCTCCGGTGGTTGAGGAACATGTCTGTTCATTCCCACTATTGAATTGGATGGCTGAAATGTTTTCAGATGAGAACAATGACTTCCTGTTGGAGGCTGTTGCTACATACTGTGCTTATACGCTGTTGGAATAAGACAGTTTGATTTTTCTACCTATTCTTTATTATTAAGTTACTGCTTTTTATCACAGATTGAATAATTTTTTTTGAAAAATTGAACTTGACTGCTTTTTAGGCTTGGAGTCTGCGTTCGTAATTTGCCCATGTTTACATTATGTGCTTTGGTCAAGGAAATGTATTGTGGGCTGAGCCTTGCACTCACACCGTGTTAAGTTAGCATGGGTTTATTAGAAGCTTAAACGCCATTTTTGTTTTCCTGCTCTGGTTTGCACACAACACGCACTTGCAATATTGTTTAGAGAAGGCTGAATATTTTGCTTCTTATGAGAATAATTTGATATACTACATTTGTAGACTGTGTCGCTACTTTAGTGTGTATAGTGAGAGCATGAAACGTCAAGGTTATGTTGGATACTGTGTGTGTTATTTGGAATGATGTTCGCACGTTTGAGCCATAAGAGATATGCAGCTGTGGCATCTCTTATACTTGCGCGTTTAGTAATGAAGTGTGCAGGCATGATTACACACAGTTTGAGAACATTCGTATCATGACAGTTTGTGTAGAACTCAATGTGATCCACTACTGCTGAGTAACAGAGGTATGGGTCTGCCTATGTAGTCGTATGTGATCTACTGTAGTTAAAGGAATTAGCATTTAAAAAACCTTAGAAATCCACATAAAAAACCATAGGTTTCAGCCATGTTATAGTTAGGAATTAGCATTTAAAAAACCTTAGAAATTCACTGAAAAAACCATAGGTTTCACCCATGTTATAGTTAGCTGGACATATCTCTCATACAAAACCATTGAAATTCCTCTGTTATAGTTAGTTTAGCTAACTATAACTCGCGCGCCCGCAATGCACTGCTGATGACGTCACATATTACATCACTCATGACATGGTCAGTGACATCACTCATGACATCACTGATGACATCTCAAATGACATCACTGATGACATCACTCATGACATTATCCTTGTGAAAGAGTGGGAGACCTCCTCTTAGCGTAATATAACCTTTGATACACACATTGAAAAATAGAAACTAAAAATTTCAAAACAATGGAGATACCAATACCAGTTACAACAAACTGTTCAGAAATTCCAACATCTACATCAGGGGTCTCCAACGAGTAGCTCGGGAGCTACTGGTAGCTCGCCAGTACCTTCAAAGTAGCTCTCAGAAGTGAAGTCAAGCCCAGGATGAAATTCTGAGAATAGGCGCCTATTAAAGAAGGCAGCACTGCTAATCTCAAGACCCTTAGAGTGACAGCCAGCCAAACCTATGTCAGTAACTCATAATAAACACACACGGTATCGGCCAATAGGGCCACTTGACAGTCGGTATCCAATCTCAATATAACTAAGCCACAAGGAGATTGACCATCTTGTATCCCTGCTTTATCAGTCACAACATGTGTGTGTGAACAGTGGACCATAAAATAAGTATGGCAGCAGTAGCCTGAGCAGTAAAGAGTGCTGACCCACCAAAGTGTGGGACTGCAGGAGCCATAGTGAAAACGTGTCAGTTGGGTGCATGATCAGCTCAAGAACTGAGGAGAGCAGGGCATGATCCAGACCAGAGAAAATTAAGAGACTCATCAGCATTTATGTGCGTCCATAATAAACACTATTGTTTCCTGAAAGCTACACCTGGTGTCAAGGACCGCCAAATGTGTATGCTAGACCCCATCATAAGGTTGTTATCTCTAACATGACTGGCGTACATTTACCTATTCCTGGCATAGCAATGGTCATGACTGATATATGTTTCTGCCCTGACCTTTATGGGTTCCAGACTTGGCACAACTGGGGTCCTAGTATAATAGTGCGGCATTATTGTTATAAAACAAGCATCCGTGGTGCTGTGGTGGGCATCCAAGGCATAAGACTGTAATACCTGGGTATTCAAAGAAGTCTGTCCTTATGAGGCATTTGTACATGTGAGTACTTGATGAAAATGATAAGCGGATGTTTTGGAACTGTGCATTTCCTAAAATCTGAAAACTGATATTTAATTTAAAGGCAGTTTTTGTTTTCAAAAACGGGTTTTCTTCTGGGAAACTGAGTTTGTTTGCCCACAGTGGAAAGTGGTATTTGATACAAAAAAAATTCAATTTCAGAAACTGATGAATGATAATTCAACCTGAGCTGGAGAGACCTACTGCTGTACTTATATACTTTATGCAGTAGGGCATGTCAAGATTTGAATGTTACTTCATAAGTCAGATGGAGGCATTTTATATTGATGAACATTTCCCTGGGATTTCTGCTAGTAACCGCAGCAGGGTGGCGTATTACGTATTTGCATTGTTTGCGCCCGCCGCACCTTTGAAAAGGTGCATCTGGCGCAAACAATGCCAATGCTCCCCGTTATGGTGAATGTGCTGCACTGGGGACAGTGCATTCTTGTGAAAACGCAGAGCATCCGCCTGCACTTTCAAAGGGGATGAGAGATCCCCTTGTAGGCGGGTGCAGTCGGTGTCTGTTCGACTTATGTAATACAGCACCTGGAATACTTGGGTGGTAATTACTGATAATCCTGTTTGGGTGATCATAGTGTAGTCACTAATTTACAGTTATAAAATTTACCAGTAGCTCAGAAAGACTTTCCTTGAGCAGAAGTAGCTCTCACTACAGAAAAGGTTGGAGACCCCTGATCTACATACACATCCACTCATTCACCAACAGTTCTATATAGTCAGACAGACATGTACTCACTCGTCATATATACTCATACACCTATACATCCTGTTACACACAATACTCATCCATAGAGTTACTCACACATGCAAATAAACTATCAAACATCCATTTACTTGCATATATAGCGATACACACACCACTATACTTACTTCTACAGAAACATGCACATACTTATTCTCTTAAACAATCACTTATAGAAACACATACTTATTTATGTAGGAACTCTTCCATTCTGTCACACTCTCACATATACTCACTTATATACATCAATACTCACATATAATAGTTTAAAACATATGTAGTTACTCATAAAGATACTATTGACAGTTGTTCACTCACTAACACACCCATACACACACTCATCCATTGATACAGTCCTGCATACATGCTGTCTTCAAAATACACACAGTGAGTCAGTCATTCATGCATCTATGCGCTAAGTAATACCTCCCCACTAAACCATACAGACACTCATACTGGTACTCAAAAATCAAGTAATAGCCCATATAGACACTCCTATAGCTACTCACCAACCCATGCAGCCACTTATACACAAAGTGAGACACTGATACAGATATTTATATATTTAAACATTGCTCGCTAATACATGTATTCAGTAAGATACACTTAAGTCAGTTATACAATCAATTTTACAAAAAAACAATCATTTAGACACTTATTTACCCATTTATTTTTCCATCGACCTTTAGATATACATATATAAAAATATTTATTTTTCAGAAAGACACACATTCACTGACTGATGTCATCAGTGATGTCATTTGAGATGTCATGAGTGATGTCATGAGTGATGTCACTGACCATGTCATGAGTGATGTAATATGTGAAGTCATCAGCAGTGCATTGCGGGCGCGCAAGTTATAGTTACCTGAACTAACTATAACGGAGGAATTTCAATTGTTTTGTATGAGAGAAATGTCCAGCTAACTATAACATGGGTGAAACCTATGGTTTTTTCAGTGAATTTCTAAGGTTTTTTAAATGCTAATTCCTAACTATAACGTGGCTGAAACCTATGTTTTTTTCAGTGAATATATATATATATATATATATATATATATATATATATATATATATATATATATATATATGTGTGTGTATATATATATGTGTGTATATATATATGTGTGTATATATATATGTGTGTATATATATATGTGTGTATATATATATGTGTGTATATATATATATGTGTGTATATATATATATGTGTGTATATATATATATATGTGTGTGTATATATATATATGTGTGTGTGTATATATATATATATGTGTGTGTATATATATGTGTGTGTGTATATATATATATGTGTGTGTATATATGTGTGTGTGTATATATATATGTGTGTGTGTGTATAGATATGTGTGTATATATATATGTGTATGTGTGTATATATATATATATATATGTGTGTGTGTGTATATATATATATATATATGTGTGTGTGTGTATATATATATATATATATGTGTGTGTGTATATATATATTACCTACTGGCGGTCGCCAGTAGGTAGTTATAGTTAGGATTTTTTTCAATGTTAAATCTCAAAATTCTATTTGGAATAACTTTTGCGCCGGTTGACGAATCTGCCTGAAAATTTCCTGAAAATGGCCTCGCGGCGTTCCGGTCCTTCCCTGAAAGTTTGGGGGGGATTCGTCAAGCGGGGGCCGAGATAAAAGGGGGGTCCCAAAACGCGTTTTCCCCATGTTAATTTCCATAGGGCGGTCGATTTCACTTTTAGCCCGAACGGCTGAATGGATTTGTACGAAACTTGGCAAAATTGTAGGGACTGTTAGCCCGATGTGCCTTTGCTATGTCTCAAGATATGTGCTCCAGTGGATTTTGAGTAATTTATGTTCAAAAAAATATATATATCTAGAGCAGCGCTCGGGTACGCGCACCGGGGAGCGCTCCAGGCGCGCCACGCGACTTGCGCGCAGAAAGCTGATTGGCTCTCAGTTGTCTGTAAACATTCTAAACAGTCCGGAGCGGCCGCCATCTTGTCTATCGGTAAAATCTAGTCATAAGAGGTGGCAAAAACCAAGGGGGGAATTGACCATAAGGGGGCAGGGTACACCCCCCCTGACCCCCTAGGTTTGATGTGGGGGTCATAAAAAAGCCGTACGGGGCCCCAAAAATTTTTTTTTTTAAATTTGCGCCGAGGGAGCGCCTGGTACGCGCACCGGTGAGCGTACAATTGAGAAAAAGAATGACACTTTTTTTTTAAAAAAAGTGTCATTTTTTTTATAAATTGGAGGTAGTTCTGAAAAGAACTTTTTTTTTGTTTTTTTTGTTTTATATTTTTTTTATACTTTTTGAAACGATTTTATATTTTTTTTGGTTTTTTTTCAGGGGAAAAACAAAAACAGGGATTCAAAAAATGCTCAACAGGAGCAAAAAAATGAGAAAATTTAGGGACGGGGAGAGCATTGGTGTTCCTGTTTCTTTATTGCAATGAGTTCAACGCTCTGCTCCCCGTAACAGAGTAGTTCGTCACAGTCCTTGCATAAAAATTTTATTCCTGCAAATACCGGCTGGACGTTAGGGACCATTCTTGCATGTCTTGAACCTGAAGGTGTTGGTCCACCAGTGGAGGTGCTGCTGCCATCTCTCCGTGCCTTCTCTGCCAGCTCCCTGACACTCTCCCTGGAGTAATTGTTGGGGTGTTTTCTTTTGACATGCCTAATTAAATTGGCATTTCCAAAGCTGTATTTTTTTAGAGGATTGCCTCTGGATAAAATACTGCCACATATTTTACAAGTAACTTTTCCAGCATTAACTTTTTTTTGTCCTTCAGGGATCTCATAAAATTTCCAGATGAAGTGGTTCTTTGTTTTCGGGTGAGGAGGGTCCTCTTGCACAAATCCATCTGAATCACTGCTGGATGACTCCCTTGCAGCCATTGCTGTAGATCAGGATATTAATGAGTAGACAATTCAGAAAACACCTCTTGCTCTCTCCAAGTGCAAATCAATAGTGAGAGAAATGGGTGGGTTTCTCTAAATTTAGAAAAAAATAATTTTTGAACCAATGAAAAGTGTTATTTACAGGTCACATGACCATGGGCTTCATCATTATGAAACCAAAACTGTTATGAACCAATGAAAAGTGTTATTTTCTGGTCACATGAACCGACGCGCTTACGCGACGCGCCTCGGGGCGCGGCCAGAGGCGCGCCGCGTAAGCGTGTCAGACGCCTACGTTGCGCGATCGTATTCGCTCGAGTGCTTCCGGGTGCGCTTACGCCGTGCGTATTACGCGGTTGCGGCTACGCGATATGTCACGATCATGTTTTCGTTTGCGATATTGGCGCTCACGGGACGCTCCCGGAAGCGCGCCCCGGGGCGCTTTTCAGAAATACGCTTTTCGGGGCGCTCCCCGAGGCGAGCTCCGGGAGCGCTCCCCCCAAAAATTAAAAAAAAAAATGGGATAATTGTAGGGACAGGTAGCCCTATTCTGAAGTGGTTTGTAAAAAAATTAACTTTAGAAAAATATGTATTGTGCTACATTGGGCTTAATATATGTTAGAGCCCAAAGTAGCCCAATGTAGCCCAAAGATGGCCACCAGAGACCAAAAATTGTAAATGTAGCCCAAATTTCACCTAGATGTAGCCCAACTGTAGCCCAATGACAGAATGTACCAGAGTGTTAAAAAGAACAACTAGAGTGCTAACAGTCTTATTTATAAAGTGAAACTTATAGTTAGGAATTAGCATTAACAAAACCTATGAAATTCACTGGAAAAAACATAGGTTTCACACCAGTTATAGTTAGGAATTAGCATTTAAAAAAGCTATGAAATTCACTGAAAAAACCATAGGTTTCACACTGGTTATAGTTAGGAATTAGCATTTAAAAAACCTATGAAATTCACTGAAAAAACCATAGGTTTCACACCAGTTATAGTTAGGAATTAGCATTTAAAAAACCTATTAAATTCACTGAAAAAACCATAGGTTTCACACCAGTTATAGTTAGCTGGAAATTTTACTGATATAAAACCATTGAAATTCCCACGTTATAGT